>NC_135167.1:32479953-33079953 GCF_041146795.1 Maylandia zebra
TATGACTGTTAATATGGATTAATTTTTGATTATCTGATTCAATTAAACAACAAATTGCCCTTTAAAAAGTATTTTGAAAATGCCTTCATACAAATGTAATAGGCTTATCTTTAAGCGTAGTACCCCTAATTGGAATAATTACAGACGCATCAAATCCTGAAATTCACAAGACTTTTGTAACACCTATATAAGATAGAGACCATTTTAATTGGCTCATGTATTCTAAATACAGGTAAAGTGACACTATAAAGTAGATGCAAGACAGTTTAGCATCAGACAGTAATAGCCAAATGTTCATATTTATTGTATTTTACTACAGTTTTATGATATATTTTTTCACAAAGGTTTAGCACTGCCGTTTGTCACTGTGTCTGTTTGCTTACCAGTGTCCCAGGCTTGAGGTTGACAGTAAAGCTGGTTTTGTTCATTCATCAACCTGTTTTTTTCTTGTGTGGACAAAGAAGGCATTATTTTTTCCAGTAAAACAATTAAGCATCCCTTAACAGTAATAATTAGAACTGAGTGAACTTGAGACTTCTGTTCATTCATCATTCTAGGGTCCATGGCTCAACCTAGACCACTTGAGCTTAAAACTTTTATTATGACAACATTTCAGGAAGAAAATAAATCAATAAAGCTGGGAGTGATAACAGTGAGCAAACATGTAATATCTGAACCACTATTATACTATTATATATATATAGCAACTTTAAATGTGTTTTGGATTTTGTTTATTTGCATTTAGAATTTGTGTAGCTTTACTTTAAAAAAGGTATTTTTGAAAGGTACGCCAAGTAAACTCAGGGAGTACGCTAACATGTCTTAAACATGTAAATGTGTTTTTTCATCTGCTTTTCCTACATCTCCAGGCCCTCGAGCAGCATTTTACTGTAAGAAAGGTCAGACTCCATACGAATGTACAAAATAATGATAATAATTATGCATTGTGTAACTAAAGCTACTTGCATATTTATCATTTATTGAAGGTAACTTTGGCAGTGTTATTTCATCAAATGACAAAAGTCATACGCTGGAAAACATCAGCTCTACGAAGGAATGTTCACAAAGATTGTTTCTATGGAAACTGCCTAAGGATGCATTATGGTAATGTGGTTGCAGTTCAGACAGAAAAGGAAACTTCAAATATAATTTTCTTGGAAATGAATACATGTGGCAGATAAATTTAATTCAACAAAGGCATTCACATCTAAGTGAAAATCACAAACAGAGAGGAAAGGAGAAATGCAAGTTATTTGTTCTTCACCCATCATACTCTTCATTTCCACTGCATTTCTGCTAGTGTTAAGAGAGTCTCATATTAAATTTCAAGGTCTGTGTCACAACTTTGCTCTCCCTGAATGACTTTTCAGATGTAGGATGTTTATACTTGATATACAGGCTACTGCAGATTTTTAAAATCTTTAACTTAGATTTTCTAAAAATAAATTATGAAAATGCCCAAAAAATAATGGAAATATGAATATGCATAAATATAAAATTAATTTACACAGGCTTTTATCACGACTCTGTCAAGCAAAAAGAAAATGGAAAACTGGCAAGAAGGAGACTTAAACTCATTTTTCTTTTCCTTTTCCAATATTACTAATACATCACGGGCTGCATATCCATCCTAAATATACCTAAACATAAAAAACCCCATATATAAACGGCATGCACATATTAGCTGTGGCTTTGATGCTGGTTCAAATGTAATTTTAGACATGCAGCAGCAAACCTCCACGTCTTTAATCATTTACTTTAATGGATTTAATTTATCCATGTTCCCCGTTTACGTGGGGTATGCAGTGATTTGCTTTACGATGATTTTCTTCCCTAAGCGCTTGCACAGCTACCACTGTAGTGACAGGGTTCTGATGCATAGTGATGTTTGCTAAGTATGTGTAGTCCCACTTTGTGACCTTTTTATGTATAAGGTTAAAGCTGAACAGAGAGAAACCGTGTCGCCAAGTGATAAAACTGACAGGTATTTTCACTGTGTGGGTAAATGCAGATGCTGAAATAAACCTCAGATATTCCAGTGTGTGTAATTCAGCTTCCTACTGACCTTGCACATAAAATTTATTTGATTGTCAGTTCATATTTTTTTTAAGACAACTGTTATTAAGTGCCTCCATTCTGATTATTGAATTATGCTAAAGTAGCATTTCTGCTGGCAACTTGATAGATGATTTAAATCTGCTCCACCACTGCATTTTTCCAGAACTTGAATGCGCTCCCCTTTAATAAAATTTATTTAAATTGATTCCATGTTTAGTTCACCTGAGGTTTTTTTGTTTGTATAAAAAATTTACTTCTACAACCTCAAATGTGCACTAACAGTAAAGAATTGTCACTTGAAAATACATTAGACCATTGACGTTCGTACGTGTATATTATCATCATCTATTGTCATTATGCCTGTCTTATCCACCTTTCCACCAGCTTTCTCCACCATTACTCTCTGTCTTCCTTCATTTTCAACTCATTCTCTTCCTCCTCACCTCAAACCTCATCTCCTGAACTGAAATCAGGTCTCTGACACACGAAAGTGAACATAAACATGATTATCCATTCCAGATATTGTCACAATTATTGTCAGCAGATTAGACATGTAACCCTCCTGTCTCCAGGAAATTAATAATGAGCGGGTTAAACAACAACAGCTGGTTATAAGCTAACATAATGCCAGCTGATATTAGGCTTGAGGGTTCTAAAAATCTCACTTTCCCTCTCATATTCTAACATCATATGAGAGTTTATTTGTCAAGTGTCTGAATCCAGCAATGTTAGGTCCACTTCAAATAAAGTTTCAGTAATGCTGGCTAACAGCAGCACCTACTGACAAAAAAGTTCAAATCAAATCAAATCACTTTTATTGTCACATCACATGTGCAGGTACATTGGTACAGTACATGTGAGTGAAATTCTTGTGTGCGAGCTTCACAAGCAACAGAGTTGTGCAAAATACAATAACGTAAACAAGCAAAATACAAGAATGGCTAAATCTGAAACTAATAAAAATATATACAATATATAATAGTATATGCATTTCAGTTCAGGATATCGTTAACAACTCAGCCAGTATTGCTGTCATCAGGCAGAAGTGAGCTTCACTGACTCATCCACTCACTTTTACTTTATTTACTTTGTATAAATAGACAACATAACATTTGTGGTAAATGGTGAACTGACAGCCTACACTGTACACAGATGAATTCCAAAACTGTGTCCAAAAAAACAATCCCAAAAACAGCAGAGGATTCAGAGGAAGAGACACAGGAAGGTGAAATTATCAAGGTAGGAAAAAAGATGGAGTGACATAATTAGGATGGGAGAGATCCAAGGCTTCAAGTCAAATGAATGGCTACTTTGACTATGAGCCACTCCTACAAGCTATAGTGTAACGTTTGACCATTAAATGCTACAGTGTAGCGCAGCTAGGAACTAACCCAAAAATCAAACAATTTTGGAAGGAGTTACATGAATAGGATCAGGGACCTATGGAATCTTCGATACCCACATCCACTTTGACGGCGAAACAACTAGTCTCTCAGTGTTCCCACATTTGGAAGAAGGGAATGCTCTCACTGCTAGAGATTGACGAGGTACAACACACATGCTATGGCAAGGGGGAGCCAGGATATAGGTCAGGGGGGAGATACCATCACCCCCACCCGAGATTGGGTACCAAGCCCCAAGTGTGTTCGAAGAAGGATTGTTAAGTGAGCGAAAGGAACTGACCTGAAAGATAAAGTCATAGCAAGGCTTGAAACCTGGATTCTCCATAGCCAGGGTGTGGCATTGCACTAGGGTGCAAGATGCTAGCGGGCAGGGCATAATGGGATGCAATAACCAAGTGGCCGGCATAGTATACTCTGAATGCTGTTGACACCCTTTTCTCAACGAGAAGTCTGGGTTCGGGAGATTGAGAGACCAGTGTTGGAGTGTTAAGAATAGCTTTGAAATTCTCCTGAGCTGCTCGCATAAAAGAAAAATCAACAACATCAACATGCGGACACCACGGCGCCAGCTGCACAGGCCCAAGGCTGGAGTCGAACAAAAACTCCCTGATAACGACTGTGTGATGATTATTCTTCCCATCCCATGCAAGGCCACCTGGGTTGGCTAGTAGACTGTTTACTTAGCCTGATAGGGTGAACTATGGACACGCACACACATACACTTACACTGATAAGCACTCACACATCCCCCCTCCCCTTCCAATGCCTTCGATGCTTGTTGCCTCCTGGGAACACGAGGCGGGTCTGGGCCGGCGCTGGAGAGTCGGCGCAGTGGCAGGATGGCTGCTGTGTTGCCTGGGATTACTCCTTATCCCCTACCCAACCCTGTTGCTGGTCTCGTGCTCTATAATGTTGTACTGTGGATATTTATGTGCTTTTCTGTGCAGAGGAGTTTTTTTGTTTCCTGTTCTCATACTGTCCTCCTGTAGCCCAGCATGAGTAGAGGTCTCTTTTTTTCCTCTTGTACTTTTCCCATTGTAGTGTACAATACAGTGGTTTTTCTGTAATGCAACCGTTCTGTGACTTGTATCCCCATGTGATGTCTGTGTTGTGTCTGTAAGGTCGGGGGGCGGGTTCATTTCACTGCAGGGCAACCTGCATGTGGCGAATAAAATTCGAACTTGAACTTGAACTATACAGAAACATCTTTGGAAGTCCTGAAGTCAAAATGGGAGATGCCGAGCTAAGATCCTGTGGGACTTCCAGATACAGACAGATAAAATGGTGACAAAATGGACAAAACATAGTGATGGTAAACAAACAGAAGAAGACAGCCGTAGTGATATATGTAGCGATTCCTTTTTTTTTTCTTTTTTTTTTGCCTGTCCCATTTGGCTCTTTTGCCATCAGAATTATTGTCTAAAGGCGAAGAAAGATGCCCAACTGATTTACTTTACCAAATGGACCATCCCAGCCTTGCCGTAATGGTCTATTTGATTCACCTTTAATTGTTTATTTTATTTTATTTTATTTTCACTTGCTAAAAATGGGACAGACTTGACTGGGGAAAAGAAAGGGGAGAAAGGAACAGGGAAAGAAAAACAGCGGGGAAGAGGGACGGGGATAAAGGGCAAAAAACAAAAACCAACAAAATAAGCAGATGTAGCGATTCCGAATGACAGCAACATCAGGAAGAAGGAACACGAGAAGCTTGAGAAGTACCAAGAGCAAGCAATAAGCAATAATTGCGGTGACTCCCAAGCTAAGCACGTGGCTCCAACAGATCCGAGGAACAACATTGGATATCTCTGTTCAGACGAGCACAGTCCTAGGAACAGCCAAGATACTGCGCAGGCCTCTGGTAGAGAACCTGAGCTTGAAGGATAGACTGCCCACAGGGGCAGGAAGGGAAATTTCTATCTATCTATCTATCTATCTATCTATCTATCTATCTATCTATCTATCTATCTATCTATCTATCTACCTATCTATCTATCTACCTATCTATCTCTCTCTCTCTCTCTCTCTCTCTCTCTCTCTCTCTCTCTCTCTCTTTTAAAGGAAATCACATTTTTATTTGTTCCTGCACTAAACGTGATCTATCTATATATAGGGATATACAGGGAGTGCAGAATTATTAGGCAAATTAGTATTTTGTCCACATCATCCTCTTCATGCATGTTGTCTTACTCCAAGCTGTATAGGCTCGAAAGCCTACTACCAATTAAGCATATTAGGTGATGTGCATCTCTGTAATGAGAAGGGGTGTGGTCTAATGACATCAACACCCTATATCAGGTGTGCATAATTATTAGGCAAAATCCTTTCCTTTGGCAAAATGGGTCAAAAGAAGGACTTGACAGGCTCAGAAAAGTCAAAAATAGTGAGATATCTTGCAGAGGGATGCAGCAGTCTCAAAATTGCAAAGCTTCTGAAGCGTGATCATCGAACAATCAAGCGTTTCATTCAAAATAGTCAACAGGGTCGCAAAAAGCGTGTGGAAAAACCAAGGCGCCAAATAACTGCCCATCAACTGAGAAAAGTCAAGCATGCAGCTGCCAAGATGCCACTTGCCACCAGTTTGGCCATATTTCAGAGCTGCTACATCACTGGAGTGCCCAAAAGCATAAGGTGTGCAATACTCAGAGACATGGCCAAGGTAAGAAAGGCTGAAAGACGACCACCACTGAACAAGACACACAAGCTGAAACGTCAAGACTGGGCCAAGAAATGTCTCAAGACTGGTTTTTCTAAGGTTTTATGGACTGATGAAATGAGAGTGAGTCTTGATGGGGCAGATGGATGGGCCCGTGGCTGGATTGGTAAAGAGCTCCAGTCCGACACAGACGCCAGCAAGGTGGAGGTGGAGTATTGGTTTGGGCTGGTATCATCAAAGATGAGCTTGTGGGGCCTTTTCGGGCTGAGGATGGAGTCAAGCTCAACTCCCAGTCCTACTGCCAGTTTCTGGAAGACACCTTCTTCAAGCAGTGGTACAGGAAGAAGTCTGCATCCTTCAAGAAAAACATGATTTTCATGCAGGACAATGCTCCATCACACGCGTCCAAGTACTCCACAGCGTGGCTGGCAAGAAAGGGTATGAAAGAAGAAAAACTAATGACATGGCCTCCTTCTTCATCTGATCTGAACCCCATTGAGAACCTGTGGTCCATCATCAAATGTGAGATTTACAAGGAGGGAAAACAGTACACCTCTCTGAACAGTGTCTGGGAGGCTGTGGTTGCTGCTGCACGCAATGTTGATGGTGAACAGATCAAAACACTGACAGAATCCATGGATGGCAGGCTTTTGAGTGTCCTTGCAAAGAAAGGTGGCTATATTGGTCGCTGATTTGTTTTTGTTTTGTTTTTGAATGTCAGAAATGTATATTTGTGAATGTGGAGATGTTATATTGGTGTCACTGGTAAAAATAAATAATTGAAATGGGTATATATTTGTTTTTTGTTAAGTTGCCTAATAATTATGCACAGTAATAGTCACCTGCACACACAGATATCCCCCTAAAATAGCTAAAACTAAAAACAAACTAAAAACTACTTCCAAAAACATTCAGCTTTGATATTAATGAGTTTTTTGGGTTCATTGAGAACATGGTTGTTGTTCAATAATAAAATTATTCCTCAAAAATACAACTTGCCTAATAATTCTGCACTCCCTGTATAGATATATATTGATATTGAACCGTTCGATACAGTGCTTCCGGTTCAGTACACATATGTATCGAACAGTACAATTTTTTAAATTTAGTTTATCAACTTTTCTTCTGACAATGCTGTCTGTGTTGAGCGCTCAGTGGATTTGCGTTCGACTACTCCGCCTAGGCTTGACTGTCAAGTGGCGTTTGGAACTATCTTGGTTTTTATGTGAAGCATGACCCTGAAGGTAATGGACAAAAGTAAAACAGTGTCAAATGTGCCACGCAATGCTCAATTGGTGGGAACTACTGCGTTAGCACGACCGTGACTCAGGGGGTTGGGAAGCGTATCTGTAACCGGAAGGTCGCCGGTTCGATCCCTGGGCTCTCTGTCCTGGTCGTTGTGTCCTTGGGCAAGACACTTTACCCTACTGCCTACTGGTGTTGGCCAGAGGGGCCGATGGTGTGATATGGCAGCCTCGCTTCTGTCAGTCTGCCCCAGGGCAACTGTGGCTACAACCGTAGCTTGCCTCCACCAGTGTATGAATGTGAGAGTGAATGAATAGTGGCATTGTAAAGCGCTTTGGGTGCCTTGAAAACCAATCCATTATTATTATTATTATTAACGTGTTGACGCCGTCCAGCCCCACGCACGGGGCGATCCACGGTAACTAGTTAACGGAGATTTGCAGCGTTATGGCGTTAAAGTCATTTTAGCGAGATTAACGCTGACAGCACTAGTGGGAACACAACAAATATGACTGCACATTTACACCGATATCATCCTAGTGCAAAGACAAGTGGAAGCAACAAAAACAACAAGCACGCATGCTACAAACTTTACCCGAGTCATTTAGACAGCCGTTAGCACATGATTCTCCTTATGGGGACCTGATATGTTTAATATGCCTCAGCTGTCTGCTTGGGTCAGTAAAACAAAACAATTGTCCCCAAGCTCAGCAGTTCTAAACTAAAAGATTTGCTTTTTTTTATGACATTATGGAATTCAGCACTTATTTGGGATTCTTTGTTTGTTTCTCAAAGTCACATCACCCACTGTAGATTTTAAATTGAATATACTGTCAGATTTGAAGTCATAAGGCTTTTCATCAAACCCCATTCTAGAAATGCTGTGAATAAAGAATAATAAAAAAATCTGAGATTCCAGTGGAGGGTGTGGGAATAAAATAAAATAAAAGAGTTGTCTTCTTGTATTGTCTGCTTAACAATTTTTCCTGCAGAGAAGCTGTTGATAAATCCCACACTTTTGTTGAGATAAGAAGGCAGACAGAAACTTTACTTTTTAATTTTGACAAGCACTGAGAGAGAGCTCTCACAACAAGTTAGTGATCCCTAAAACATAACACAGTTGTACTTCATCAGTTTGGCACATAGAATAATGGAGTGAAGGACTTCATTACCAGTTCACAGCTACTAATTCAGTATTCGTGCCATAGTGGATTTACCATGAATAAAACCTGCCAACTGTGAAAAAGAGGTAATTACAAGCAGGATAATGATTGTGGAATTCTTTGGTGTGTGTGTTTGTGTGAGGGGGGTGGGGGTGTCATAAATTGCAAATGTGAGTCAACACAAGCATTTGACATATCAGTTTAAATGACTACATTTTTCACTGTGCAGACTCAGTTAAAAGTATTGAAACTATGCTAAAATAATATGCGACCCAGATGTCGAAGACATATTCACTTCTTACAATTTTAATCCACAGGCTGTGAGGCTCCTGAACTCTCTGCCCCCCTCTCACGGACAATAACCATATCCAACTTCTTAATAGCAATGAACTGGTCTGCATTGGTGCATCATATCTTTATTCTCTTCCCCCTCCTGCCCCCCCCCCCCCCCCCCTCTTTCTTAAATAGATAACTATCATATCTGATATCATATCTCACAGTACAATAATATTGAATGGGTTGCATTGTTGTATTTTGTCATGTTTCTCAGGTCTTTGTCTGAATTTCTACGAACATTATTGCTAAGGATTGTCTTATTGCATTGGAGTCACACTGGGTTAAATATGTACACTTGGGTTTTAAGGGGTATTTATTATTTTCTTCTTTTTTTGGGGTTGTATGGAAGCCCCAAACGCAATTTCATTGTTCTTGACAATGACAATAAATAAATAAATACTAATACTAAATACTAATTAAACAAACAAACCAAACAATAACAGCATTTTAAGAAAAACTAAATCCCTTAAGGGTTGTAGCTAGGTCCGTTTCCTGAACATAAGAAGGTTGAGTTTGTGAATGTTCTCCCTGTGGCTACATGAATACTCTGAGTACTCCAGCTGCCTCTCAGTCGAAAGACATGCACATTAGGTTAAGTGGTGGTCGTAATATAGCCATAGGTGTGAATATGAGCTTGAATGTTTGTTAAGAGCATCAGCGCACATGCAATGCTGTGGTTGAACTTGTAATCGTGACTACAGAATTTCAAGTTTAATTCATCAATGATCCCAGATTGTTGCAGTTAGATGTCAGTTCTTTCATTTACTTCCTCTGCTATACTGAAAACATGACATAAGCACAGAGAAAACGCCCTATTCTGTTACCAAAAGTCAGCATTGTGACTAAGCAGCATGCATTTCCATACAGATTGCATTTGTTTCCGCTTAGCTTGCTGCAGAGTAATGAGCAGCTCTGTGATAGATAACAGGATGGAGCTCATCTCCACCTGAACACAGACTAAAGCAATCTTATATCACATCCCTCTAATACAAGTCTCATTTGTCCACTGAAAGGAGCTATCTGCTGCGTATAGAAGCACCTGGCATCACGCATGACAGTGTGTGAGTCATATTGCTGGAGTTGAAACAGAACTCTGTTACATTGCTCTGCTCGTTGTAACTGAGGCCAATATTCTAATACGTGACAACCTTGTATTTCATTCCAAGTAGAAAACTCTTTGCAAACGTGTAAAATAGATTGTGAAGAAGCAAAACGTATATTTCAGGATTTAAAAAAAAATGTGACATAGGATATAATACTGTATTCTGCCTTTCATGGATGACTCACACTTTTAATATCCTATTCTGACACTTTCTTTTTTTCTCCTTAGGTACCACGCAACCAAGACTCATTCAACTTATTTGAGTTTTATAAAGGCAGATCAGTCCCTGACCTGTAAAAAAAGCTGGATGAGTAATTCATAATAAGAACTGATCTTAGTTGTGATGGTTCATTTCCTTACTTCTCCTCCATGCATTAATTTTAATTATGGCCAAGCTGTTTCACATTCCCGGCTATAAGAATTTTCAGTGTCAGATTTTCGGTCTGTGCTGTCTCCCCATGATAAAACAGGGAGAGGAGCCAAAATTTCACATTGCCAGAAAGGCAGAGGATTTATCAGACGACACATGCAGAGCCAAACATCTGCTAACACGCTGTCAAGTTAGCACTAACGTGTACTTGTGAACACATATGCTTAGTTCCAGCACAAGTTCAGAGCTCATCTTACTGCGACACCGTATGTGACATGACTGTTTAATTATTATTCCTTGCTAATGTATCGGTTTTATTTTATGTAAAAATAAACACCAGTGGAATGGAATGGGCCTCGTCTGATTGCTGACAGCAGTGATCTGTCTTAAAAGCACAATTTCTTAATGAGCCAGATGTCCGCTGCTAGGAAATGTACACGTGCAACTAAACTGTTATTAAGCTGAAAACAGGCAGTAAAATCTAGTAAGTGTAATAGAAACTGGAAAAAAATATCAGTGTGAGCTTTCCGTAATTAATAAATGAAGTAATATTGTACATGATTTAGAAAATACATTTTGTAAATACTTTCTTTATCGAAAAAAATCTGTGTACACAACAATGATATTATGGTTAAAAGATAAGAAGTTTCAAGCTACCTTGTTTGGTTACTTCTACAGGTAGGTATGAAGTCTGGATACCACTGAGAAAAAGCACACATTGCACTCGTTTTCAAAAGGCATCCACTCCCCGCAGAAAGAAGATATGAAATAAAATGTTCCTCAGTCCCAAACGTTATTGCATTGTTACATTTATTTCATGAACTTACAAAAACAATATCTATGCCATGTGCATATCTTAGTAATTCAGTAGCAACCCCTTCTGGCAAATATCACAGCATGTTACACCTTTTATAGGGGAGTGCTTTTATTCCTGAATTGGGAATAGTCACACACTACAGAGGAACCTGTAAGTTTTCTTTTACTCACTCAATTCAAGTGATCGTATGCTTTGTTCCAAAAGCTGATGTTCCCTGAAGAGGTTCATGCTGGACCTCGAGGTTTGCTTTTGAATTAGGCCCCTGTTTTTGCTTTGTTGACTACATGTCATTTGCATCCACAAATTCCTGATATCTAGTGAAGTTCACTCTTCTTTTTATCCTTATGATGTGTGCTCTGCCACTGGGTGCAACATAACCCCCAATCAGAATATTTCCTCAGCCAAGCTGAACAAATGCCAGCATGTTGTTTTTACATTACATCACATCACATCTTTTCTTTTTGTTTTGTGTATTGTACATATCTTTCTTGTGTAAATGTAAATTTGTCTGTTATTGTGTAAATACTTACGCTATTGTGTACTTCACACACATGGGGAAATGCCAAACTGCCTTTCATTGTTCTTGTAACAGTGACAGTAAAAAGCTATTCTATTCTATCTCCAAACGTATTCATAAAGGAACTCAATTTTACAGATTTTTGTGATATCTTATGGTTTCCTTTATTTTTTCTCTTTAGTGTTGAACTTGTCCCCATACAGTAAAATGTGGCACCAGCATGCCTCTGGAGCTAAAGCTTTCTGCCTCTCTTTTGCAGTCATATGATGGATTTGCTTTGTCCTTCTGCCTAGCAGACATGCTGTTTTTTTCTGAAAGTTTGCTTGGTCTTCTAGAGCTTGTCTTAACTTCCACAATCCCAATAACTGACATGTCTTAATGACATTTCAGACAGTGGAAATTGCTAGCCAGAAGCACTTTGGTAGCTTTTTATAGCCTTCGCTGGCTTTGTGGGCTTCGATTACCTTCAATTTCTGATCCTCAAGCACTTGCTCAGAGGAATCTATAGCTGTTGACTTTTATCACAGGGTTTGAAGAGAAAAGGAAATATTACTTCCAGAATTGTCATCAACTAACACTTCCTACTGACAGATCTTGTTTTGTCTGCATTTTAAGTCAATTAGGGGTAAACGTTCAAATGTTGATGACATTCAGGGTTTGTTTTGTGTTACAGGGATTATTTCCCATGAACAAACATTAACAACATCTATCTATCTATTATTTTAATATATGGGTCTTCTTTTCTTTTATTAGGTTCTGTTTGAATGCAGACTTAAATCCAAGGCTTCAAACTATAAAAGCGGTCTTAAAGACATAAGGAAATACTGTCAGAGGGCAAAATAGAGTAAAGGGAACAATGCAGAAAATGCAGGGTGAGACATACTGAATGAAATGGCAAATCAACACCTACCAAGGGATTGTTCATATAGACTAGCTGCTAATAGGAAAATGAGAAACAGGTGAAACCACTGATGGTAGAGCAGGCTATCACCATAAACCAAAATAAAGAAGGAAGAAGGCTCAAAAGCTTAAGACAGAAATTAAGTAAAATTTAAAAATAAGGGCACATAAAAAACACCTATACCAAGAAATGCACAAACAGGGAAGTTCAAAAGATGAAAGGCAAAAAATAAAATAAAATGACGAGAAAGCAGAGAATAAATAAAGACAGAACAGTTTGTTCATGATTGCTACTAGATTTGTTTAAGTTATTATTTGTGTATAGAAGGATAACTTCTTGATGTTGTCCAAAGTGGTTAAACTTCCAAAAACACAAGTGTACAAATGCACTTGGTTGGCTGTAAATATATATATAAAATGTAGTATATATACAATTTATGCATGTATTTCATAAACCGGCCAAGTCACCAGCCATTTCTTCTACTGTATACCCACTACTTATTTACACGTTTAAAGACAGCCCACAGCCTATTGTCATAGTCAAAGAACAAAAATGCCTGTAGTAAAACATGCATAGTTAGCCTTTATCAAAATAAATAACCATTCAAAGAGCAATTACAACTCATGCTCACATTTTCCTCTTGGCTCCCTTCTTGCATCCTTGTGTTGTTTGTTTAACCCTTACAATAGCTTCTCGTTCTTTTATCCCAACTCGTAATTTGAGACCAAATTACTGAGTGGCAGCTCAGTAAATTGAGTTTTTCCAAAGGAGTGCTTGCTTTCCATCTTTGCTGGTTGAACTTTGACCCTACCACTCCCCCAGTTGGTGAAATCAAATTGCCTCTTTCTGTTTTACTCAACACAAAGCCTCCTGCCAGCACATTAAAATTTGCAAAAAGTTCTACCTCACCTTGCAGAGGGGTTAAAGAAAGTCATTTTGCTGTGCGGTGCTATCAAACAATCATTACCGCTACAACTGCAAAAATTTCACCACCTTATCCCCTTCTAGTTATAAGCTTCATATTCCTTTATAAGCCAAATATTACCTGTTTGTACATTGTCTATTCAATTCAATTCAATTTTATTTATATAGCACCAAATCACAACAACAGTCGCTTCAAGGCGCTTCATAGATACAGAGAAAAACCCAACAATTATATGACCCCCTATGAGCAAGCACTTTGGCGACAGTGGGAAGGAAAAACTCCCTTTTAACAGGAAGAAACCTCCGGCAGAACCAGGCTCAGAGAGGGGCGGCCATCTGCTGCGACCGGTTGGGGTGAGAGAAGGAAGCTGTGGACGAGAGAGAGGTTAATAACAGATATGATTCAATGCAGAGAGGTCTATTGATACATACGGAGTGAGAAAGGTGACTACTATTTGTGTCCAAGCTTGTCTAATTTATATGACTCATTGGCACATTGAGACATTTTATATTTTGCTATCCTCATCTTTGTTTGGGGCGGATGACAATAAGCTTGATGTTTACTGCATTTAATATGTGTATAAGAAATGTCTGTCTGCTTCTTCACTTCTACGAGTGGGATTCACTATTTCGTGTTTTCCTTTTCTTTGTACAAATACTTTAAGCCAGATTAGCTAATAAAAAAAACTACTATTCAGGATGGGTTGGTTACATTATGCAAATACAAGCTTATGTGAAAAGTGTTTTGAGACTCTGCACTACAGCAGACTGTTTCCAGTGTCTTACACTTTAGTTTACTGGGAATTGTGGCTGTTGCTTGAAACTGTGATGTAGCATTGTGGAATTATTTAGGTGTGTATTTATTTTTACTTGCTAATTTGTGATACCCTTAGTTTGCCACCCTTCTTTTTAGCTAGTCTCCACCTGTTGAAAAGAATTTGCTATTTTTACAGTCTAACTCACATTTGTATGTACCTTAAAAAACTGCTGTTGTTGGAAGGAACATGGTTGAGAGCACCAGGTGGTACCTGAGGGGGTCGGCTGATGATGGTTATGTATCCTGGTGCTCATGGCTGCCAAACATTTAAAGGGCTGAGGGGCTATGTGAAATATCAGGGTTGGAAGGAGAAAATGCTGGGGTGTTGTTGTAAGGATGAGTTCTAAAAACACACACAGCAAATCCAGCATGTCCAAATTAACACTGTTGGATTTGATTTCAACACTATTAAAGTGTCTATATGGGTCCACACCAGAGAGTGTTAATTTAACTCTTTTTGGAGAGTTGGTACGTTAACTCTGATTTAGTGTTAAACACCAAATCTGTCTGGAGTTGATAATTTAACACTTGGTGTTAAGAGTTTATATATTAACTCTCAAAGAGTATTTTAGTTTAACTACGTAAGAGTTATCTTCTAATTCATTCTAAAAAAGCGGGAATTTTACTGTTCTGAACTTCTAGAAATTTCTTTTGGAAATAAACATTTACTAAAAAGATGCAATGGTTTTTGAAAAACATTTATTCTGAACTGCGCACCACAATTTCAAAACATTTTCTGAAAGATGTAACAGTATACATGTTCTCACTTTCATTAGAATTTTGTTTATCAAAAGGTCTGACATGGTAAATGCAAATAACAGCGTTCTCATCACTTATTTCTTCAATACAATATGCATGTCCTTCATTCATCACTTTGTGGAACTTCAACGCACTTCTGCTCTCCCCCATATTCCATCTTCACAAGCATATCCTGTGCGGAGATCGAATAAAAATTCGTTGACACTAATTAATGGCACAAATAATCCAGTAAACAATTGCAGCACAGTATAAAAAAAAAAAAAAAAAGGAATCCTCTTTGAGCCATTACTTGTGTAAAGTATTTTCCCAAAAGACAAGGACACAGGCAACAGGTAATACTGAACTAAATGTAAAACCTCAACCTTTTTAATTTTTACCTAAACCGTGTGCACAAAACTCTGGAGGGATCTATGCTAACGTAGAATCCAGTCAGGACGTCAGCTACTGCTGTTCGCTCGCTTTTTTTATGGGCGATCGTTTTCAGGCTTCAAGTAGCACCATTATACCAACATTTCACATTCTAGACATTGTTTTAGGTGTATTTGACCAAACGTTTGACTGAAAATTCACATGCAAGCTTTTTTTCAAGGCTGTGGTATTTGCCCGCAAACAATACCTTTAGCTAAAACAGAATATGCTATCACCGAGCAACATGGCTAATGCCTTTCACACAGCTTTGTCTCAACTCCAAAGAGCCACAGAAGTAAAAGCTCATAATAATAATTGAAACAATCTTTGAAAAAATGACTTACCAAGCATGGCAAAGAACTCAAATATGTAGAGCAAAATGTTCTGAAACGGCTTCACTTCAGCTTCGATTGGAGCCTATGGTGCTGGGGGCAGAGTCTGTGAATTTACTCTATTAGTGTCATAGCCCCTGTAGGAGTTCAGAGTTAAGAGGTCAAGAGTTAATGTTTCCATTGTAACCCCTCCAGATTTGACAGAGAAACACTCATTTTTAACACTCGATTTTAACTACTATCATTTTACACCTCAGAGTTACATTAAAAGAATGTGACTCTGCTTAGAGTAAAATTAACTCTACTTTTGCAAGAAGACTATTAACACCAAAACATTTAACACTTTTGAATTTGCTGTGCAGAAATGTTTATGGAATAATTTCCAGAGATCAAGGTGTCATCAGCGCAGGTAGCTGAGATTGCTGGATACAGGTCATTAGGATAAGCATGAGACCCAGGCTAGCTTGGAAGGACCCTAGCTCAAAGCAGCCAATAGTCAAGTAATCTCTAACCCCTGCTATATTGGACTCTGGAGTAGAAGTCGGCGAGGTTATCTGGATGCAGTAATATACTGTGAAAGCTGAAAATTTACATATGCTGTCATGTACCATGACCTTGTTTGCTTTGTTTCCTTTCCTGAAGAATGCGTTCTTGACAGTCAGTCTTTCACTGAGACCAAGTCCAATGATGTTTTAGCAACCAGTAGATTCATCAACTGAAAGGTTAGATGTATCTGCTGCTACGCAGAGAGGTGAGATGGAGTCATTGGTCAATGTTAAGTGGTGTAACAAACAACAAAAAACATTCTACTGAAAATGATCGGTACAAATACTGGACTGAAAATGAGTGAAAAAGCAGCCAGTGTCTAAAGAAGAAAAATGTTAGACATTTATAAAGCCTGGAGAAATATTGCTCGAGATGACTTTAAAATTACCAGAAAGTCCAACTTCTTGGAAGCAAAAAATAAAGGAATGGGAAGTTGCTCAAGGCATTTTCACTGTTCCTAGAGATTTTCGTGGTTATTGGGTATCACATTGTTTTGTTTTGTTTTGTTTGCCAACTATGAAGTACACTTTATTCTTTTACATGTTTGAAATAAATCCTTTTATCTATCTATCAAAGTAAAAGCATTTAAAAATTATGAACTCATCAGATTTCTACCATTTTATTTATTTTGGGGTAATTACTTTTTTCATATTTTAAATAACTGGCATATAATGCACAACAATGATTTTATCTCGCTCATGTCTGCCACAGTCACTTTGTTTACCAAGCCAGTTTTTAAATTAATCTTTTCTCTGCGTGAAAGGAAAATTGTGTTTTTTATGGTCACTCTATAATTGATGACAATGTGAGTAACCATTTAAAAAGAGATGATACACTAAACATCATAATTACCTTAGAATTCCACTGGGATGTGAGGCCAGGGTAGAATGAGACAACTCTGTTTTAGGATGGTGGTGCTTCGTTAAATTCAGACAAAGAGAAAAATAAATGTGTTTTCCTTTTAATACATTACAATAAGTGCACAGTTTTCAAGCTGGTACCCTTGGGATGCTACTTTCTCCAGTACTTAAGATTAATTCAAGTCATGTTTCAGTGGTGCACTTAGAAAAAACCCCACCAAGAAACAACACTTAGAATAATTTCGCTTCATTAAATTGACTACATGGTTTACAAAATGGTGCAATAAATATTCATGATACCAGTAGGAAACATGTTATTGTAATGTTCTAACATACTTATAATAAAATTGATAGTGCTGTTGTCTTTCTTTTTCTTTTTTTCCTCCTTACAATTTAGTTTTATTATGTATTTATTTATTATGGATGTTTGTTTTGGGCAGCATTGCACAGTATGTGCAGCTGGAACTGTTGAGGTTTTTTTGAGGTCTCATTCAGCTCAAAGCAACATTTCTTTGAAGAGGTATAAATTAAATCATGTCCTAGAAAATATGGGAATTGTAAATGTCACTGTGAAAAGAAAGTAACAAATGTCATTTGCAGAGAAAACATAATTATACACACTTGACACTAAATGTATGTACAATTGGACAATTTGATTTTTTGATTTTGATGTTTTTAGAAACATTTTTGAGTGTTGAAAGAGCCTAGAAGTGGGCAAGAGTGGAGAAAAAGCAACATTTTATTATATATGTGTGGGGACTGTTGAATTTGTCAGTTCTGTCTGGTAATTAACACTGGGTTTATAATAAAACAAAAAGTCAGACAAAGCACAGATGAAGGTGATCAATCGGTGGACTTGTTAAAGAACAAACAGAAGCAAATGGTTCCCCCTCCGTACAAATAAAGATGGCAAGATAACAAGTATGGAATGTCATACATTTACAGCTTGACATTATCCAATTTACACTTAAGCCTATTAGAAGCAGATATCACGTCCTGGTTCAACAGCTGCCATAGAAAAAATAAGTGCAAGTGTGTTGGGGAAAACGAACACAATGGGCTTATACAGCTGCTGGTGTAAAATGTTTCAACATCAAATAATTTATGGATTGTTATATTTCAGGAATTTCTATTACAAGAAGCAAAACATAGAGTAAATCTATATGTACCACCAGCAGATGACATCCAGAAGTGTTGCCAGTGGCTGGACAAAGCTGGACTGAAAGACAGCACAGAGGCACTAATCGTGTCAGCACAGGAACATGGTCTGAGCACAAGCTGGGGTCTATCACATCAGGCAAGACCCCAGGTGCAGGCTGTGTAAAGATGCCCCTGAGACAATCCAGCACATAACAGCAGGGTACAAGATGCTAGCAGGCAAGGCATACGTGGAACGCCATAGTAGTATACAGAAACATCAGCCTGAAAATCCCAAGGTCAAAATGGGAGATGCCCTTAGAGTTGTGGAGAATGGCCGAGCTAAGATCCTGTAGGACTTCTAGATGCAGATGGACAAGATGGTGGTGACTAACCAACCAGACATAGTGGAAGTAGACAAGAAGAAGAAGAAGACCTCTGTGATAGGAAGAGTGCAGTCTTAGGAACAGCTAAGATACTGCGCAGGACCCTCAAGATCCCAGGCCTCTGGTAGAGGACCCGAGCTTGAAGGATAGACCACCCGCAGGGGAGAGAGGGGAATTTTATATGCGTGTGTAATATAATTTCGTACCGGTATATACCCTAGTGCCTTTCTCTTGGGGGACATGGAGGACTATGTTTTAAAATAGTCTTTACACACACTTTAATAATTGTGAAAGCAACTGTGTATAAACTCAGTCATTTTATAAACTACGCTGTGAAAACGTTAACAACCTTTAATTCCACTACTTTAGCTGCGATGAACAAAAACAAACTTGCATCATGTTCTTTCATCATTTCAACAAATCACCCAGATAATCCCTAAAGCACATGGATACTTTTCTGTTGATTTCTGATGCTGAATGAAGTAACTCTGTCTCTTAGCCTAATTTACTTCCCAGGGAGCAGACAATGGACACCAGAGTCTACAGGCAATTCAGCCTGTTAGATTGTTTTTAGCCTAGCATCTTTTAGCCTAACCCATCTTTCCCATATTTATACTTTCTCATGCACTGCTTATGTCACCCCTTTCCCTGGCTAGAGGTCTGGTCCCTTCCAGCAAGCTGAGACTGTGCACTGTTTTCAACAGATCAGATTAGTACACCCAGCAGTACTATTGTGGTGAACTGCTCTATAGGAGCTCTATACATCCCCTGTTTTTTCAGGAATCTGCTATTGAGGGGTAAGTATCCTGTGCCATACATATGTTATGATATTATTATTTACTATTTAACATACAATGTTTCAGTTACAGTTTGTATTGTTACATGTTTTTCAAATGCATCATCATTAAGATAAAAATAATGCAAAATGAAAAGAGAGCAGAGCTGAAGCCAGATTTTAACCTGGCTTAACCTAACCATAATGACATCCACATATTATAAAAGCTTCCAGAGTTAGGAAGACACAGGAGAATAAATTTGTCATTCAAATTACTCTGATGCGTGTTAAGGTGCTTAAGTAGATCTTCTTAAGGAGACTGAAAAAGGTGTGACTTATGTTTGTTTTTATTATTTAAATATACTGATGTTAGCAACAGCACATACATGTGAACTTTGACATGGGACAGAATTAAATAATTGACAAGTCTTTCAGATGGAAATAAGCATGTATCTGGATGTTCCAGCATGTGCACAAGTGTCTCCAAGGCATCTTATCTGAGTTACTTCTCTATACTTTTAACTGCTGAAGTGTATTTCCAATTTGCCCAAGGGTCTATTAGCACTCAGTTTCAATTACCAACACACTAATGGATGTTGACAGTGGATCTACTTCACTTTCAAATCCAGGAAGCTCACTTCTTCAGATGAGTAGGAATGTCTCATCAGCAGCTGCAGCAGATGCTTTTGAGATTTTGTGTGACAGCACCAAACCAGATGGCCTGTAGAGTCTGACCCACATCTCAGGAAGTTAGAAGAGATGGTTAGAGGCTTGAAGTCGTGACAGAACTTGCAAAGAGGCATTAAGATTCAAAGCCAGACACCCAGCTGGCTCTGCCAGGACTGACTTTATTGCGTTTTCAATTACCTGCCTGGTACTGGAAATTCAATTGAACATTTAGTCCTTGATTGAGGGGGAGTATTGTCTTAACGTGTCCAATCTACTCTGGAAAGTTTTTCCACTAGATTGGAGAGCACTTGAATACTTTACTTTATTGCAACAGTAAAGATGCATTAGAAGCTCTTTCGTAATTGTGCGTTTTTTTGTACAAATACTGCCAAATGTAGCTTATCTAGTTAGCAAGAAAGACTGTAAAAAATACCAAAACATGACTGAATCTCAAGATCTCAACTTATTAACAACCACGATTATCCCTTCAACATAATGCTGGGGCAGCTGCAGGTCTGTCTGCAGGACAGAATGTTTATGATTTACATTTTCATACATCTCTGGTCTTTTTTTTGCACTACCAATGTTCTATCTCACCTGATGCCAACTGTGTCCTAACTCTTAACACGTTTATCTTGTGCTTGCAAAGTTGGTGCCTTTGGGAAAGTATTGTACCATACAACATAAGTCTGTATAATGCTGAATAGAGATTATTATAGAGATCATCATGTAACAATGCAAGATGTTGTTCACGCAAGTCTATATTGATCATGAAATATACAGAGACAGATGAAGCTTTTGGGTTTGAAAGTTCTTCATGTGACCATGTGACTAGAATGGAAGCATTTTACAAAATGGGGATTTTTTTTCCTTTTCCTGACTGGAAGCAGCAACGAGGAGTTGGAGCCTTGGAGCCAATAATGCACAGCGTAGATAGCAGTTAAAAGAAAAAGCTTTGCTTCTCCAAAACGTGAAATGTACACGCATGCAGAAGTTGCATTACCAGCAGGGGGAGAAAATACATTTAAAGCCACAAAGTTGGTAGTGAGCAAAAACTTTATTCCAGTGTTCTTAATCGTCAGAATCGATTAAGCTAGGGATCTAATATGTATATACATGTAAATGTGTTAATAATGTCTGTTTAAACACTTTTCCATGATTGTTTTCATGTTAGCTTGAAATAAAATATCTCCTGCAGCTTACTGCAACTTCTAAGCAAAACTGTGTGTGTAAAAAGTGTGTATGCATTTCTGCTTGCTATAAAAATATAAACTTAAGAACATAACTGAAAAAGAAAAAAAAGAATATAGTTGAGCATTAAATATTAAGTGTTTTTGCAGGGTAAGAGCAAAAAAAGTTTATCTGCATGTATCACAGAGCCATGGTTCAGTGGCTGAGAGCGTATGACTGGGTTCCTAGTGCTCAAATACTGTACTTCTTAACATGGTGCTTTTTGGTAAGCACCATGTTAAGAAGTTACTGAGGAAAGAAGAGGTCAGGTAACTTAAGCATCAGTAGCTCCTAAAAAAAAAAAAGTTCTTACGGGTCAAGCACCCTCGCTGTTTAGCTTCTTTCTGTACCGTTTCATGTTGCTGACTTTCTCACAGGTCATTTATGTGTTATTTTTCAGTGCTCATTAGTGTGTTTTCCTCCTTATTACCTGTTGGCTTCTGTATTTGTTTGATTTTACATACACAACAACATAGACTACCCAGAATACATTTTGATTCCTAAACTCTATATAGACAAGGGAATTTGTCCTTAATTCTCTGCACTTTGCATTTAATCCTAATAGCTGTACTGTGAGATATACAAGCTGCGAGTCTGACAAGCACTGTGGCAATCAATTCAGTGGGATCAGAGATGAATAAAAAAATCTGATTTATGCTTCTCTAACATAGTAATTTGGAAAGAAAAAAAAAGGAGAAAAAGACAGTCAAATAAGTGCCAAACTTGCCTCTTGCTATTTTCATAAGTTTACTCCAGAGCCTATTTGGATTTTTAAGAACAAATGCCCTTCTACACAACTGTAATACAAAGAAGATCTGCCAATAGGTGAAGTTAACTGAAAATAATGCCCACTGTCAACAAATGCCAACAGCAGATACATTTGTCTTTGGATACAATACATAAATAATTCTCAAAAGAAAAGAAAAAACAATTTCTAGCTTCACAATAATGCCACAATATGCCAGCTGAACTTTTAATTAAAACACTTCTGACTTGTTTTGACATTTCAAACAACTTTTCTTAATATTCCCTTCTGCAAGCACTCAGTATCAAAAGCCCTCAGTACACTCGGTGATGGAAATCTGATACGATTTCCATCCTATAACACGCAAGGAGCTGCAGGATCCTGCCACAATCACCACAACATTAGACTGGAGAGATGGCGACGACTTTACAGTCTTGACAGCTAAATTTTACATTTCTCAAGACTAGTCTTAACACCTCTCACTCACATGCTAAATAAATACATGATTTTGTCTCTCATTGACATCTATTACCTTGCCCCAAGCTTAAACTTGCTCTGCACAAATTTTGCAGATCAGTTTAACCTGACAGAGAGGGTCTGTGAAAGGAATTCTATAAAGTCTTACTGGTGGTATGGCGGTATGTAGGAACATACTAAAACATATTACTTTAGCTGGAATGTTGGATGATAAGTAGTTAATGGTCCCTAAATATAATTTAGGTAAAAGAAAATTCCAACCATGCTAAATTTCTTCACTGGGAGAAATTTCAAATGTCATAGATTAAATATTTAATGGAGCAAATAAGTGTAAATTCCTGACACAAAATAATGAACATAAAATACCACGTGAACCAGGTTGCATGCAGTGCAGAGTGGGCCTCATGGGTATTTTATGATGTTTGTGTGTAATCTGATGTTTATCTGTGTTGTGTTTTTCTGGATTTTGCTTAACCAGTTATGGAGATGTTTATGTATACCCACACACTTTCTTTAAATTCCACAGCAGGATTGCATGCAGTAAAAAATACTGTACTTGGGGAAATTTACCACATTAAAGCCTCTCTTGCAAGTTTCAGATTACTGTTCTTCATTGGGCGTTTACATTTCCTATTTCTTGACTGCATTCCTCTCGCATTCGCTGTATCACAAACTGAGCTAAGTTGCTGTTGTATACCTTGAAGGGAAACATGACCTATCAGGGGGAGAGATTTCTCCCCCCGTTCAAGTTTAAACTACAGTTCTAATAATTTTTTTATAGAATGGGTTACATCAGGGAAATGAAAGCTTTCTTTAACTAGGAAATTAAATGTTTTAAGAACAATAAGTTATTCATTACAATATCAGTAGAAATAAGTTATCCACTAGTTATATAAAACAACAAAACCATGTTTTGATGTCTGTGAAGGTTCTCAGTCATCCAGGTCATTGTAGTCAAATGAGCTTGCAAAGAAAAGCGTCTGGACTTCTTTAAGTTGCTTGAAGACGTTTCACCTCTCATCCGAGAAGCTTCTTCAGTTCTAAGGTCAAATGGTGGAGAGTCCCAGATATGAACCTAGTGGGAGTATCCCCCCACAGAGGGACAAAAGGACCCCCTGATGATCCTCTAATCGCCTGAGCCAAGGTGTGAAACTGGGTGTGGGTCCCAATCAGCCAGAGTTTCGGGTGAGCTCATTGTGAAACCTGGCCCCACCTTATCATGCGAATTCCTGAGATTAGATGGCCCAGGATGTGAGTGGGCGTTAAGATGTCTGGGAAGGGATCTCAAAACTGGATTATAGATGGCAGAGAGTTGGTGTCGTAAACCACCGCCTCTGTTCAAAGATGGTCGCTCACAGTGGACATAGATGGCTTCTTTCACTCCTCTTTCAAACCATCTGTCCTCTCTGTCCAAAATGTGAACATTGGCATCCTCGAAAGAGTGTCCTTTAGGTCTGGGCATTCCTCGCTGCACTGTACAGCATACACCACATTGTTAAGTCTGTGTTTTGGCGTTTTGTCTTTCAGGTGAACCAGTTTTTGTCTGAGCGTGTTGCTGGGTCTGAAATGCACCTCTTCAAGTCTTCAAGTAACTTAAAGAAGTCCAGACGCTTTTCTTTGCAAGCTTCTTTGACAACATGTTTTGATATTATATCTTACAAAGCACTGTTTAAAAATCAGCACGGTTGGCAGAGAATGTTAATTATCATAGTTAAGTATCTCAAAACTTGGCTCCCAAATGATAGTGAGACATGTGAGGTAATAATAATAATTATTATTATTATTAACTAGTATTTTGCAAAAAATGTTAATTAGATTCGTATTGAATGAAAGTGGTCTGCTGTCAGATATTGGAATATGTGGTAACACCACAACAGTTCGAGCTCCTTTCACTTGAATGCTTTGCTTTTTAAATTAAGATCTGTCTCTAAATAAACCACATAACTATACTCACATCTTCTTTTCTTGTACACATTTTTCTTTTCTCACTGGAGGCACAAGCACTGATTATTTTATTTTATTTTATTTTACATTATGTTACATTTTGTGCAAGGACAGGAAGGAAGATGCAAACAGGCAGGAAGCTTACTGCAGGATGGCAGGTTGCCAGGCAGGCAGGCAGGCAGGCAGGCAGTGGAAACAGGAGCAATCAGGAATCAGAACAGCAATTGGGACTCAAGACGACACATAAGTGTGAGAGGCAATCAGGCACAGAACAATGGCAAGATGGTGAGTACAGACCCTGTCAATGATGCTGTTTTTATACCTAATCATGCTACAGACCGGTTGCCAATTAACCTAATTAGCTGTGAGATGAGACTCCGTAGTGCATTTACCACTGTTGTCCCACGGCAAGGGTATCCTGGGTTTTAATCTAGCAGCTGGCTGGGACCTTTCTGTGTGGCCATAGGTGTGAAGCTTTCTCTGTGTTAGGTGTACCATGCCTCTAGCCCCATGGCAGCTGTGAGGACCTCCACCAACCTGAGCAGAATAAGCTGTAAAGGAAAATAGATAGAAAATTTTGAGATCATCCACTAACATCACACATTTTCCAGTCTTTTCATGCAACTTATTATTGACCATACTATTTAATTTGCAATTTGTAGTTTTCTTTCTTATCATTCATTTACTATTCTTAGATGTTTCCATGTTGTTTCTGCCAAATTTTGACCTTACTATCCAAATATCACAGAAGAACTTAATGTTCATTAGACCAGGCAATGTTTTACCAGTAGGTGTGAGTTGTGGCCTCAGTTTCCTGTTTTTAGCTGGCTCAGCCCATCCGTTCTATCCTGATTGTTTCTATCACCTTTCTTTCTCATTCTGACTCGGTTTGAACTTGAGCAGATTAACCTGACCACATCTGCATGTCTAGGTGCATTGATTTTTTTTGTTTAGATATTTGCCTGAATGTACAGTTGAGCAAGTGAACTTAACAAAGGTGCTGGTGAGTTTAAATAACTTCAGCTATGTATAATGGACTGAACTTTTTTCTCTTCTTGGCACACTGGTGACTTTATTTTCTGACAGGGACTAAATTGATAGTCTCCATTATATTTTTCTTTTAGTGTTTTTTGTTCCTTCTGTTTGTGATTCCTCTGACTCTGTGCCAATGAAAAATGCATTTCCACATCTCTACTGAGTGACTCAGTTTCAGATTAGGTGAAGTCAGGGTGTGATGTGTAATAACTTGAGGTCCAACAGTGATTCTACAGGCAAATAATGACTTAAGGTAGAACATCCATTCAAGGTGAAAGGTGGGAATGGAAATCAAGCTTGGTCATGTTCAGAATTTAGGACTAATGATTTAAATAGTACCATGGAAGAATGCATGCACATTTACATGTGTACCATGAATTCCATGAATCATTCAGGAGAAAACCAGAGAAACTATGGAACAAGGCAGAGAGGCTATATTAGTATGAATGCAATATACAGAATCAGATCAAACACAGTAAGAAATTTACAATACTGGGATTTCCTTTTAAATACTGCATCACAAAACAAATATGATGACAGCTACTGAAAGGAAATGGTACTAAAATGGAAGTACTGTAAAATAAATTACTCTAAGCGATTAAACTCTCTATATAGATTATATAGAGAGTTTATATAGAGAGAATTAAAGTGAATCAGCTAAATGCTATCCTTCTAAATTATTTGAAGTTCACTGGAGACAAAAATATATTTTCCCAAGAGAGCATGGAATGCATGTTAACAGGCTACAAAGCCATGAGGCAGAAGAGTAAATATTGTATGCTTCCAACTGGGAAGTGTTCTGAAAGCCTTGGTATACTGAGCATGGTCCTATTTTTGGTACAGGACCTTCATCCCAAGATGAAGACCTGGAGAATACACGAAGTATATACTGCAAGGGAGTTTTCTTCCCCCCCCCCCCCCCCCCCCGTTTATTTTTTATGCATTTGCCAGAAAATGTCTGACAGTGTATGGCTTTCCATTAAGTATTGTTGTGAGAACTTTTGTGACTTCCTCTATTAGAGTTGTCAGACAACTCACCTTAGAAAAGATTGATTTATTACAGCAGGAGAATAAACTTAGAGTTTGGCATCTAGGTTTTGTTTTCATCTCTCCCTGTGAATATATCACCTAAAATTAGGTAATGATGAGTAAACATCCCCTCTGAGATTACAGGTAGATGCTGCATTGAATGAGGAATTTGAACAGCACGAAGCTACGCAGGGCCACAGCAATACTGGCATTTTATATAGAGAAATTAGAAATGAAGCTTTAAATAAATGATACATATTGCATTCAGTTTGATTTGTCTGCCTAAACTACCTTCCCAGCTTTGCTCCATTTATATTCTAATATGTAAATCACTTCCCTTTATTGTTTTTTTCACCACTACAACCATCAAAATGGACTGATGATGTCATGGAGTTTGTTTGTAGCTGTGATTTATAAATAGTCTCAGCTGTGCATACAACCATGGCAATTAACAACTACATAAGGTTATGATCTAATTATTAGAGTCTGCATAAAAATTGGGGTTCATACACTGCACAAAAAAAGAAGTAAAGGAACATTTTTAATTAGTGTAGAGTCTGCTCTCAAGTCAGTGAAACCTGTGGGATATTGATCTGGTGTGGTAAGTAACAGAAGGGGTTATTAATCACTTTCAGCTGCTTTTGTGTTGGTAAAATTAACAACACGTACACTAAAAGGGCAACAATGAGACAACTGCCAAAATAGGAATGGTTTTTACATCTTTTCTGAATGTTTTTTTCTATTAGTTTTGCATTTGGCTATCCATCTCTCAGCACAGTGTAGAGAGCATGGAAGGGATTCCAGGAGACAAGCAGTTAATCTAGGGGAAGACCCTTAACCCATCAGCAGGACCGGTCTCTGCTCCTTTGATTAAAGAGGATCATGTTAAGCACTGCAAGAGCCCAATGCCGCATCTTTCCATTCCTAACACTGCTATGGCCAGTCCATATCAGTGTAGACATCCAGCATGATGGTATTTTTTCCATTGAGATCTGATGTGTTTTCAAAGTGTTCCTTTAATACTTTTTGAGCGGTGTACATCTGCATAAAAGCACCCTGTGTTTTCACATCTCTAGCATGGTTACCATGACTGTTTGCTAATTTACCCACAGGTGCTATTTCCTCATTCCCTCAATACGTTATTTAGGATATGAGAACATTTCCAGTAAGCATTAACAGTTACGCAGCTTTTCAGTTTGTGATGAAATTATGCTGCTAAAATGAAAACATTCATGGTTTCATTGCTCTAACGCTGGAAATGCTATTACATTGCTTTTGTAATGACAATATATGCAATAATCGGTTTAATTTTTACTTCTGCACTTCACAAGTTGTTAGAGAATGAAAGTACAAAGCAAAAAACAAACCAAAAAAAACATCTGTGCAGCTATTATAACAAGATGTTGTGTCGCTGATGGCTTCCAGTAAAAGCCAGAGCTTCAAATGTAATGTGTCACAGGATCCTAGTAATTTTAAACGTCCTGCAGTATTGTATACAGCTTCACATAGGGTTCCCATAAACCAGGCTTGCTTTGCTGTGTTTGACCCACTTCTGGTCCCCAAAGTGAAGTTTTATGTTGGCCAGTAGTGCATTTAAAGTTTTTTGCAGGGTCTGGTTGACTAAAATGCCCTTGAGAAAGTTGCTGAGTAAGACAGTGTTGTGGTTCCTATAAAAGTTTAAAAGTTCATAAAGTTTCCTCACTCCCGCTTTCAAAAGTCCTTTGGTGCCCTCTGTTCATGAGATTTAAAAACGGGGGGATAACAGCATCATTCTCATATAGGTTCTTTTACATTGTTTTTACACCACAAATCCAAAACGTGTTTTTCCTCTTTCAGTAGAGTAAACTGAATGTGTTGAAGGTGACATTCTGTCTGAGGCATGTGTGAATTATTAATTAACTTTCCAACAATAAAAACATCTGACAGGGTTTATATTTGACAGTATACACTTAGTAGTATTTATATCTTCCACTCGTAGTGTTGTGTGGCTGAATGCATTTATGGACATTCTTTTCTTGCACCACATGTCTGTTAAGATTTTAAATATTTTAGTATATAAATTATATTATATTGTAAATATTATATTTTATTGAAGTATACTATAAATTTGACAATTGGATGGATGGATGGATGGATGGATGGATGGATGGATGGATGGATGGATGGATGGATAGATAGATAGATAGATAGATAGATAGATAGATAGATAGATAGATAGATAGATAGATAGATAGATACATACATACATACATACATACATACATACATACATACATACATACATATTGGGTATTTAGGTATGAACACGATGCCAAAAACAGGAGCAGGTCCAGACTAACAAGCTTAATGAGTGAAGGGCTACGTTGGTGTTAAAGAACATCTGGCAGCACTGCTGTCTGTTTTGTTAAGCTGTTTGACAGGAGATGTTCGCATGCCTGATGTGCATCCAGGGTGTTTGCTAAGCTGTCCTTTTGAAATATAATAATCCCATAACTATTAGCAGCATGCCATGTTTCCACATTGGTGAAAGTGTTGTGATTGGGGGGGGGGTTGTATTGTGTTTTTTTTTTTTATGCTTTATCATCTACTCACGAAAAAATGATAAAACTGTAACAATAATACAAGTCTCTCTCTGTTTTGGATTTGTGGAATTGGCTGAAGCAGATAATAGTTAGTGATACAACTTGAAAAAACTACAAACTCACCGCATATCCTGTATATCACTCACATCAATTAACATTTTATAATTTTTTAAATATCCCAATATGACATAAATACTGCACAAAAGGTACAGTAAAGAAATTACTTTTCACAGACTTCTGTGTAGTCCTGTGAAAAGCTACATGCCACAACTGAATAGTTTGTAGAATTTAACAGGAAATACTTGATGTAATCATTTTTGTATGACCTTATCAGTTTCTCATATCATTGTGGAGGAATTCTGGGCCACTCTTCTCTAAAACTTTGCTTCAGTTTCTTGAGGTTTGCAGGCATTTGTTTATACACACCTCTGTTTAGGTCCTGTCACAGCATTTCAGTCAGGTTGCAGCCTGGACTTTGACTAGGCCTTTGCAACATGTTGATTTTTTTTCTTTTTCAGCCATTTTGTTGTTGTGCTTGGGATTATCTTGTTGCATAATCCAAGCCAGGTTTAGCTGTCAGATGGCCACAGCGATGCTACTTTAGAGACATGAACAGATAAAAACAGGCTGAGGCCTGACTGTTTGTCACTGCCTTTGTTACGTGTTCAAGGTCAGGGTTTGGTTGCTGGGCCGGGGTCGGCATGCACTCAGCGTTAAAATCACTCTGTGTTCTTGACAGTGTTGAGAAGTTACTTTGAAAAAGTAATTAATTATAGTTACTACTACTTCTTCTACATTTGATTTTCCCTCCACATTTCACCTTTAAAAACTGTTTATTTGCCTTGTTTGGTATCATCCCTTTTAGTACAAGCTCACATGTCTGAATTTACAGTTATGTTTTCATTTTGACATACTGTATTAACACAATTGATCTAAAATCAGACAAAAAACATTAAATCGGAGTAGAAAAAGTTATAATTTTTACTGTAACAACCACAAACACGTTTATTGAATCATATTTCATAACTTTAAATGCAAATATAAATTGTCAATTTTAAAATCATATTCACAAGTTTTGCAAACAACAAAGTTATTAGCAGCCATTTACCTTTTACTCCTTTTTTAATAACCATTTCAAACTATTTACAGAACAATCAGCTGTTCTGCATTCAATAAGATGCCACACAAATTATTTGTGCCACTCCAAAAAAATAATTTCTGTCCACTATAAAGGAGAACATCACAGCCTCATACCTGCAGGTCTGACAGCAGCAGGTGTATCACTCCTGTTTCAACCTGGAGACAGCAGTCGCCTCATTGTTCTGACACACAACACAAAACTATCCACAACACTACACACTAACTACACAAGACAACACATTAACTACACACTCCAAACACGCTAAACGTCACAAATCTCTCACATCTCAAAACTTGCTCTCTCTCTTTTTCTGCTGTCTTACTCTCTCTCGCGCCATCACTCCTAAAACTTCCCCCTCTACCTAAACAACCAAATGTCATGTTGCCATATCATTTTTTGATTGGTCGACATGGTGCATTTTTCCACCAAAACGAACGGGCTGTTTTTTGTTTTGTTTTTTTTAATTTTTTGGTCATAAGCAGAGAGTGCTTGCTAGCGCTGTCCTTAGCCGTAAAAAGTGACGAAACTATTCAGGAAAAAATGGTGCGTATATATTGTTTATCATGACTCTGGTTTTACGTGGCTTATCAACACAATTCAAAAACTGGTATATATCACCTTGTTGGTTTGTCATCTTAAAGTAGTCGTGTAATTGGCTTACCATGACTGCTTTATTCTTCCTCAGTCCAACAGCAGCACTCATGCGATTGTTTTGCCCCCTTAGCTTCAGGTGTTGTGCTGCCCGCGGGAGCGCACGCAGCTGCTTAAAGCTGTAGCGCCCAGATTACTTACAGCTACTTCCGTGCAACTGACATAAGGTGCGGTAAGATGAACACAGCCTCAACCGTCTGTTTGTTGAAAAATAGTAACGCGACCACACCGCATTTTCTTGTTAGTAATCCAATCCAGTTCTGAGATCCCTTCCCAGACGCCTTAACGCCCACTCACATCCTGGGCCATTTGACCTCAGGAAATCACATGATAGGGTGGGGCTAGGTTTCACAATGACCTCACCCTGATTGTTACCTACACCCATTTTCACACCTTGGCTGATGTGATTAGGTAGAGGATCATTAGGGGGTCCATTGTCCCTCTTGGGTGGGGGGGGGGCATTCCCACAGGGCTTAAATCTGGGATTCTCTGCCATTTGACCCTAGAACTGAAAAAGCTTCTTGGATGAGAGGTGAAATGTCTTCAAGCAACTTAAAGAAGTCCAAATGCTTCCATGTTCTTTTAAAACTCAAACAGATCTCATCATGGTTTTGAGAGAATCAAGACAAGCTCGTCTGATCTTCACATAATTTTAAAGAAGCAGATTTCTAAAAGAGGAAATTGCATTTTGTTAGATTTATCTCTCTCTTTATGTTTTATCTGTTTTTAGAAGAGAGATTCATATATCAGTGGTTTATATATTTCACTTGAAACCTTAACTCAATACACCCTCAACCCATTGCCTTAATCAATTTCAAAAAATCATGGCAATCTTTAAAACTTCTTGAGTTTTAATCTTGATCTTTTCTAATATTGGAGCTCACACTTTATCCAGCACTAAGATGGGTTGGTAAAAATTATATAAACTTTTAACTACTTTGGCCATAGTTTACTTCCCAGAATACTCATGTCCTCTGAGAATCTGTTCTCTCTTGCAGAGTTAAGCTAAAGCTGCCATCCATCCGTTCACTTATCCCTTTCAGGGTTGCTGGTTGACTTGATCATATCCTAATCCACATACACTCATACGCACATAACATCATGTCATTTCACAATGACATGATGACAATTACATGCATAACTATTTTTTAGTAGAGATGAATCTGCACTGAGAATGTGAGTGCCTCCCACATACATCATACTATATGCATATACATATAAATATGTGGTGAATTGGAGATAACACCCACATTTATTTTAATCTGTACAGTTATGCATCACAAACTGTCATTTATTTGAATGTGAATGGAATTCAACAAACATGTTATTATTCTTTGTGTTGTATTTATGGAGGGATAATTATGGTTGTATACAAAGCTGTAGCTGTGTGCAATGACTGGGCATAAGAATGTCTGCTCTGGTATTGTTAGAGGACCATGCTGAAACACTGTTCATAAACAGCCTGGGAACCACCAAGGCTCAAGCCTGCCATGAACTAGAAAATACTGGAATGCCAGCATCACTGTTCACAGTGAAGTGAGTGAAGTTATCACCATAGACTAAGACTGTGCTGACCAAGAAAGAAGCTCCTGCTACAAAACTGACACCTTCAAGCATGACTGAAATCTGCAGCTGCTAAGCTGACAAGCCAAATGAGACAAAGATTGAGCTATTTGGCCACAATAACAAGCAATATTTTTTAAAGAGATGAAGAAGGGCTTGTAAACCCAAAAACACCATAGAAGCTGCAAAATACTGTGATGGTAGAATCATAGTCTGGGGCTGTTTTGCAGCCAGCGGTACTGGTACATTGATGGAATAATGAAGGAGGAGGGCCACCTCCAAACTCTTTAACTTCACCTCAAATCAACAGATAGACAGTTGGAACTTGGACATAGTTGGATGTTCCAACAGGACAAACACAGATGAAAACAGGTTTTAGAATAGATAAAGCAAGCATTCCGCTAAAACATTAAGCTTCTGGAATTACCTTCCCAATGTCCCAGCCTCAACGCCTTTGGAAATTTTTGGACTTTCCTTAAATGTCAGTTTTGTGCTAGGAAATCAACCAATTTAAAAACCAAATATCCAGTCAGATATATGCTAGAAGCTTGTTGGTGGCTACCAGAAGTGTCTGGTTAAGGTGCAGCTTGCAACGTCCTTGTTTTTTGAAGTTGTTAAAAATGTATGCTGTACAATCGTTACATTGTGGAAGAAGAACAGTTCTAAGAATTAATTAAAAGTCCAAAGTTACTATGACATTCATGCCCATTAGTGTATCCTAATGTCTGATACCAAAATTAGGTAGCATGATGGGGATTTGTAAAAAAGACAATTATGTACACACACAGCTTTCAAAATTTGAGAAAAAGAATGATTCTTCACATGTCTGCCTTTGTGGATGCACAGATTTGTGAGTACATAACATCTGAGTATTATGTATCTGGCCCTCAGTGTTCTGATTTTTGAAGTACAGCTACAATTAATTCAACCTGATAAGAAATGGTGGGCACAGTGCTAAAACAACTTTTTTGGGTAATTTGCTGACAATTTGGCAGCAGCATTGTATTTGTTCTGACATTTGTCTCCTTTATTTTCAATGAAACCTTCTGCGTTAATTGCGGTCTAAAGAGCAGGCACAAGGAAAACCAGCATAATGTAATGTGTGGCTTTATAAGAATGAAAGAATCATAAATTTGTTCAACAAAATGAAAAGCAATCAGCAAGAGACTTACCTGCCGTGATCAGTCAACAATGCTTTCTACAGTTCCACAGTGTCAGTAATTGGATTTCAGGGGGAGGTGAAATTAATAAAGGTACTCCCATCTAAGCTAAATGGGAATCTGAGATGTGTGTTTCTGTGCACAGGGGATCGTGCATGATGAATAATTCTATAATGCTCATTTTTACTGTCTTGGTATGGTATAACTTATCTGGTGAAAGAAAATTAAAATTCATGTGGAGTTAGTAATATTATGCTGTATTGCCAATTGGATTTGAGAGTGACTTGGGCGTGTTTATGACTGGAGGAGGATGTCATTGGGTGAAATGTGGTGAATAAGTAATTTCACAGACTCCTTTCCAGTGCAGCAAATCTGCTTTGTTCAAATACCATTCCTCACTCAGGCTTTAACCTTATCCCTCTCTATGCAGCTCTAGTGGAGTTCATGAATTTATTACTGCCTTAGTCTGATCTCTGTATAATGTGATAAAGACTGAATATGTACGTATCAAAAAATCAGCTTTTATAGACATTGTAGATTAACATAGTTGAAGACTGAAACTGGATTTGAGTAATGCGGTATTGTGGGGAAATATTAAAGCCACACATGGGCTTACACTAACAAAAAAAAAGAAAAAGACTTATACTGAAGGAATCTTAAATATAAATGCAACAACCTGCTGAAGTTTAAACAGAGCATCAGATCAGGAAAAAAAGGTGAGGGAAAACTTTAAAGATGACATGGTTGTTGGTGCAATACTAGCTAGTCTGAGTAATTTAGAAACGTCTAATCTACCTGGATTTTTCTGATTGGTTATCTCGAGGGCTTACAACGGGAGATAAAGGAGAGGATATGTGCAGAGGAGGGATAGTGAATACATTAAACAGAGGATGTTGAATATGGAGTTTCCAGGCAATAGGAACAGAGGACGAGACATAGAGAATACTTATGGATGTATTGTCTTAATATACGCTCAGTCACCCAGGTAAAAAAATCCCAAAAAGTTGATTCTGTTAATCTGGATGTAGCGTTTTCAGTGGGAGAAACGTTTCATCACTTCTTCAGTCTCGGATGACTGCAGGTTTTCCCAACCTTTTAAACAGTACATTTGCATAATGACTGAAACTAGCACCATTGGCGAACAATAGGCTGTGAGGTCAGTTTGTTGATTATTCATATGCAAAATATTAATGATCATTATTCATTCATTATTCCATCAACTGCTTGTTATTTGTTGCTATATAAATAAAATTACATTTGATAGAAAAGAAGAATAATACAATTCAGTCTCCATCCTTAATCAGCCTAACCTGCTGCACATCCGTTCCAGCTTGATCCCTCTGTGTGTCCTTTTCTTCTTCTTTAATTTCCACACTCACATAAAACTCAGTATAAGGCTTTTCCTTTTCCACCCTCTCTTTGTTCTATGCCTAGCCTCCCGGTACTCCTGTGTACTTTCTTCATCTACCTAACTATCCCACTTTTTCTTTGTCAAACTCTTTCTTCTAATGTTTACCTTCCTTGTCCTTCCTCATTCCACCACCAAGTCTCCTTGTCCTCTTACCCATGTCTAAAGGATAGACCATCTTACTGGCATTTTACTTGGCCATTTCAGCTTTACTTTCCTAGTCACCTGGTAATTCTTCTCAAACATTAAAAGTCCTCGCTAAACGCTGCACGACATTGTCTAAGGAGCTTGGAAAGAAAAGCGTCTGGACTTCTTTAAAGAAGCCTTTAAAGAAGTCCAGACCTACGATGATCTACGATGACTGACAACCTTCACAGACATTCTGCACAATATTCTTCCTTCACATGTAGCACTCTAACGTTGGTGCAAGCAGACAAACTATTCATTCGGCATCCCACTGTGGATTTTTTTAACCTTTTAAATTGGATTTATTTCTTTATTGCACTAAACTGTACATATGACAACAACAACTTGAAAAGTCTTGTCTGGGACAAAAAAAGAAAAACGCTGTTGGAAAATTCGTGTCCAAATTCATTCGTTTCTAGAAACACTAGTAAATACATTAAAAGTCATGATCATTTTGAAAACTGAGATGAGACTGTACTGGTTAGGTTCATGGTGGCATTTTGCTTGTATGGCTTAGGTTCATTTTCCCCCGTAGAGGATGGAATCACTGCAGATGTTTCAGTCCACAGGGAACAATCAGGATCACTGAGTTATTTAATGAGTATGAAAATGATGTGAATCGGTATGGCCTTTTATTTACACATCATTTTCACACTCATCAAACCATTCAATGACCCTTCCACCCTGATGGTTTGATGAGTGTGAAAATATTGTGAAATATATGCTCTTTCAATGTACAGTGGGGCAAAAAAGTATTTAGTCAGCCACCGATTGTGCAAGTTCCCCCACTTAAAATGATGACAGAGGTCAGTAATTTGCACCAGAGGTACACTTCAACTGTGAGAGACAGAATGTGAAAAAAAAATCCATGAATTCACATGGTAGGATTTGTAAAGAATTTATTCATAAATCAGGGTGGAAAATAAGTATTTGGTCACCTCAAACAAGGAAAATCTCTGGCTCTCACAGACCTGTAACGTCTTCTGTAAGAAGCTTTTCTGTCCCCCACTCGTTACCTGTATGAATGGCACCTGTTTGAACTCATCATCTGTATAAAAGACACCTGTCCACAGCCTCAAACAGTCAGACTCCAAACTCCGCCATGGCCAAGACCAAAGAGCTTTCGAAGGACACCAGGAAAAGTATTGTAGACCTGCACCAGACTGGGAAGAGTGAATCTACAATAGGCAAGCAGCTTGGTGTGAAAAAATCAACTGTGGGAGCAATCATCAGAAAATGGAAGACATACAAGACCACTGATAATCTCCCTCGATCTGGGGCTCCACGCAAGATCTCATCCCGTGGGGTCAAAATGATCATGAGAACGGTGAGCAAAGATCCCAGAACCACACGGGGGGACCTGGTGAATGACCTGCAGAGAGCTGGGACCAAAGTAACAAAGGTCACCATCAGTAACACACTACAACGGCAGGGAATCAAATCCCGCAGTGCCAGACGTGTTCCGCTGCTGAAGCCAGTGCATGTCCAGGCCCGTCTGAAGTTTGCCAGAGAGCACATGGATGATACAGCAGAGGATTGGGAGAATGTCAGGTGGTCAGATGAAACCAAAGTAGAACTTTTTGGTATAAACTCAACTCGTCGTGTTTGGAGGGAGAAGAATACTGAGTTGCATCCCAAGAACACCATACCTACTGTGAAGCATGGGGGTGGAAACATCATGCTATGGAGCTGTTTTTCTGCCAAGGGGACAGGACGACTGATCCGTGTTAAGGACAGAATGAATGGGGCCATGTATCATGAGATTTTGAGCCAAAACCTCCTTCCATCAGTGAGAACTTTGAAGATGAAACGAGGCTGGGTCTTCCAACATGACAATGATCCAAAACACACCGCCCGGGCAACAAAGGAGTGGCTCCGTAAGAAGCATTTGAAAGTCCTGGAGTGGCCTAGCCAGTCTCCAGACCTCAACCTCATAGAAAATCTGTGGCGGGAGTTGAAAGTCCGTGTTGCTCGGCGACAGCCCCAAAACATCACTGCTCTCGAGAAGATCTGCATGGAGGAATGGGCCAAAATACCAGCTACTGTGTGTGCAAACCTGGTAAAGACCTATAGTAAACGTTTGACCTCTGTTATTGACAACAAAGGTTATGTTACAAAGTATTGAGTTGTATTTTTGTTATTGACCAAATACTTATTTTCCACCCTGATTTACGAATAAATTCTTTACAAATCCTACCATGTGAATTCATGGATTTTTTTTTCACATTCTGTCTCTCACAGTTGAAGTGTACCTCTGGTGCAAATTACTGACCTCTGTCATCATTTTAGGTGGGGGAACTTGCACAATCGGTGGCTGACTAAATACTTTTTTGCCCCACTGTATTTCTCATTATTTTTATATTAATCAAACCATCCAATGACCCTTCGTGCCCTGTGGGGTATTGTCATCTTGGAAGAAACCGCTAGTACTGAGAATAGAAGACAGACACAAACCGCTCAGAATAGAAGTGTTTTACAATAGGATAGAGTTAATGGGTTCAAACAACCTTGTACTGATTTGCAGTGACCCTCAGCTGAGAAGACAAGTAAGCCTATCAGCAAAGTGTCTCTCACACCATAAGTAAAAAAAGAATACAACAGGAAAACAATACAACATTAATTTTTGTCCATAAATATAATGTTTCATAAGTTTAACTCCCTAATACAGTCTCTAAATTCCCCATATGTCAAATATCCTCTGAAACCTTTCTACATGAAATCTGAAACATTTTACAATTAGGGTTCTTATAAAACCTGAAATGAACTGTTTAAAAAAAATCTTGACTAGTTGTGAAACCACAGCTTTTTCAGCTTCAGTTCAGCTTTAATAAAGACAATTTCCATGTCCTTATGTAACACAGTAAGGGGAATTGTTGAAAAGAATATATCAATGGGCCAATAGGCTCGACTATAGGAGCACAGGGGTGTGTTCAAATGAGACACAGAGACAAGAATGTAACTCAAAAGAACCAGCCAACTTTAGTGACATAAACCATAAGGTTGACAAGCACAGGTTAAAGACACTTTACAATGGTAGAAAGGAAACTTACAAAAATTAAAAGAAAAGTAAAACACAAACTACTAAAGCAATGACTTGGCCAAGTGTTATTTTTGGTTTTCAATGTTCGGGTTTCAATGCTCGGGTGCACCCTAGTAACCTGACTCCTTAACTCTTATAGAAACAGATTACACAAATCCAATGTACATTCAAATGAAAATCTCACACTCTTTTCACATGTGGAGAATGCTCTACACAACAGCTCATTATTTAAAGTCCCAAATAAAAAATGTCCAAGGGGTAAAGTCCAAAAAATTCCCAGGGTGTGAAAGAAAATAGGGATGAAAGAATGTCAGTCAGTGGTCTTATGTATAACCAGCTGTGCGTGAAAGTGTGAGTGATACAGTCCTACCACACCGCAAGGTGCAGCAGATCATCAAGTGGAAAAGAAGCGAATCTCAGTCTCTCTAAGTCCAGGTGGGAAGGCTCGCCATCTATTTCACTGGAGGAATCCTATTTCACTGGAGGAATCCACCTCAGGAACAATTCAGCATACAAAAAAAACCTGACCGATCTCAGCGCATCACGGCCGAAGACAATGGCATAGTGTCTCTCGGTCGGAAAATGCAGGGCTTTCTGGAAGCAGATTGAGATGAACTTCCAGGCAGTTGATAGCAACCAGAGCTAACAAAGGCTAACAGTTTACCTCCACGTGGTACTTTCTAAAGTCACCAGAAAAATGCAGCATTTGCCTGTTTACTCACTGCGGCTACTTCTAACATGAAAGTTAGCTGATAACCAGTGAACTTATGTGCAACACAGTTGGTTGCAACTTATATCTAATACTTTTTTTCCAGCTCAAAAGCTTCAGTCTCTCTTTTCTCCTGCCAGCATGCGACTACCTCCACACATAGCAGCGAACACAGAGCACGTAGGTGGGACATACAGCGGCAGACTGCTCTCCCATTGGTCAAAACATACTGGGACCTGTGCATTTCGATTGGTTGGGCAGGCTGTCCATCTCTCCTCATATCAGTCCTTAAAGTGGTACCCCCATTTTATGTGGGTTACACCTACCTCTTTGAATTCCTAACAAAATTCCTGAAAAATAACCCACCTGCAATTGTGCCTGTATTATTAAAGATTAAAAATAGGTACGATGGTAATGACTGGCACGACGGAAATGAGTGCCCTGCTGTAATTTGTAGCGCTGGTCAGATAAACAGATTTTTTTTTTAAAAATCCTGCTGTCCAGTCTGACAGCTTTTGCAATCAGAATTATGATCTGCAGATTTACCCCAGTTGATAGAATAGTCTGGTAGTCTGGGATGTGAACTTGTCTTTAAGTGTGATTGTCTTTATGAGCGAGGTTTGTGAGTTCCTAAGGAAAAGTTATACATTATCAGCATAGAGCATCAGCTTCTTATGGTCTGTATTTTCAGCTTGAACTCCTTTGATATCTATATTTTGTTGGATTGCTGCCATTAGTGGCTCCATAAAAATAACAAAAAGCGAGGTGAAAAGCCGACTGACCTGGCTGGTGCCCCTCTGTAGGATGAACACAAGCCTTTGGGAAGCTGCACAGTGTTTTGATCCAGTCTATGAAAAATGAACCAAATCCAAATTTATATACTGCTAATAAAAAAATTCCAGTTTACCCAGTCAAATGCTTTCTCTGCATCTGAAGAGACCACTGTGGTTTATAACTTGCTGATAGAGCAATAGTCTATTAGAATTATTAGTCTAAGTGTATTATTGGCTGAGTGTCTACCCTCGATAAAACCTGTTTGATAAGGATATATTATGAATGGAGTATTTTGCAAAGTATTTTAAGGTCTGCATTTATAAGTGAAATTGGGCGGCAGCTGGATAGGAGTGTAGGATCTTATTCTGGTTTAAGTAGACTAATGGTGGCTAAGTTTATCTTTAAGGATTAAGATTGTTTGTTCTGCATTTGAGTGACCATTCTGAAAAAACAGGTGCTAGAGAAGGCCAAATGTCAGCATCAGAAGGATTAGTCTGTGATGAGTATAAAGCTTCATAAAAGTTTTTAAAATATTTATTTATTTGCTGTGGGTCATGAGGAATCTCCCCAGTGGAATCCTTTATAGAATAAATTTCTTTTTCTTTTTTTCTTTTTTTTTTGAGCTTTAACTGGTTTGTAAGGAATTTTCTAGATTTATGTTCAAAGTTCTCCAAATACCAACTTTGCATCAGAGACTGTTTCCTCAGTAATTACTTCATTTAATTTCAGTTTTCTCAGGTTGTAAATTATATATTCTTATGGTGAGGTAGTTGTAAAGATTTAATTCTTTATTCTAGTTAATGAAACCACTAATACAAGTATTTTTCCCTTCATCTCTTATATGAACATTAATTTTCCTGTTGTCCATAGCCAGGTGATTCCTGGCAGGTCATTATTATATAAATACATGTTTTCCCTGGGCCCAACACCACATAGATTCCATGTAACAAACCTCAGTGTGGTCATGTTTAAACTAACTGGTGGAGTGTTGAATGTTAAAGTTGTCTGTGCGTGTCTGTGTATCTGTCTATCTTGTATGGCTGTATATTATTGGAGCTCAGCTTGTCGACTTCCCAAACGATGGACACAATGAAAAGCGATGTTTTTAACTATGTCCTCCAGGAGTTTCAGGTGAGTCTGGATAAAATCACTCACCGTTGTTTCCAGGTCTTCTTTTACCTTCTCTGATATTCCCGAAAACATCAAGCTGTCCCTCATACTGCAGGCCTGGAGCTTGATGACAGTTTCTTTGATTCTTTTTATTTTCTTCCGAGAGTGAGGGAATTCACAGTTTCTTTGAGGTTGGCGTTTTCAGCAGCAAGAACTCCACGGACTTACACAGTGCCTGAAAATCTTAACGGAGGATTTCCAGGAGGGCCAGACGTGCATCAAAGCTGTACAGTTTTTTATCTATGGATGCTAAAATATCCACAATGCTGTAGCTGGCTCTGGTGAGTCTTCGAGGTGGCTTTGTTTCAAGGACAGTGTTCATGTGCTGCTGAAGGGAGTCGGCACCTTGTTACCTTGTTTTCCCATAACAACATGCTTGAAGCACTCGTCAATATACTGCCGCAAACTGTCCAGGTGTTCTTTGCGGTCCTCCAGAGTGGTGAAGTTGGTTAGAATGTAAGTATAATTCTTATTGTTGCAACCTGCCAAGGAATAAACTGTCTGAAATGTTTTTAGTGGTGCACCATGATTAATCCTGCTGAGATTTTGCTGTCTCGCACGTTATTACATCATAACTTCTCCTTACTTACCTGTCTCACTTAACTGTCACTTCCTCCCAACAGAAACAGAAATTCTGAACCAACATCTGTATCCCCGCATTAATATGATTCAATTATGTGCCTCCAAATTACTAAAATTACTCTGAAATTGAGTCAAAAATACAGATTATTGGATTATTATGTTATTAAAACAGGGTTGGCGTTAGAGGATAATGCTTGCAAATCGTCAAGTTTATTTGCTGGTCAATATCATATATCTACAGTCTTACCATCAAAAAGATATTGGCTGTTTAATCATTATCATTGCAGTGCAGGTACAGATCATACACTGTAAATTCAGCTACTGTATGGATGGTAACTGACACTGTCTGTACAGGAAACTGCCTGATGCCTTTGCTTCAGACATCTCATGTACTAACTTTCACAGTATCCTTTAGGTGAGATAATAAGAGGCAATTTGTTATTTCCTTTTTCTTTTATTTCACCACAAAATTCCTTTGAGATCCGAAGAGTGACCTGTGCAAGCTAACAGTCATAAAAAATTCACAACATATTAAAAATATAAGCAAGTTGATTCTTAGCTGCAAATGTTTAATGTATCTGTAATAGACTTGTATATTTGCCATCCCCTTTACACTTTCTGGCTGATGTTGCTACATCCTGCCAGGAACATGTTTCTTGCACAGGCAATTTCCTCTTCTCTACAGCAGTCACTTTGTCCTTTGCAGATATACCAGTTTAGAAGCTACACTGTTTAAGTTATTTAAGTAGGTAATTAATTTAATTCTTTGGTGATTCTTTTGGGTAATTAACTGAACATTTATTACATATTAGCCTAGGATTTCACCCAAGTACCATTTTTAAGTACTGCACCTTCCTTCCTTTGTCGGCTATCCCACTGCAACAGACAGTCTTGTGGATGTATACAGTTTAAAAATAGTTTTGCGATACTTGAAAAAAATCCCCACGGGAGAAACGCTGCTACAGTACAGTACCACTGGGATTCAGTGTTTTCAAGGACACTTCAGCTGGGTAAATGTTTTCTGTCATGGGGATTATTTGGGTTTAGACCTTCACATTGAAGGACAATCGCTGTGCTTATTGCACCATCATTTTGCACTACTTTCATCCTAATGCAATTTTGTTTCTCATTTAAATTGGCAATATGGGCAGTATGTTGTTGTGATGCTATCCATACTGACTCTAACAGATTGAGGACAATTTTATACCACCTATTATCTACTCATCTAATCCGTTTGATGTGTTTTTTCCTCTATTACATCAGCCAGAGAGGAGCATGTCAGTAGTTCCAGTTACTGTAGCAAATGCTATTTTTGACACACATGGGTATCAGTGCTTCTGGCTGGCTAGTGAAGTAGAGGATTTTTTTTTCTCAAGAGCCTTTCCACTTTCCACTTTCAACCATTTTAAGAAATCTGGGCACAAAGTAATGTATTGTTCAGCACTATACATTTTGATAGAAGAGTATTTTCTCCTGCTCTTCTCCAAAATAGGCATTAATTGCTTCTGCCATTCAATATTTATAATGTTCCAGAAAAATCTCGAGATGACTGTCTAGTGTTTTTGTAGTATGCCCAGCTGGGAATGCTTTTGTGCTTGTGTTTCTGTTTTTGCCACGCTTTCTCTCTTCTATTCTCCTTTTTTTATGCTACAATTCATTTCATATTGTGGCTCTTCAAATTGTTAGTTATCTTGAGCTGCATGACCCTGAGCTTTGCTCGCTCAGTGAGTGGTTCTTCCAATGCCTCTTACTTTGTTGTTTTTTTTATTTAAAATCGTCAAGGATTTCTAAAATTACATAAACTGTCTTTTGTTAAATCCTTCTGTCACGGTTCTGGGTCATTTTGACCCAACTTTTTCAGTTTTTTATATTTTGGTATATTTCTATAATATTGATTATTATTCCAGATTAAGTTCCGTGTCTGTCTGCCTCCTTGTAAATTGTTTCTTTACGTTTCCCCTCTCTCGTCAGCTGTGATTTCTCCCAGGTGTGTTCCCCTCCTGTCTCTCATCCCTTGATTAAAGCCGTGTGTATATTAGCCCTGTGTTTCCTTTGTTCTCTGTCGCGTTGTTAATGTCTACTCACCCTCAGTCTATGATCTGTGGTTCCAACTATTTTCCCAGTATAGTTAGTCCGCTGTTTGTCTGCAACCTGCAAATAAAGCTGTTTACTTTGAGTTCAACTTCGCCTCACTGAATCCTGCATTTTGGGTCCTTCCTACTTGCCTGCCGGTAAACAGCCATGACACCTTCAGTTTTCTCTGCCTCCAATGGCTCAGTTTTTGGCTGACCAAACAGGTATCGCTGCCAAGGCTGAGACCAGACCTAGACTGTCTTAGGCTAAAGACCAAATCTCCACTCACTGGTTATAAAAGCACCACGCTGTTACTGCCAAGTCCAGCTGCATGACAGGTAAGACAGGACTCAAATGCAGGACACAGAAAACAAAAGAGTAGTCTCCTCCTGTATAACAACCTCCTTTTCATCTCCTGTTTCAAAAATACAGTTTGTCAGAGATCACTTTGCTAGTGTTTTGAGAAAGGGCCTGATCTGAAATGCCTTGTTCCATGTTGTTGGGGCTCAACGACATGGGTTGGGTTTTCTGTAGGTTGGAAAAAATTCATTTGGCATGGTCATAGACCTTTTATAACTTGGAAACACTTTACATCAATAACAGAACAATAGAATTGACTTAACAACATGGGAAAACCCACAAAGGAATATATGGGCACTTTTAGTGGAAAAGTTCTGGACACCTGCTCAAATACTGCCATCCAACAGAGTATGCAAACCCAGTGGCAAAAGACACCAAGTTTGCATACCCTGGAGGGCAATGAACAACACCAACAAATCCACAGCACTGAGTCACCGTGGGGCAATAAAACCTCCTTTTTTACTCAGCCCACATTTCTCTTACTCTTTCTCACTCTACTTTGATTTCTCTGTGTAACTGTGGTCGTCAGTAGCCTATTAAAGAAATGCCTTCAAAAGGTTTTGCAAAGTGCAATAATAGGTTCAATAGCTAAATCACCAGCAATGCCAAAATTGTAAGTAACCTTTAAACTGCTTCGTTGTTATACTATGTATAACTTTGCTTTTTTCTTTCTTTTTTTTAATCAGCACAAGCTTTCCAAAGCATGCATACCAATACATATGAAAAATGTCATTCATCTCACCAGCACCAAAATGCCTAAAAGCCAACTAAAATATACAATGACAGAATTATTTCCATGGTCAGGAAGAACAACTTTACAACATCTAACCAAGTCAAAAATCCTCTCTAGCAAGTTGAGGACAGTGTATCACTGTCAAAGCCTACATTAAACAAACATCTTTGTAAATGGAAATACAGTAGGTTTATAACAAGGTGCAAACCACTGGTTTCACTCAAGAAGAAGAGGGCCAGATTAGAGTTTGTCAGAAAGCTAAAAGAGCCTGCATAATTTTGAGAATAAAACAAACAAAAAACTAGGTTGCTGAAAGCAAGATTAACTCGACTGCTCCCTTATTGGGTTACCACAGCTGATCATTTTCCTCCCATTTTGCCCTATTCCTATCATCTTCCTATGACACACCAGCCCTCTGCATGTCCTCCTGCAATACATCCATGAATCTTCTCTTTCGTCATCCTGTTTTCCTCCTGTTTGGCAGCTCAGTGTTCAACATCCTTTATCCAATATATGCACTCTCCCTCTTCTGCACATGTACAAACTATCTCAGCCTTGCCTCTGCAATTTTGTCTCCAAACTGCTCAACCTGAGATGTCCCTCAAATGTTCTCATTTCTAATCTTGTCTATCATGATCGCTCCCTCCCTCCAGTCTTTTTGTATGTGCCACCATCTCGAAACTGTGCATCATACCTGCTCCCACCACCATATTGTAAAGCTTCCCTTTGACTTTTGCTTCTGTCACAAATCACTGCTGGCACTCATCTCCACCCATTCACCTTCCCTCTTCTCTCTTCTTTACGTTTTTTGTGGACTATCCATTTCTTTGGATTGTTGACCCTGGGTATAAAAACTCCTCTACCTTCACTACCTCTATTCCTTGCAACTTTTCTTCTTATCTACACCATGCCAGAACAGCTTTAATGCTCCCAGCATTGCTTCCCTTCCTCCTGGTTTCCTGCATACACAATCTACCTTCCTTCTCTCATCATATCTGCCAGCTCATTCGACATACCAGTCACAGTCCCTACATTTAAAATCCCTACTCTCACCTCCATATTCCTGCTGTTCCTTCTCTCCTGCTGCCTCCTAACACACCTTCATCCTTCCTTCTTCCTTAGTCTTCAGCCAACACTAGCACAGCTTCCACTGGCACCCTGTTGGCTAACAGCACTGGAGGCAGTTGAGTTACCCCGGGCCCTGACCAATCTGGTTTGAAAATCTCATACTTGATTTTCTGCATGTTTGATTTGGCATACCTTCCCATACACAACCACATTTAACCAGTCTTCTGAACAGCTCTAAGAGTACACTGGCTTGTGTCCCCCCCCCCCCCCCCCCCCCCAGTTCCCGTCAATATTGCATTGCAAATACTAGTGCATCCACTTTTACTCTACTAATATTTTTTGGTATTTTACAGTTTCAGTTTGGCATACAAAAATTAAACTGAGTGAGAATGTTCATCAGCATTCCTATGTTTTAAAATTGAGGTCACTGAGAGAGATTGCAGAGTCTTTAAGGATACTTCTGGATATTTTCACCATGGGCCTTTTTCCCCCATCATGAGGATTTAATATTTTCAGTATTCATCATTCAGTTGTACAGCTTTTTATCCCTGCTGTTTGCCGGAAGCGCTGCTCTCAAGTACATACACTCACTACCCACACACAGCTGAAGCAACCTCCCCTACTGAAAGCCCCCCAAAATTAAACAAATTCTAAGCAAACATAACTAACTACAGCAGTCCCATGTCCCTATATGACAGTGATTATTCCATCATATATATGATGGTGAATGTGCCCCAGTAACTGCTCACCAACCCCACACTCAGGTGTACGTCACATAAAATGATAGCCTCTCTCAGTCAACAGTTTGCATTTACATGTACACAGCATCTGTTTTTGTGCAGTTAACTTGCTAATCTTCTGAAGCTAATTAGTCTAGCAAAGCTCAAATGGCACTAAATTCAACTTTAATGAATATCTGGAAAATCTGATGTTGATAATATCAGCTGCTTTATTGGTTTAAGCCTTTGAGAGCTTGTTTCGTTCACACCCTTTGTTTACTAGCTTGGCATTCCTGTCTTTGCAAGGCATGCCATAAAAGTAGTGAGGATATTTAGAATTACATTCTCTTGGTTTGTGAACGGTATTTGGCAATTGAAAGAAAGTCTGGGTGATGACATTACTTGGACAGTACGATTGATCTGTATGTGTTGATGTTGAGTATATGCTCAAAATAAACAGTTTTACAAATTCATATGTCTAGCTCTTGGCTGTGGTTAGACCATAAACTTGCTTTAAACTTTTTCACCACCAAATAAGAACTGTCCCGGCAGTTTGAATTCTAAAGTTTAAGTTCATTGTTATAAAGTTTATTGTCATCTGTAAACATCTTGGATCAAGGATTCTAAATGCAAAACCATATTTAATAGTGTGGAGGGTTAAAGTGGACATTTGGGTAGACCATTACAGGAAAGATTATATCTTGCTCCCTCTTGCTGAGCTATACGTTCTTATAATTTAAAGCTATTCGTTTGAGAGGAAAAGGTGCCAGAATGCCACATAAAGCACCAGCTGGCAGCTAAGGGTTAAAAGGATGTTAAAAACGAGCACAGCCCCAAACCCCACACTCAGACTTTTACACATTTTGGGTGTGGGCAGCTATCAGGTCTGCTCCATGAAACTCCTGGGCTTAAAATAAACCCCAAACCAACCCCGTGAGAAAATGAATCTCCTCCGTTACCATGTGTCAATGTCACCACCGTACACAGTGAAGGAGGCTGCCCTACATAGCCAATCTGCATAAAGAACTGCTCACCAAGTGTGTGTGCATGCATGTGCTTGTTTACTTGCATGCATGTCTGCACATTTAGAGAGTGACAGTGTGGTAATGAGGGGGGATGTCAGAGAAGAGGCTGGTACTGATGTGCTGTCACTAGGGATCTTCTCAAGGTCTGATCAGCCTCTTGTCTCTTCAGGCCAACTACCCAGGCCTTTAAGAACAACAGCGCAACAGCACGTGATATGCAGCCAATTTATTTGTATAACACATTTAATATGTTTCCTGAAGAGAAGCCCTACACAGGTCGAAACAAAATCCAGAAAAGCGAATGCTGCCAAAAAGAGAGCAATTTCAAGTGGTTGCTTTTCTCATTTACAGAGGTCATAACATGTGGAATTTATGGGATGATAAAAATGTTAATTTGAAGTGCCAACACTGAAAAATGCATATTTCTATGAGTTTGTTTTGCAGACATAATGAAATTATTTCAGCTTGTGAAGATGGACTCAAATGCCGTTTGTTGATCCACCAGGTTTTCAAAATGCAGATAAACTGCAGACCATGTGGAAAAACTGTTTCCAAATATTTATTGAATTAACTGTGAAAGCTAATCTTGTATAGTTAGCAAAACAATAAACAAGAGGAAACTGCTCATTAATAATCAAAAAACAAACCCTCGGCACTATCCTTCACAAAATATGTGCTTCTTTATGATAATAACAGTGTTGACTGGTTTACAGCTTTTTAGTGGCCTTATGGGTTGTGTATCTTTTTTAGTAGAACTTACGTTCTTTGCCATCTGTACACAGGAATCTCTTTTTGCCTTCCTTGAATTATTAAAATCTGATTTCTTGGTAATGTTAAAAATCAATGGCTACACTCAGTCAAGGAAAAGACTGCAGTATGCGTACCATCGAGTCAAACCGCAGCCAAGGGCTTAAGTCTGTTGCTTGGTAAAATAGTGTTTAAAAAAACATAACATATCTGCACTCACTGTTGTGATTTAAATATGTTTGCAAGCATTAGAGAGTTGTTTTTGCTATGCATCTGCACTGACTGACTCTAGATGACTTGACATGTATATATTGGATGTGGGAATCTATCTTTTGCTATCTGTTAAGCTATGTGTTATTGTTGTAATATATCCTTGATAGGAAATTGTATAATCAGATTTAAATAGTGTCTTGAAACATGACGCAAGACTAAGACATGAGCTCTGGAGGCTCATTCATGATAACACTGACTGATCTTTTTATTATTATTATCATTATTATTATTTTAGCCCTTCTTCAATTTGATCCTGCACTCTCAAAAAAGTTCAGCTTTCCTCCGATCATCATTAAAAATACCTGTTACCAAAGGCTTGTGCACTCTAGTCGATCCATCATGCAACATGACAAAGGACTCTGATGAAGGAGGGCTAGAGAGACTCATCTAGCTTGGCTACATCACCTCACAATGACATTACAACAATTTGTTAAGCTTTCCCAAGCAGGAGCAAAAACAAAGTCAAATGAGTCAACAAGCCCAAATCTCCTGGGAACAATCGCACAACAGGCATGAGTCTGGCCAGCTTCTATGGCATAGCTCCAAACAAGCTGAAGGTCAGAACAAAACTCAAAGCAATTTGATAAAACACTCATAATTCATTTACCATGAAGCCTTGTTTCTCAGCACATTATCCAGCTCAGTGACTCCCCCATGTAAACAATTCCATGTTTGAGCAACCAACAATAGAATTATACTGTGTACACTGATCTATGAGCTGTGTCGAAAGTGTGCATTTTTTTTTCTTCCCCCACACAACCGCAAACAAAGAATCATATTAAAATGTCTATTTTGAAGACCAGTGGTTGTATTTATTTGTTTAGGGAGAACGCTACCTCAATTAATTTTATGTTAACTGTTTTTCCCTTATTTTTCTGAAAAAACAATAGCCACGACAGTCATCAGAGAAAGGCAGCAATTAGAATACCTTTTCAGATCGAATTTGAACATTTTTCACTGAACCAAGACAGGACGTGTGTTATGGAAAAAGTCAAATGCAAAAAAAGGACTGAGGCCCACAAATAGGCTTTTCCATCAGATTACTGTGGTAAGAATACAGTGCTACAGATATTAGTGCTCATGAGGTTATTACTATTTAACTTAATTGTGACATTTAACATTCAATTCAGAGCTTAAATTCAGAGAGAAACTAATTTGAGATGATTTGAACTTTGCAACATGATGTAGTATTCTGCTGTAAGCTGCCATCAGAAGATGGGTACACTGTGGTCCTAAAGGGATGGTCATGGTGAGTAACAATACTGTTTACACAATGCTCAATTGATACCAAGGGGCTCAAAGTGTGTGAAGAAAATATCCCTCACTCTCTTACACCAACAGTAGCCTCGGGGTTGATATAAGGCAGGATGAATCCCTGCTTTCATGTTGTTATTGCCAAATCCTGAGCCCATCTTCTGAATGTTACAGGAGAAATTGAGACTTGACAGATGGAGAATGTTTTTCCCGTCTTCTATTGTCCGTTTTAGATCACCCTGTTTGAATTGTAGCCTTAGTTTCCGTTGTTAGCTACAAGATTGCCATCTGGTGAGATCTTCTGCTATTGTAGTTCATCGGCTTCAAGGTTGTGTCGTTTGTTCAGAGATGTCCTTTTGCAGATCATTGTTGTAATGAGTGGTTATTTGTGTTATGTTGTCTTCCTATCAGCTCCAAGCAGCATGGTCATTCTCCTCTGACCTCTTTCATGAACAAGGCTTCCATGTCTTCACTGGACATTTTCTCCTTTTCAGACCAAACTTGGAAACACAGAGACAGTTGTGGGAGAAAATCCCACTGGATCAGCAGTTTCTGCAATACTCCAAGCAACCTATCTGGGAACAGCAACCACAAAAAAATTATTAAATCCCCACTCAGACACAGTTTGAACTTCAGCAGGTGTCTTGACCATTATTAAATTTGCTGGTTGCTCCCATGTGGTTGGCTGATTAGACATTTGTATTTTAAATGAACAGGTCTAATAAAGTGGCCAGTGAGTGTATCGTCATTAGAACCTGACTTGCTGTTGTTATGCAAATAAGATGATTTACTTCACCTTTTATTCTGTACTTCCAGTGTATATGTATATGTATCCTGCCTGTAATAATTATTTTTATTATTATTTTTGCAATATATCCTTTCATGTTTGAATGTGCAGCTAACAATCATGGCTGCACAAGTTAGGTAAGACAAAGACTGGGTTTAAAGAACCTGAGTGCAAACCTGTATATAACACCATAAGGAATATCTAATTGAAACCATCATAAATAACATGCAAATTGACTGACTGTGTGTGACTTCATTTCTGTTTTTATTCTCTTTTTTTTCAACCAGTAGGATCTTCCACAGTGAGTTCCTCATTGCTGTGTAGCTCTTCTCCATTTCGCCTTCCAGCTTGTCATCGTGGTGCTGTCTCTCTGGCATGCATTCCAGTCTGCTTTTTAGATAAGTGTGTATTTCCTGTCGAGATCCTTTCCAAATGAACCATTCCAAAAATCCAAACAGCGCTGGCTCACTGAACACGTCACAAGAAAACATCACTTAACAACGGTGAAGAAGATTTGTATCAATAAATCAATCTCAGTATGCATACTGGAATTTGTGCTTTGCCATGAGCGTCTTGGCGCAATGATTTTTGTCTGATATTTTTTTTCCCTTTTCCAGCCCTTGATGGATGGATATTTTATTTTGCTTTGTTTTCTTTTCTGATTCCTCGAACAGCACATGCTCTTTGTAGTTTCAAATATTTTTCTCCTTTCAAAGCAAAAACAGATCCAATGTCTTTCCAACAGTCAAAAGAAAAAAAATTTGTGACAGATTGATTAGTAAAATCACTAATAATGACTGTCTTGTCAAAGAAGCAATGACAATAATAGTAATACTGTATGCTGTGCTAAAGAAAAGAGATGGAAGACTTCTCATTGTACTCTTGTCTCCATTTCTTTGCACAACTCTGTAGGTTTTGAAGGCAACAGAGCAACATCAAGCACAATTATAGTAACTGGTATGAGGTAAACCAATGGTCTGCATTGGCTTTTTGAGCGATAGTATTTCCATTCCATTATTAGAATTTTTGTAGTCCTTTTGGAACAACCATAAATGTTGTTTTAGAAGCTGCCTCTTAATGACAGATGACCTGTTTTATCAGGAGAACTTGATGCATTAAAGGGAAAGTGATGTTAAAAATAAATGACAAAAACAAAACACAGCTCCAAAATAGCTATGCATCATTACCACAAGAATCCATTAATTTAATATGAACTGTAGCTTGTACTGCATTGCTCAGCTACTTTGAGTTTATTGTTTTAGTCAGAAAATTAAAGTAGACTGTCTTTCAGGTTGCACATAAAAATCAAACAAACGACATGTTCGTCTTATTTCACAGGTAGCTCCACATATGTTAAGGTTATGTTCTAATGTTACATTTAAAATGAACACTTTTTAGGAACAAGAAAGAAGAGCAATAAATATTATCTTGCAAGCCCACTGTTTTGTTTTTTAAGTAAACTCAATGGATGCTATTCCATGAGGACAGACATGTTTATCCTAATTAGGGTAAAAGACTATTAATGGGGCATGTTACAGGAAGTCTTTATGAGCCGTTATCACCTACTGAGCTGAAGGTGACCCTCTAATCAAACTCAACATTTGATTCAGGACCCAAAGGATCAGTGGTCTCTTGGTTCTGGAGATTTAACAAAGGTACACTCTCTTGAGGTTTTGGTGTGGTTAATAAACCAATCCAGGCACTTTTCATCAAGAAAGGGATTCTGGAAATAGCTCTCATGTCTTATGTTTTCAAAATGGATAACCTTGCAGTTTTTTTTTTTCTCAAAAAGAAGCCATTAGTGGCATTGTTACCTGAGGGTCATGGCCATTCGAGAAGTACTCTGTTACTGTTCAACACAAATCTAAAAGATCTGCAAATATAGACAGGCCAGAAACGGAGAGATCATTCATGACATTTAACTGACATTTAACAAAACCTAGCCTTATTTTCACAACTTCCCCGTTGTAACCAACCATCTGAGAATGCTTTTTCAAAATAAAGTCAATTTTGAACTTTTCAAATTTAAAGGTTATCTCTCCATCAAAACTTAATATTGGTTATATTTGTACAATACTTCTGTTTTTTGAGATGTTAGATGGCAAGATGAATTTCACTTTTGTGGCATTAGAGCTTACATCTAAACATTTACACTTAATAAAAAGACTTTAGGTAGAAGCAAGTGAGACAGACAAAGTTTTAATATAAAAAAAACAAACAGAAAAATGCGCACACAAAAAACTCTCCTGGATGTTGACTGCAATGAAAACTGACATGCACAGAGCATTTTGAATAAACACATTGTTTATTGATTTGTGACACTGAACTACTGGCTGTGTTTTTGTACCAGATGAAAGATGATTTGGCACACTGCTCATTTATTTATTAAATGGAATGTTCTGTTCACCGGATAGGAAGGGGAATTGCACTGCTGTTTCTGTTTTGTGTTTATCGATTTGTCTGAAGCACCCGATACAGTAGAGTACTCCCTCCTGTGAGATTGCTGCAGATTAGTTGCTTTTGAGGCAAATGCATGTAATTGGATTCAGACGCATTGTGTCCCACCAATTGATCCAAGGTGTAATACTTGTACCGTGGAGTTTAAAAAGTCTGACACTTTCTATTAAAAAAAATACATCTCTGGTATCTCACTGTGGCAAAGAAGAGCTATGGATTAGTTAACTTTGCTTTCTGCACAAAGAATGTGGCAGGAGTGAAGAAGGCTAGTTTGTAACTTGCGTGGACAGTGTCACGTAAAGGGATTCCACTCTCAGGTAGTTATAAAAGATCACTTTAAGATTGGAAAAAGATCATACGAGTCTTATTTATCATATTTATATTTACTATTATATCCTGCCTTCATGGTCTAGTTGCCTGCTTTGAGAAAGAGGTAAAGAGAGTGGAGCCAAGATTTTGCAGTGCCAGCATTAACCAACAGATGGGAGAAAGGATTCCTGACACAATGCCCACCCTCCAAGTGACGCCCAAGAGATCCAGCCCATGGCTACCAGCCATCCAGAAAAAGAGATAAATGTTAATATATAGTTGCAAAAATGAAAAAGATTTGGGGCCTGGCTAGCACGTGTTCACACACACATGGTATGAGTGCATGGTCTGTAGCAAGGGTGAAATAAGTAAATGGCCTGTATTTGTATAGCACTTTACTAGTCCTTAGGGACTAGTAAAGTGCTTTACACATTCAGTCATCCACCCATTAACACACTGGTGATGGCAAACTACATTGTAGCCACAGTAGCCACAGCCACCCTGGGGCAGACTGACAGAGGCGAGGCTGCCGGACACTGGCGCCACCGGACCCTCTGACCACCACCCATAGGCAACGGGTGAAGTGTCTTGCCCAAGGACACAACGACCGAGACTGTCCGAGTCGGGGCTCGAACCGGCAACCTTCCAATTACAAGGCGAACTCCCAACTCTTGAGCCACGATCGCCCCATATCGTGCAAATGCAATTACCCGACTCAAAACAAGAAACACTAATAAACACAATTCCTCTAATGAGAATCACAGCACAGTTTAGACAAATTAAAACTGAAAAAAATAATAACAAAGAAATGAACATAAAGGTGAACAGAAACCAGAGAACCACTTTAACGATGGAAACAACCAAAACCAAACTACTGCAGGAGTCAGTGCTCGCTGCAGTTCAGGGAAACGTTCTCGCAGAAACAAATCTTTGCATTGGCAATTTGAAAATTGATGGAGACCATTTGTCATCATGATGACATAGAACTTGGTCAACAGATATTTTATATATATATATATATTAGGGGTGCAACGATATTCGTATCGATATTGAACCGTTCGATACAGTGCTTTCGGTTCGGTACGCATATGTATCGAACAATACAACATTTGTAATTTATTTTATCAATTTTCCTTCTGACGATGCTGTCTGTGTTGAGCGCTCAGTGAATCTGTGTTCGACTACTCCGCCTAGGCTGCACTGTCGAGCGCAGATCCACTGAGCGCTCAACACAGACAGCATAGTCAGAAGGAAGAGCGCAGGGCAAGCTAGCGAGACAGAAGTTAAGCTCTACTTGCAACAGGCAAATTGAACCTCATTCAGATCTGGCGTTTGGAATTATTTTGGTTTTCATGTGACTATGACCCTGAAGGTAAGCGCGTCATGGACTAAAGTAAAACAGTATGTTGGATGTGCCATGCAATGCTCAATTACATTGGTGTGAACTAGTGTGTTAGCGCAGTTAGCTCGTTAACGTGTTGGCCGTCTAGCCCCATGCACGGAGCGATCGGCGGTAGCTCGTTAACGGAGATTTGCCGTGTTGTGGCGTTAAGGTCATTTCAACGAGATTAACCTGAAAGCACTAGTGGGAACACAACGAATATGACTGCACATTTACGCCGACATCATCCTAGTGCAAAGACAAAAACAACAAGCATGCTACTAACTTTAGCCGAGTCATTTAGACAGCTGTTAGCACATGATTCTCCTTATGCTGTTGAGAATATAGCCCAGAAGAAGCGGATAGTATAGCTTTTATTTTGGAAAGAGACATTTCTCTGTAATAAACTCTCTTTTCCAAAGATGAGTGATTCCTCAATCAGATACAGGGCTTGCAATATCGCTAGCCCGACGTCCTGGAGCTAGCGATTTTTTCAGTCGGGCTACCAAAATCTATCTCTGCCCTGCCCGTCGGGCTATTGTAGGAAAAATATATGTCAATGCTTTTGCATTCTTTCAGAAATGTAGCTGGGTAATTATGTCATTGGCATCGGTGAGCCACTGTCAATATGTGACATATTGAAGTCGCGTTTGAATTTGCGCTTGTTTTTTTGCTTTCACTTTGCAATCGTGCGAACTGCGTATAGAGAGCGACAGCACTGATCTGTGAGTGATGATAATTTGTGCACCAATTCCTCTGACATCGTCTTATTAATCGTTAGCTTACTATGCAAACATGACAAGTGAAATCTCCCGCAGCAAGCTTAAACATGTGAGAGGTTGATCGCGCAGAGAATCGCTGAGCTTATGTGAGTGCGTGTGTAAAAGCATTTCAGTTCTGCTGAGCCAAATAAGACAGGTCAGGGTGAAGAAGTGACAGCCAAAGAAAAGCTTACCACAAAACGGAGAAGTTATGACAAATCAGACTATAAGGCAAAAAGAAAGTGCAGCTTTATGGTTTCATGGACAAAAGAATTTCTGTGACTGCAATATGACGAGCTAAATAACCAGGGCTGCACATAAGTGGTCCGCAGGTGCGCATTCGCTGTCAAAATAAAAAACACGCACAAGGGTTAGGGTTAAATTTAAAAACTGTACTTTTGAGTTAAAATATATATTTATAATTTTAATAAATGACAAATTAAAAAGGCATGAACATTTTTTTGTATCGAAAAAATATCGAACCGTGACACCAAAGTATCGAACCGAACCGAACCGTGAATTTTGTGTATCGTTGCACCCCTAATATATATATGAATGTGACAGGTGAGACCTGGAGATTTGGGACCGCCCCTGGTGGGCGGAGCTGGTCTTCGCTCCTTTCATAAGCGCAGGTGTGGGCAATTGGGTATTCCTTTGCAAACCTGAAGCTGCGAGTGCTTGGTCCGAGTTGGGCAAGTTGGTGTTTCTTAACTATGAAAGTCTGATACGCGTCCTCCCCTAAACTTCTGTTAGAACGGTAGGTTACACAAAAATGTACCACTTGAGCTCTGGCTGTTGGCAGAGGTTTACAGTTATTTGCACCCTTGTAGGTGGGAAACATTGCTCCCGTGAGAACGGTATAGTGGACTTCATCGCCACTGACCCACATTTATTAGGGTGTGACACGAACTTGTGGACAGGTAACAAAACCAATTCAGTGGAGGAATATTCCTGTGTTTTATTGTCCAGCTAGTGATCTCCTGCCTTTTATTCACAGAGTACCGAGCTGCTGCTTTGCCAGGTGGATTTCTGGCTGCGGGCAAAGGACCCGACACATCAGTGTGTTTTAATTTGTTTTAAACTGGTGTAAGCCGACAGACTGACTGCTGCGGCTGTCGATGGTTTTGGTTTTTTGTTTTACTTTTTCTGTATCAGTAGGCACCACAGATATTGATTCGCAGGCGGTGAAGGCGCTGCAGGGAAAACAAATCCTTTTTTGTCTCCCCGCTCTTGCATGCACAGCGGGGGGCCCGAGTGAAGACGGCACCGAAGATTTGCCTTTTTTTTCTATAGTGTTTTACCCATTTGGGGTCATGTGTGAGTTGCCGTCCATTTTTAACCTGTGTGCTATGTCGATTTGTTTTTAAACTGTTCTCCGCAGCGCTTGTCCTGCCTCACGGGCAATCGTACAGTCTTATCGTTTTTTTAATAAGGTAACGTTTTTAATTGTTTTTAGGTGCTGCTGTTACACTGTTTCTTTTATTTTGTATTAAAAATTAAACTCTTTTAAACTGACTGTGCGCCTACGGCTCTGTCCTATTTTAAATAGGTACCTACCACGGGTCACAAACATATACATATATATATATATATATATGTGTATATATATATATATATATATATATATATATATATATATATATATACACACACACACACACACACATATTGCAGAAATAGTTTCAACATAATAACACAGTAGCTCCACCTGCGAGAGGTTTCCCGGATTTTTGAAGAAGCCGCTTCCAGGGTGCACGGTACAAGTGCTTGAAAGCAGAGGCACCACTTCCCAGACAGCCGGAAGACTTGCAGTTCAATCACTAGTAGCAGACCAGATCTGAAGGGAGGAAAAAAATTACATTGAGCTGGAAGCACAGAGAGAGCAAAATGACACTGACAAAATAACTTGAGCAAGCCTACATCACAACAAAAGTGAGGCTCAAAGAGGAGCCTTTACTCTGCATATGCTGCCATGAGATGAGCTGGATACATTGTGTGCAAAAGTGTAACAAAAGTAGTGCTAACTACACACTGACTTAAATGTACGATGATTGCCTACAGCGGTTTGTGAAATATTTACAATTACAATATTTAATCTGCTGATTCATGTTGATGGGTTATTTTCTTTTACTTTTGTGAATATGGAAATATAAATAGGGCTGCAATGCAGTCTTAGGCAGTTTATGAAATAGTCTTATCATTTGAAACTATCCTACCAAAGAAAATCACACTGGTTGATTTAAATTTGGTGTTGAATTATTATTTGTTATAGTGGCCATGTTAAGTGCTTCATGTAAAACACTTAGCCGCATTATCACTTTAAATCTAGCCAAACAGCCAATTAACATAAAGTAAACAACTAAAAAGTGCTTTGAGTGACACAAAGTTTTTTCTTCCCATTATATTTGACTGAGGCCAGACTTCACTCTAGAAATACTCACTATCACCTCTTCAGCCATGGAGTGAAATTACAAGATAGGCTACCTGGTTAGCTAAACTAAATACATACCAATGAAAGTTGTTTCTTCCACTGATGATTTTTGTTCATATCTTTACTGACTGCCAGCAATTTTATGCAGATCACTAAAAAGTGACAAGTGATGCAGTCAAAAAATATGTTGGCCTATTATTTATTTTAATTCCATTTTTGTTTTCCACAGTTTTAACATTGGCAATAAACCTTATGCATAATTGTCAGCAAAATGTAATCTAAACCAAACAGGTTATAATGGTTAACATATTCTGGTTTTTAGTGTATTTAGATTTTTTTTTCTAGTGTTTAGTGTTTTTTACACTACAGGGCATGTTTCCTTTTATTTTGTGATTTTTCAACATAATCATTTTGGAGTTTTTTTCTTTGAGAATCACTCATCATCCTAACAACCTTGTCAGAGTAGTGCTAATTATTGCATTATTATCAAAACTTTGCTTCATTCATTAACCTCCTCGGATTTGGCATCCACATATGTGGACATCACATTTTGGGTTATTTAGACCAAAATACAAAATTTTACTCTACATGGGCCTGATATCCACTTACGAGGACATTATACTGCTACTGTTCTATCAAAATTTAAATATCCTCATCCTCTTATTTTTCTTAAAAACAAAAATAAGGTAAAAAAAAAATCTGGTAATTCTTTGTTTTTACATTCATCGGGCCCCAATATGCTCAAATATCAAAGAGAAATTAAAAATGCATGCCGTGGAAGAGTTCGGGTCTTAGGAGGTTAATGGTTGATGTTCATCATATTAAATTTGGTACTAGATTTGTGTATGTAATGGATAAACCATTTATGCACTTAAATTTAATAATGGGCCAGAAATATGCATGAGGCTATTGTACATATGGCCTAAATATAATTAAACAGATAATTTGATCAGACAAATCCGCAGAGGCTTGGAATTACAGACATATTTCAAAGCTGCTGCCCCATTGTGTACATTAGGGTCAGCAGTATAGTAAGTGATTCATTTATTGTCACTAAAATCCCTCTAGACCTCCCCTAAAGCATACATGACCCATTTCGTTTTACTATATCACAGTGGAACTTTCACATGAGAGTCCTGAAGGAAATTAATATGCGCCCTAAATTTCCACAGATGATTTAGCACTTCCATCTGTTTAACCTTCTTGCTGTAATGGTTTGATTCAAGACATTAAAATAACGTAGAAACAGTAACCCATTCCCCAGCTACACACAACTGGACTCCATTTAAGCACAGAGACCAAATGTATGAACCGATACACCAAGAACTGGAAATAACACATGCATTTAAAAGGTGCAAAGCCAAATAAATACCAACAGGGATATAAATGACCTGCTGTGATCTATGCACAACCACCTCCTTACATAATCCACAGACTCCTTCCATAGCAGCAGCACTGATGTTCTTTGCATCTATTACGCTATCTCAGACTCAGGGTGTTACGGCACTAGCAGGGCTCCCTGTGAATCTGACCTTGTGTGGGTGTGTCCTGCCATCTCTCCTGGCTTAGGTGCTACTTTTTTTGTGCAGCTGACTCCCATCAGCAATTAAGAATACTTAAGACCAGAGAAAGAGAGTGTTGTTGGGTTGCAGATAGTAAGCTGTGTGTGTAGGGTGGTTGATTGCTACTGCTATGTGGAGAGGAGCGTGTTTTGGTGACTAACCCTTTTTGACTTACGTATCAGTTTATTGACCAACCCCTGAGTTTTGTTGTTTTCTTTCTTTAAACGATGATAGTCGCTTATCAGTCTCTTTTAGTTTAGTCATTAATAGAAACATTAATAAAACCCTTTAACTTAACAATTTTACGTCCCTGTCTCCTTATTTTCAACATGGAGACCTTTTGTTACTTTCTCTCACCCCCTAGACCAGTGGTCCCCAACCCCCGGACCTCGGACCGGTACCGGTCAGTGAGTCGTTTGGTACCGGGCCGCAAGAGTTGAGGCTCAGGTGTGAAATGTATAGTTTTCAGGGGTTTTATCGGTTTTGAGCGTTATTTTGTTATCGTTTTTATCGTTTACTCTGTTTTCCTGGGTCTTTTCACATGTGTTATGAGTAAATTTTCTTTTTTTCGGTACCGGTACTAATTTTATTTTGTTGTATTTATCCGCGACACCTTAAAGGCCGGTCCATGAAAATATTGTCGAGAATAAACCGGTCCGTGGCGCAAAAAAGGTTGGGGACCGCTGCCCTAGACCTTTTCAGGAGAATGTCACAAAGGGAATTATAACACTTTGAATGGTTTTGTCAGAAGTTTCAGGTTTGATGGTATCAACTTTGTTTACAGTCCTACCAGCGGTACTAGATGGTGTTTGTAATTTTTTGTTGCTATTGTTTTATCTGTTTGAATTTTATAATTTTTTTCTCATCGTATTTGCTTAATACCTAATTTTGCTAATTCTTTTCAGTAACTTTACACCTTTACATGCAACGGTTCCTTTGTAAGACATCACAAGAATTCACAATGCGCCACACCTCAGGTGCAAGATGATGAAATTGTGCCAGAATGTCACTCATCATCATTCAAAAACTAAAGAGCCAAGGGGAACTTTCAGTCATGCCATTAAAGTGTCACCTTGTCAGTTAGCGTCACATGAAGGATGGGTGTATTGACTGTGTGCTGTGCATTTAGCCCAGCCCTAAACAGTGGAGAAAACTTTCAGCTCTGGCATCCCAAGGCCCAAGGCAACAAGGAAGGGACACTGGCTGGACAAGCCTACATTCAGTGATTTGGCCCATGGGCATATGTGTCAAAATTTCACTACTGGCATATACAGTGATATTAAAGACATGGGTCAGGATCTCACTTGACAAGGTCTGTAGAGTCATTTCACATTCAGTTTAGATGGCTGGAAGAGACTGCCTGATGTGTCATTTTTGACTTTATCAAAGATATAAGAAAGTGTTCTCAAATGGTTAGGATTTTTTAGGGGGCCAAAGCACTTTTGTGTACTGTGAGTTTCATCAACCATGCTATAAATGTTTACCGAAAGACAAAAAGTAGCAGATTAGATGCTGAGACTAACTTTATGTGGTCACATTTTTATATTCCAGATTTATCCAAATGTATCCCTTTATAACCACCTGCTGCATTACTCCTTACTTTTACCTCAAGCAATAAAATATGTTGTTTTCTGCTTTTTTGAGTCCTCAGTAACACCATGGATGTCGATGGGAAAGAAAGAAAATTAACTTATTAAAATGTCTTTGGTTTGGCAGAGATAATCTGAAAAGGTTAAAGTACTAATTGTTGACTAAAAGGTACAAGATTTAACATGACTTTCCTATTACTGTGCCATCTGTGACATCTTAGATAAGGGAAAAATAAATAAATACATAAAAAATAACTATGACAAAAACATACTGAATCTCAATCTAACTGGGTTTAATAAAAGGGCAGCTATAATGCCTTTATAGTACCAGTGATAAAATGCTTTGGAGTCCATTACTAAAGATTTTCACCAAGAAGTGTGTGGTTTGTGTATCTTTTTGTAACATAATTTACTTATTTAAATACGAGGACAATACCACATTGCCTGAAAAAGAGTGACAGTGATGATAGCACCACCTTTCTGAAAAACAATGAAATTTAATGTGACCTCCATCACCTGTATAAACATTGACAGCCTCACTCTCGTTTTTTTTTTTTTTTTTTTTATTTTATTCATTTAATTCATAGTGAGGCTACAGTGTTGTTAACATCTTTACTGAATAATGTTAAACATCCATAATTTTTTAATAAATTGCTTGTTCTGTTCTCATATAACTGGGGCTTGCATGCATGACATCTTTGTTACTTTCAAGTTGAATTACATTTACATTTAAAAGTAACCTAAAAACACGGCTACCAGAACACGAGGTCTGTCTCCTATTAGAGGACACTGCTGAATCGCTCTTAAAAAGGGCAACACTTTCTTTAATGACACCAGAGTTACCAATTTTCAGAGGGCTTTCATCTGTCAAAAAGGCTTGCCTTCTTTCTGGATTTTCTCTTTCCATCTAGCCCTCCCTCCCACACTGTAACACACAGAGCACAGCGTGGCTGTGGCCTCTCAATCCCACAACAGGGCTTTCACCGCTGTCATCAGCTCAAAATGCCTTTCACAGGTAGTGAGGAGGAGGAGGAGGTGGGGGGGGGGCTCTATGTGATCCAAGTGCTACCTGGATCATTAAGGGACTCTGTGGCTCAAGCTTCTGTCAGCGATCATTTCCAATTAGATCTCCATTTTGCAGCACACATACCTCAGCACCCGTGGGGACAGGGGTTCATAAAGCAAAATCACTGAGGTGGGGAAAGGCACATTAGGATGAGTGTTCATATGGTAACCTTGTTACACTGGGAGAAGTGGGACATGTTTCTGAGTTAATGAACTCAGATTGACTAATCAACATGAGCTTTTGGCAATGAGACTTTTGTTGATTTGGTCAGAGTGAAAGCTGGAACATTAGCATGTAGCACTAAATGACTCATCTAGTCATAATCATCTCTTCAGGTGAATCTATTTTCAAAATATCTTAATAACATAAGGGAGGGGTGTGCTTAAAAGTGATGCCTTTCCTGAAATTGGTGAGTGAATAAGATGAAAGACCCAGCTATCAGCAGTGTGTGGATGGAATGTATTAATATATTCTGAATGCAATATGTTTTCATTGTGTTTTTAGTCAATTTATTGAATATCCATCTCCGTAGATTTTTTTCAGTGGAATAGTGAATTCAAAATAGGAACAGGTTGTGTTTCTATAAGACTTTCTCTCTTTGTTTCTATTACAAACTGATCAGAAATAATCATCTGGGACATTTAAATGGGCAGGTGTGAAACGTCACAGTCATGACAATCATACAAGTTAATGGCAGCTTTGTAAAGTGTAGTGCTTCACATCCCTCAGAAAAGCCTAAGATTTCACTCATTAATGTTTAAAGCTCAATACTCATTGCCTTGGGTTAGGGCCCATTGGCAATAAGAGTAGACCATGATTATTTTATAGAGTACCAGCAGTTTATTAGCCTGTTAGCAGACAACATCCACCTTTCAAATACAACACCAGATTACAAACACATTATCCTCTGTTACAGAGGAATGGTTCCAAGAGAAGGGAAATGAGTTGCCCCATTCTGGACTGAAATGTACGGTGTTTGGGGTATACACAACACTTTAAATCAAAACATGCCACAGGCAAATGGCCTTAAATAAGAAAACAGCACAAAAACACCATATAAATTACACGTTTCGCTGAAGCTCGCACCAGTAACAGGGATTTCATCAGGGATGACAACTTGAGGGAAATCTCACTGAGTACATATGGACCATGGGAGAGTACCTCAGAACGCCCAACAGAGAGATCCTACTGTGGGACAGATGAGGAAACAGTCAGCCTTTGTAATCTGATTCTCTGTTTCATAATGCAAGGTGACTGAACATTAGTCTGATGTGCAGATTATTGCAAAATATTAACAAATGGGGTCATAGTCTGCACCACGGAAAATGGTAAATTGAAACATTTCCTTCAACACTAAGATTGGAATGACTTCCCAGGACTTATTAGCATTCAGGAATACAAAAGGTTTGTAAAAATCCTGTTATTATAGGTATTGATTGGCCATTTCTTTATGATAATATATATAATATAAAATATATTATCCACCTAGACTTGGTTCAGTTGCAGTGTGTCAGTGTGAATATGAACCGTGCCATGTCATATTTTTTTAAATATGTGTATATATTTTTTTGGCTGTTGTTTGAACCAAAGTAAAGGTTTGAACATTCCCAGAATGAATTCCCTCTGCCTGTGGATGTGAGCTACAATCACTCAGGTGTCAGCCCTTAGGATCACATCATTACTGCTCAGCAATGGATTAAAATATTGGAAGACCTGCGGCACTAAATACATCTCCAGAAGACTTATGGAGTGTGAACCCACTTGGAGGCAGCTTGCCACCCACTGTTTTCATCATGCGAGTGCCTTCCCAGCTTAACAGGAGTGCAAGTTCATCCAGGACAGTACAAGCAAGCTGTGCATCTGCATTAAAATACAAAATTGACTTCTGTTGTTTATTTACTGGTCTAGAACTGTACGCCAGTGTTTACTTTGGCTTAGAAAATGCCCATCTAGCCTCAATTACATAGATAACTTAAACTTAATAAGCCAAAGGATTCCAGGTAGGTATGGTTTGAGTTGGTAGAGACTGGAAAGCTCCATCTGAACTGCCACTGCCCACTCTGGCCTGAGGAGTATAACAGAAATGGACATAAACATTAACAGGGCTGTCCACTTTCTTGTGTTTTGTTTGGTTTATTTATTTTTTTGCTTGAGTCTACCTCAATCACTTTTCATTATTTATTATTGATTTAAATTTTGTTAGTTTACCCTTTCCTTCATTCATAATTTGTTTTTCTTCTTTAGGTGTGTGGTAGGACTAGACATAAGCGGGTCAAGAATTCCAGGAGACAGATGCTGTCCAGTGTAGTGAGTGATTTATTCACCATTTTGTGACCAAACAATATTTACGAAAATAAATAAGAAACTCAACTCCATAGTTAACTCAGTTCAAATAAACATAACTGAACTTAAATCAATGGAAATTAAGGTCAAAATGCGCACAGCTACACTGACCTGGTCCTTTCTTCTGAACACCTGCATTCATCTGCTTAAATAGTCCATTCACCCCTGGACTATTCCATTAGGTAGGTGAGACAAACATTTCTATACTCAAACCTATACTGCTACTCCTTCCTAGCAATGAAACTCTGCAGTGGATAGTCAATAGATATTACAACAAACCCATTTCTCTATAAACACACTCTAAAATCAGCTTTATTAAATTACAAAGATTCTCCCCCTTTTTCACCTGGTCTCTTCCTGTGACCTCAGATTAACCAGGTCGCTATAAATACAGGAAGTAAAACTACATTTCCTCTTTTTGTTCCTGAACACAGTTGACATAAATAACATGTTAACTTAACAAACTTGTCAGAATTGATTTAAACCAAGATGTTATGTTATATGATTCTAACCATGCAAAACATAAACAAACCCGGGATAGTAGATGTTTGCCTACTACAGAATACATATGAGATCTGGCTAAATCAAAGCAATAATGTTAATTAAGAATATGGACAAATGGTGTTCTCACCTACTTTGTCACAAGGTGCATTTGGTGTTCCATGTTTTAGTTTTTTACAATATTGTTCTCATTTAAATCCTGCAGCTTGATTAATATAATCAGCATAAACACATCTCTTTAAGCTTGAAGCTCCTCAAAACAAGTTTGATTAAATATTAATAACAAATTTGTATTATATCTTTGTGTCTTTGTGTTTGTCTTTAACTTAACAATATAAAAGCACCTTGAGGAAACTGTTGTTGTGATTTGATGCTAAACACAGTAAATGAATCAGTTTGTTAAACTAAGAACTATGATGACCAATAACCTTAACTAATACTGAAGAACTCACATAAGTCATGATGGAAACATTGCTTTCACCCTTATGTGAGTTATCTGGCTATTCTTTGCCTCTGTGAAAACACTGTAACACTGGGGGTCTTAGTGTCTTGGAGATATTTCCTTCCTCCTCTCTTCATTTCTTTTGCTCCTCGCTCTGGGACAAAGCTCTCTTTCATGGTCTTTCATGTCTTTATATGAGTTCATGGTGTTTCCACAGTAGAGAAATTCCTTCCAGCACACATTTATGTTTACAGCATTTACTGTTGTAAAGTACTTCCGATGCTAAGCTTTCTCAATCACTGGAATCACATGAGTCATGTGATCGGAGGACAAGAAAAGCATAGGAAAGCATGGAGGAGGTGGCGGTGCAGTACCTGCATGAGAGAAAGAGTGTTTGCGCAGACATGCCTCCTTTCTAATGAACGGGAAGAACACTCTGAACTTTTGTTTCACTCAAGTATAGATCCAGTAAGAGCATTGGTATTGATACTTGAATCAGTCTGCCCACCTCTACCACAAATACATCTATTGAGAACAATAAACTTCCATGGTCCCCTTTCCTTTCATGCCGACCTGCCTTTTCTGTCTGTTTCTCCCCATTTTTGGCTCTCCTTCTCTGTCCTCTGTCTGTGTGAGTGTGTGTTGTTAATTTAGCTTGTGCTTTTATGAGGCGAAGCCATCCGGGTTTCCCACCTCCCCAGTCTTTGTACCTGGAAGCAGTTGGTAATTATCCACCTATGTGCAATCTAGTGATTAACCACCTGCTATTAAGGCTTCCCTCAGTTCCCTCAACTGTGATAGCTCAGTGCTTTCAGCTCAGTGTTTTTGGTTTTAGTGAGAAGATCTGCGTGTGTTTTATTTGTTTTTTGTTTTTGTTTTTGCTCTGGACTTACCCTGTTCTCTTCTGTGCAGAGGCTTCCTGCTTTGTGAATTCTGTGAAAAGCAGCCTGTGAAGACCTGTGGTTTAAAAAGACAGTTTGGAAAGAACTCTTGGACGTTTCTGCCCACCTCCCTCGTTTGCCTCAACTCAAAGAAGAGACACCAAACAATTCTCAAAAAACCTTTGACTTTTCTGAAAATGTTTGGTTGCAGTAAACCTACTGAAAATTTATTCTGGTGTCCAGATTTAGTTTGGTTATTGACATTGACGGAATCATTTACAAATAAAACAATGCATTCATGTAGAGAACAACAAGGTAACTGTATCATCCAGCAGAACAGGAGAGAGCATCAGCGTGATACAGATTAGAGTAGCACATCTGAGAATTTTGCCCCTCGGTAATCCCTTGCCTCTTCTTGGACAAAAAAAAATGCCCCTCTAGTGGATTAGTAGTATATACAATATCCAAATGAGACTGAGACTGACTGAAAGATTATTTTAAAACCACAAAGACATTTGATAAACTGGGAATTTGAAGCTTACATGTGAATCTTCAAATTCTTGGTAAATCTGTCAATCAGACAGTGGATATGCTGCTATGTCGCTTGACTTATTTTGTCATTTGATATTGTCAAATGTCTTACAAAAAAATCAGTTTTAATCTGAGGTCATTCAAAGGTCTTCCTGGGCATTCAGTACAGGCTTAACTATGGAGTTTGCAGGATTATGGTACAGTTTAGAAACATGGACTGTGCTGGACTGTTGACATTAGACAATGATGCTTTTGTCAAATCCTGCTTCATTTCCAGCTTTTGTTAGTAACAAGAAGTTGAAAATGAGGCACAATGGCTTATGTACCATCTACTTGTTCTATATTGTTCTATACTGAAGTTGTTCAGTTGTCTAAATCGCAGTTATTGCCAGTGACTGCATTTTTTTCAGCTTCTTATGGTTCCCTCATCAAATCCCACTTTTGTAGGTGTAAACTTTTTTTTTTTAATTATTAAATAATCTCGGTGAAACAGCACTGTAAGTGCTTATGTGGCTTTTTTGGGGGGAAATTTTGATACTTTAATATGTTTTGACCTGTGTGCTATACAAAAATGAAAATTTTTATATGTATTGTCCTTTCTGATACCTCCCAGATTGCGTGTTGATGCGTGTGTCCACAGACTTTTGTTTCTGTGTGTGTGGTTTTAAAGATTAGTGGGTCTTTTCTGTTGGGGATTAATGGGTTGGTTTTTTTTAATCATTTTAATAGAATTGCTTCCAGTTGTTGGTGTCATGCATCTGTCAGATCACCATTCATGCAAAGAGAATCATTTGTAAACCAATAAAACATTGCTGTAAAGAACAAATGAAAAGCACCCACCTTTTTGCTTTGGTTTTGCTTGGGTAGATTCTCACATTGGGGTACTTTTAAAATTAAATCTTATTAAATGAATGACTGTAGACTGACTAAACTCACACCTTTCCAATTTCATGACACGTCACAGTCTCTCCATTTTAGTGTTACAAATCATAAGCGACCAAATCAGGATTTTAACACAGCAATTAAAATGAAACACAGAGGTAATCTCCCGCTATGAGTATACTCTGTGAGATTAGAGTGGATTATATTGGATAATGTCCATTGACCTGATTTACTGACCGACTGTCTCTTGTTGAAATTAGTGTTGTAAATCTGACCTTCAGATATTGGATTTAAAGCTAAAGAGAAACTGTGCCACAGAGATGGAAGTACCTGTTTAAAAAAATCAAAAGACAAAAAAATAGTATACAATGTAAAATTTTTGCAGATTTGTTCCCTGCGGTTTGAAATAAATAAATAAATTGTTTGGGAAAAAAAATCTTTCTAAATCCCACATAATCACTAAATCAGTAAACAACAAAATTGCCTACATGCTGAGATTAATCAACGTCTCTCTTCTAAGATTTGGGTCACAGTGAATAGTGCCAAAGACACGAGGTCACAATCCTCTTTAGAAACATATAGTACATGCAAAGAGTAGGTAAATAATAAAACTGCTGGCTTCTTAAAGACATCAGCTGCAAGGCTGACACTGGTATTGTTTTTACCTTTTGTGTATATGTCTTTGCATGTGTCATCATAGCAAAATGTGCACATGGGTGTGATTTTTTTTTTGAATTGCTTGGTTTTGTTGCTTTACTTTGTTATTGTTTTTATAACAAAGTAAAACATTTGATATCAAATTAAGATTTCAAATTAAATCCACCGTATTCCCCTCAAGTGAGAATACGCTGTAGTTTACAGTCCTTTGTGATGCAGCTCCACCGCCTCTAACCCACCTCATTTTAATTGTTCAGGAGCTTTATCATAATATTTAGAGGTTATAATTAACAAGATGGCCAATTAATCCGGAATACTAATTAGGTAGTAATGAAGTGTCATAGAGTCGGCAATAACTGCTGGCTAAACCAAAACAATGACAGGGCAGTAAAACTGACACTGGCACAAATTAGCCTCCTGATTTAAATAGGTTGGAGGCTAGTTTGTAGTAAATGATACAGGGATCAGAATAATGTCAAGGACATTTTCATCAGTCAACATCCAGTTCAGCTCTTGACATTTCCTCTGCAGCTAATCAATTTTCTCAGCTCCACTGAGATACAGCAGCATTAGGTGATTATATCTTATACAAACATTTCAGAGTTTAGAAAGCAGGAATGACCCAAATGGCTCTGTTGTTCATGAATAATTCCAATGGCAGTATCCTGGTTGAAACTGTTTGCCCAAATCCAAAAAAATGCAAAATGTCACAATGGAATTCTTAAAAAATATCATAACTTATAACTAAGAGTGGAAAATGAATACAATTTTTACTTTGATCATTTGTGAGTGATTACGTTATTTTTAAACAAAAATTTGTATAGCGCTTTACTTAGTCCCTATGGACCCCAAAACACTTTACACTACATTCAGTCATCCACCCATTCACACACTGGTGATGGCAAGCTACATTGTAGCCACAGCTGCCCTGGGGTACACTGACATTCACTGGCGCCACCGAGTCCTCTGACCACCACCACTAGGCAACGGGTGAAGTGTCTTGCCCAAGGACACAACGACTGAGACTGTCTGAGCCACGATCGCCCCTTATAATAATGGTTTCCCCACAGATAAAGCTTTGCAGATTTAATTTAATATCAAATCCATTCATTGTAAGTGGTTGTCGTTATTGTAATGGGGGACATGAGGATATAGGGTTTTCTATATTAAACCTGCAGAAATATTGTGCATAGTTAAGTAAAGTAAGTTTTTTGCATCAGAAGTCTAGTTTGAGGAATGAATAATAAATGACGGACAAATTTTTCTCCATTTAAAGGTCAGTTGTGCTGTACACTCTCTGAATATTCTTACTATCCTACTATCTAAAAGGCTGCCACACAGAGAAAAATAAGAGGAGGGAAAACACAAGTACTGTAAATGCAGAACCAATATGTGAATGGGCAACTCAGAGTGTTAGCCCATAAAAAGAAAATAGGACAAAAGAAAAAATCGTCTGCTTCACATTCTTATCTAAATATGGGCACTGAACTGTAAATCAGATTATAATATAATTCTCCAATCTTTTGCATTTCCCCTTTTTTGCTCAATTTTGAGTGTCCAGTTCAACACATACCCTTTTTTCCCTCTCTAATGCTGCAGCAAACACTCTGTGCATCTCCTTTGATAAACAAGGCCACAGCAGCTGCATCATTTCATCTGCCAGGGAAGAGCTTGACTAGTCGACTGTAACCTCACCCAACCCCCACCCCCAACCCAAGCAGTCACCCAACCAACAAATGGGAATTACGGATGCAGAAACAACGATGTAATCTTTTCCTGGCTTTCCTCTCACAAACATTTGTATTGATTGGATAGCATAGCCTACCCATCCACCAAGTTGCAGGGGGCTAAACTCCAGCAACTGCAGAGGAAAATTTTGTCGTCCTATGATACAGTTTTTCTCTATTGCCTCGATGCAGTTCTCACATCAGTAATATCATTTTCACCCTTAATAATGCAATTCGCAAAACCGCTAAGGCATTTCTTACAACACCGACTAGTCTGTGCAAAAGACCTTTTTTACATCTCAAAACACAAAAGAAGCACTTCAGCTCTCTGCCCAACGGCCAAAAACCTTTCACCCCTGTTTTAACAATTAGATGCCAATTTTTTTATATACTTTTATCAAAAACTTGTGATACCAGTGATACAAAGCAGAAATAATTTCTAAAGCTGTGAAGGTTCTTCTGTGTCAATTGTAGTACAATACTTTAAACAGTTTATAGAAATTATACTTCCCAGGTTTACATATGTGCACAATTAATATTTAAAATATTTTTTCTTCAAATTGAAAAGCCACAACCCCGAATATGTGTTGTGTTTAAAAATGTTCTCTTTTGCCTGGAAATAACAATTTGTTGTGTTTAATCCTTATCCCATGGACTGTAGGCCAATTTACAGTATATGTAAATCTCCCTCTTAAGTATGTGTATGTTCCTCCTGCTCTGGTCCTCTACCAGAGGCCTGGGAGTTTGGAACCCAATGTCCCACAGGACCTTAGCCCTGTTGTTCTCAACAACCTTATGTGTTGTCTCGCTTGAAGGGTTGAAGACTTTCAGTCCACACAGGGCCCAGATGTTCCTGTACACTATCCCGGCGACTTGGTTGTGTCTCTCAGTGTACATTGTCCGAGCTTGCACCTTACATCCTGCTACTATGTTGCAAATACTCTCCAGGGCAACTTTGCACAGTCTGAAACTTGGGTCCTGTCTGCTTTGTAGACACACATTAATCCTCATCTTCCCTCTTTCTTTGCCTTGTGCCTTGTTTGTTTGTCTCACAGTTTATTTCAATCATTCCAGTTTTTATAACTGCCAGTTTCTTCAAAATAATGCAGGATTATTTCTGCTTTTCTATTTCTGCCTTATTATTCCTTTTTAAGTTTGGAAGTTGTCAGAATGTTGGAGATGTCGAGGTACAACCATAGTGATTTTTGGTAATATTTATAGACAGAGTTTTTAGGCACAGCCAAGGTCTGGAGGGGGAAAGGTTTGGAAAGGTCTATGCTTTTTGCAAATGATGTTGTGCTTTTGGCTTCATCTGCTTGCACTAGGTCAGTTGTCAGTGGAGTGTAAAGTGGCTGGATGATACTTAACATCTTCAAGTTTGAGACCAAGGAAAAAAGGTGGAATGCCCACTCCCTGTCAGGAATGAGTTGCTGCACCAAGTGGAGGAGTACCTCAGGGTCTTGTTCATGAGAGTGGGTGAGTGAAGCGGGAGATTGACAGACAGATTGGTGCAGCATCTGCTCTAATGTTAACACTGTACCAGTCTGCTGTGGTGAAGAGAGAGCTGATCCCAGAGCTGTCAGTGTATGGGTTGAGCTACATTCTGACCCTCGCGTAAGCTCTGGGTGCTGAAAGAATGAGATTGGGGATAAAAGCAGAAATGAGCTTCCACTGAAGCATGTCTGCTGTCCCTTACAGATAGGGTGAGGAGCTTAGTGAGTTGGGAGGGACGCAGAGTAGAGCCACTGTCTCCACATCCAAAGGAGGTGGTGTTGTCATCTGACCAGAATGCCTCCTGGGCACCTGCTAGGTCAGGTGCAGTGGGCATGTCCTAGCAGGAGGAAGTTAGTAGGACACAGGGCAGACCCAGGACATTCTGGAAAGATTAGGCTTCTGGACTGGCTGGCTGTGTGTTTATTTCAGTTATTTTATACTGGGGTCAAAATCAACCTCAGTGGTTTAATTATGTAAATACAAAATAAAAATATTTACCTGAATTGATTACTCATGGAGGGTAATCGACTAGAGGTTCCTAGTTGATGTATGTAAAATTTGTTGGTAGGGTGACAATTAAAGTAAAGAACTATTTTGGTAGACTCTGCAGCTGTAACTCTATTATTGTCAGTTTAGCTTCTATAACCTTTTTCTGTTTAGGCATTTTGCTGATAAATTCCTACAGATGCTTCCACTGGCATTACTTCAAGTGTCATTGACACTTTTCAGCTTTTAATCCATTTATATTTGAAAAAGAAACTCAATGATACAAATCTGGCTGTATTCAATAACACAAATGCAGAGAAATAAAACAGCTTCAGAGAGTTTCAGAATTCAAGGCATGGCATATGACTTTTGAATAATTATAATGGGAATGTTACCTTTAGAGCAGTTACAAGCACAACTGGAAATTTTAAAAAAAAGTTCTTAATATTCTCACCCAGAATCTGACACAATAACAGTGGTGTGGCTTTCGTGTCAAAATGCACAAAGAGTTGGGGTACAAAAGTTTTTATTTTGAGTTTTTTGCTTGTTTGTTTTCTCAGCTCTTCATTCAAGCCATTATAACTACAAAGCTTAAGAAAATCACACTGTCAAAAACCTAATAAGCAGTGTTTGACCCATCTAATAATGGTGAAGATTTGTCTTTTCATAAACAGTACAGTAATGTTATCTTGAGAGCATGGCAAGAACCCAAAGACGTTTTGATGATTCTCTTTGATCAAACAAAATATTCCATATTTGACAGCGAAATGAAGTTAGTTTTTTTAAATAAGGGATGCTGGTGTGCTAATAGGCTACATGTGTGACTTAACCTTGCGGCTGTATTTGGAGTTTGGCTGCTATTCCTGTGTAGCATTTATTAGAAAGCTCGAGAGAGAAGGTGGTGAAAGAAAGAGGGAAAAAAGAGAGTTGCATTTATCATACAAATTAGCTGCTAGTACTTTAGTCTAAATCAGCATCCTGCCATAGGAAATTGAGAATGGCAGGAGATGGAAAGTGCAATGTCCACTCCTCCCACCAAGCCACAGCATCTGTCTCTGAACAGCTCACTGCCAGTTCACCAAACGTGAGACATGTGTGAGGCCTTATCTGCTTCCCTCTGATGGCCTGCCAAAACTCAGGGCTAAGGGGACAGCAAAGCAACCATGCATAACATTTCTCCCTCACCCTGGCCTCTTTCTTCACCATAGCTACTGGCTGACTACTGATATGAGCAACAATTTCCTGACTGGATGTTGACTCGTACACAAAAACATTCTGTGCAGCCCCAAAAGGTGCAGACCTACAGTAATCGTGCCCTTAGGCATGTATAGGATAGGTGTGCACATGTACATTCAAACATATATAATATTTCATTTCAAACATAGATATATAGTCCAAATTCCAATTCTTTAACAATTTGTTTAAATAGATTAGACATTATTTCCAAAGAATTTGAACTTCACTAATCAACAGTCAGATCAAATTGCCCAGGAGTGGTTGACCAACAAAGATCATACCAAGAGTAAGTCTGGGAGGTCAGAAAGAAGGCCATAGCCAAGGTTTAGAAATTAGTGACACCAGATAAAAGCGCTTTGAGTGCTCAGTTAGAGCACCAAAGAGCTAAATAAGTCCATTTACCATATGTTTTTCAGTTGCTGCGTCACTAGAATACTTTGAGGAGCCACTAAATCCAGATTACATCACTTCTGTATAGGAACCAGAGTCAGGGGACAATGGGGATGCCTAGCCCATCACTGGGGAAAGGCTGTTGAGGTAGTTAAACTACTCCTTGATGGTTACTTTAGAGTTACAAGTTACATTACAATCCATACCAGAAATGCTGAAAATTGTAAAAACCATCCAATCAGAGGCACTCTAGTATGGGCCATATCTTTGATAAGACTCCAAAAGAATTCTACAAAGTAAAAGCAAATATTCTCTATCTTTCTCTTTCACGCCCCTTTTTTCTTCTATCGCAGCACTGTCACTATCATTGCCTTAATTTCCAACACAGGAGGTCACAAATGTGTCTGTGTTTCAAGGTGCTGAAGGTGTGTTTAGATTGGGTGTTTTGAGTGTTTAACTGCTAAAAGGAAGATACAGGGCTTGTCCAAACCCACCAGCGGCTCTTTAAACTGGCAAGGAGTCTTTTATATAGCGTCTGTTCATAGCTTCGGTGTCTCAACAGTGTAAGAAATCACAGCGGTATAAGTCATGTGGGATGTGTCTAAGAATATTTCAGTGAATAGTGAACTGTCAGGGGAATCTGATATATTCCAGGATGCCCCAGTGCCAAAATGTTACAGTTCACTGGAAGTTCAGCTGCCCAGACTATCCCCACACTGCACAGTAAAAACCAGTGAGCACCACAGTAATCTCCATTCCTAGACTGAATGTTTTAAACTGTATGTTTTATATGTTTATGTTTTGATCATCTTTAATTGTCTGCAAGTTTTAGCCACAGTTGACCAGTGTAGTGGTATTTATTTCACTTTTTGCTGTGTTGGTATGGCTGGAGTGGTGTAAAAATAGCAAGACCACAAAACTAACAGGAGCATTAACAGGAACAACAGCCAGAACTGTCAAGACTGTGATATCTGTGAGGTTTTTTTTGTTTTTCAGCCTGAAGGGCATATTGCAGGAAGTTGAGTCACTACAGCCAGTGTGTCTGCTTGTCCCTGTTGTTGACGTAAAAATCACTACCATGTGCATCCTTCGAATCATGTTGCAGGTCATTGACTCTTCTATGTCCCAGTTGGCGAGATTCTCTCAAACGGCAGTGTTTCCTCGTGAAGGAATGCTCGCAGTCAATGAAGTACAACAAACACAAATAGTTGCCGGTGTGTTGAAAACATATAAGTCCAGTGTGGAAAAAACACCAAGTGGACAAGGTGACACACAGTTGGCCTATTTTCTATTGGACAAGCAGGTGTTTGGCTTTGGCATTCACTAGAGCCGTTCCCCAGGAACCATACTAATCTTATTACAAGGACAAGGTGCATAACTGAGAACATTAAGTTATAATGCTATTTACATGGCTTAAGAAATATTTAAAAATGGTATACAGTGATTAATAGCAACACTTACTTGGGTTTATAATGGCTAATAATACTAATTCATTGCTGAGGAGAATAATGTATACATGCCCATACAGCACAGCTGCCGAGCAATGAATAATGTTTCTAGTGAATATATGTTTTGTTAGAATGCAGTTGTAAGAAAATTATTATTATTATTATTATTATTATTATAGAGGAGAAGAAGAAGAAAAAGAATGAAAAGATGAGAACATGCCTTCATGGCAACAGCACTCCCCAATGGCAGTGGCCTCCCCACAACATGCTTTCAAACTCAAGCGTCTGCAAAGATCCCATTGCTCACTGAAGCACTAAGGGTACCTACACGTGCAGGTTCACTCTATGAACCTCTGCCATGTTTCTTATGATTCAGCTTTATTACAGCAGCTTTCTGCATGTGAGAAGAAGACCAGATTTATAAATGTGGACTTCATAACAAACTTTAGATAAAACACCCAAGGCAATCTGTTATCCCAATCTAAGCCAGCAAGAGCTTACACTGCTTTCAAAATAACCACTCAATTTATTTATGTGCTGAATAGAGATACGCAGTGACTGTGTGTACACAACTGTGTATTCACAGACACATCTATTTGAGAATAAATATACTGACACAGAAACTGTCTAGCTATGGAACCCACATGGATAAATTCCCAAATCAAAACCAATCAGTTCTTTGCTAGTAGATGTATCAGCTTTCAGTTTTTTACATTGACGTGCTGTAGATTTGCTGTATCTGGAATTGGTCTGTGTGTGAATTTAGTTGCTAACAGCAGCCTGTGGTTCTGCAACTACATTTATTTGGCTGACTGTACCATTTTTATAGATCTCACCTGGGAAACAGAAAGCTTATTTCACACTATAATGCAGGCTCTTGTTTCCAAAGCCTTATCGTCGCCTTTTAAGGTTTTACTCCTGATTGAATTCTACAGTTACACCGAGGGAATGATGTGGTACCTTGCCTGTAAAATTAACTTACCACTCTGTCAACTTTTCACTTTTCTTTGAGGAGCATTTCCAGCTCCCCTTAATAACAAAGGCATGCTCTATCTTAAATGAAGCATTAATGGATAATCGGTATTCATGGGCCCACGTTGTAGTGAATCTTTGTCATGTTTATGCCGTTTAAAGACAATAAGCAGTGAGTCTAAGGATGTATGCGGCTCTTAGGGTGCACCAGACTGCAATACTAATCAGTTATAAAAATGAGCAGCCCTCATCCAGCCAGACAGCTATGCTTCGTATTAACTCAACCAAATGCACAATCTGATGAGACACTGGACTTCATTTACGTGAGAAATCTGAGGCTGAATATTATTTTTGTTGCAGTTTTTTTCTATTATTATTATTATTCCCTGTGAATAACTTGCTTTTCTTTAGTATGCATTTTTTTTTATATTTGTTTATAGGACAAGGACTTTTTTATGTTTATATTTTATATCATTTAGATTAGAATAATATTATATTACTAATGACCAGTTTCAGTATTGTGCTTTGTATTTCCAAAGGTTAATCCCTTTGGTGAAGTTTCTGTATTCAAAGGGATGCCTGAAAAAGGAAAAGCCTAACTGAGTCTTTTGGACTAAAGTGACCTGTCTTTGTTTTGATACTTTTTGTTTTGACTCTGAGATCAGCCTCACGGACAGCCCAATATCTTGTTGATAGGATTGAGAAATTCTAAGTTTCCTTGTCTAGAAAATAAACAAAGAATATATAAACCTGGTCTCATTATAATTTCCTAAACATTCTGAACCCATGTTTTAGTTATCTGTAACTACAGCTGAATACCACCAGTTTATACGTTTACATATGTTATCCAAATGTGGACTGTTAAATATCCATAATTTACACTTAATCCTCAAATAGTCAGTGAGGTCCATTTAGTTCTGATTCCACATCTCAGGAGACCACACTAGAAATTATTCATTTGATTTTGCTCCTTATGTGTCACTCAAAATTAAATGAGCAGGCGGTGCTAAAGTCCCAGAAGGTTGATACTGTCAAGGTAGCTTTAAGCTCTGATTGCAGGCAAGCTGTTATTACCAGAAGGTATCTGAAGCGTTGCGTGTAGTTATATAAACATCTCTTGTGTGAAGCTGATGAGATCTCTGTGGCATCCATCCACTGCAGTAAACTGTCTGGCAACATCATTTCTCTACACATTACCACAGAAGGAGTTTTGGCAGACAAAGCTCTTTCACTTGTGGTTTTTATTCAGATAGATCCTACCAATAAAAAAATGAACCAAAAAAAAAAAAAAAAAAACCCAAAAAAACCCCCCCAAAACAAAGAAATCAACAAATCATCGGAAATAAAACTTACCTATTGTCTGGGCTATAAGATTAATGCACTTATATCATAATAAATACTAATTTAGGTATCAGCAGATGGGGTTGCAATCTTTCTCTGACACAGTTCGATTCCAAAAAGTGCACTTTAGCAAAATGTAGGGCTCAGTGACTCAGCCGACACGGTTGCAGTGGAGATGGTCACAGTACGTGTGTAGCTGTTAGAGGTTATAATAACAGCTCTAACAGGATTACTCTTCTTACTTTCCTATGGGGAGCTGACCCTGACCATGACGACCATCTTTGATGCAACTGCCAAAGCAGTAAAAGCAAAAGTGGGACTACTTGTACCCTAAGAGTGAAAAAACACACGCTTTGCCCAATGTGCCAAAATGTTGACTGCATTTTGCGGTAGGTTTGCTGACACATAATCATATATTCCATTATTTTTAACCTATTACTTCTTTTAATGTCTAAAATTTCCACACAGATGCGAGTCCTCCGTCAGCAGTGGCCATTCTCAGGCTTTCCAGCTTTTTCTCAGCAGTGTTTCTGTGTAGGTCATCTTCAAGCCAGGTTTTTAAAAATTCATAGTGTACACTATGAGGTGTCCTGGACACATTTATGACTAATCTTGTTTAGTGGAAGGGATCATCTCAGATGTTTTTGGGGGTTGGTCTGTGAAAATTACCTATATTTTCATTTTTAAAACATATTTCTATAGAAATCATATGAATTTGCTTAACTGATCCATTATGTTTGGATAAAAAAAGTGATGTTTCTTGCAGTGTGTTAAGGGTCAGTCATTTAATATTTGTATGGTCATCTTTATTAGACTTTAAAATAGAGATACACAGATACACAAAAACTTGGCCTTGTGCTACATGCAAGGAATTTCAGTACTTTACAAAAGGAAAGGACTGGAGCTCATCTTTCAGGGTATCAAGGTCTGCTCTGCTCCATTGTACGCTACCCTCCTGAATCATATTATGATGCTAATGATGCAAATCGGTAAAGGGTTGTTGAATGAAACCGGAAATTTCCCAAAAAGCTGTCCTTTTGTCAGGAGGCTTGTGCTAGCATTCCAAGGCTACTGTTTCTGTTTCTCAAGGACAACTTCCAAACTGTTGTCAGCTCGAGCTCCTGTTTTAATGAGATCAACTGCTTACCTCAGCAGTCACCATGGTGATACAGTAAAAAGGAAAGGTTATATGAGAGCTCCTATATGGCTTCAGTTAAACCAGTGAACCGGGCCTGGAATATCACACTCAAAAGGCCTTATCGTCCTCTCCTCTTTTTAATACACCTTTTCTTTTTTCTATGCTAATCACCAGAAATAAATCACAGCCAACCTCCCTTTCACCTGCAGTCACTTATGGTCAAAATGTGTGAAATGCAGGATAATGTGAAAGACAAGAGTTGTTGGCAGGAAAATAAATTTGTCAAAACGGATTTGTGTTTTTCATTGGATGGCAGCAGATGCTAGATCTATCCATTCTCACTGTGGGATGGTTTGAGGTGAAGGACCTTCTTCTAGGCACAAGTGCTGACATGGAGAAAACAGTAAAACATGGAGACATGGCTGTTCTCCATTTAAAAATTGCTTTTCCTTAACAACACTGAATAGTAGATGCTCATAACTAGCCATATAATTAATATTAAACACAGCTAGAAAGTTAATAGTTAGCCTGGAGGAATTCGGGGCAATCTGAACATTTCATAGATTTCGTATTAAAATAGTAAACTTACAACACCACTTTAATCTTGTGAGACAACATTGGATTCTAGGTAATAAAAACAACTATTATAAATTATAAATTATGTTGCAGTTCTATGTAAGTTAGCAAGTAAATCTCATGTAAAGATTGTTCTAGTGAAACAGCTAAAATGAATAATAAATAAATTACTTTCTAGCTGCAGCTTGCCAGGTGAGAATTACCGTCTCTATATTCAATTTAATTTGTTAAAAATTAAAAGACAACTCTAAATTGCAAAACAACAACCAACAAACAAACAAACAAACAAACAAGAAAACCCACAAAAACATTGGTAATTATCTAACAGCCAAACCTAGGCATACAATAACACAGGTTATTCTACTATTAATTATTTTTACAGTTCCTCTTGGGTTGGCTAACAAGCTGACAAAAAAAAACATGTTCGTAGAAAAAAACCTTGATGAGTTATCATCTAAATCCGTTATGCCTAACTAGCAGGTCAATTTAAAAATTATTGTGGCTATTTACTGTTAAATATGTTCAAACACAACATGCAAGAAACTCAGCGTCCATTCTTTCAGATAGAGTCAATCAACAACACATACTTTTATCCCATCTTATTTTTTTCTATCTTCAGTTTTCCTTTTTTTCATCCTTAAAGACCACTCCCAAATATTCTTTGAGGAGCCATTTGTGCAGCGTTCGGTAATCAAAATTCTGTATTGTGATGTAGCATTTTGATGCTGCTGGTTGCTGTCTTGTCCAACACTGGGGCTAACTTCCTGTTGCAGCTAACTGGAAGTTAGATTCCAAACCTGCAGAAGCAATACAAAGCTAGCAGATTGTCAGGAATTCAAATCTCCTCATGTGAACTATAGAGAGATTTATCTGGTGCTGATAGGTTTATTAAATGTTGTATGAACTGTTTTGACAAATGTAACTGGCCTTTATTTATATATAAAAATACTACAACTGTAGTGTGTGGATAAAGCAACTCAGAAAGTCATGTGCCTCCTCTCCCAGTAGTTGTGGTGCTAAACAAGACTGTTTATGCCACGGCTGGCCCTGTGCAGACAAATTACATTTTTTGTGACACAGTAAAAGATAAAAAGGAAAAGGGGTCATTTGCTTGCACAATAAATTGACCCTTCAGTGCGAAGAGCATCTCTGGGCCAGGCTGAAACAGATTCTCTACCTCTTCAATAGAATTTCGACCCAAATACTCACTTGTGCTTTGTCTCTATTAAGAGAAAAAAAGATTTATGAGAGAAAAATTGAGTCTGTGTGCACACTACCATTTCTGCTGACCATTTTCAATGTCCCACATGAGAGCTGAGAATGAAACGGAGCACTTTATCTCCAACATCTGCAATGCTGTAAAGTCTGCATTTAAAGGGACTGAAAACAAAGAGCTTGCAATATGAGCGCTTGGTCATACACATAAGCATGCTCATGGCTGTGCTGCTTTCCCCTCTCTGACTCTGGGGAGACTTTAACATGTTTCTGCTGTGTTTATATTTAGGACACTCATTTAACTGGCACTGGGTGTTTAGAATTAAAAGACAGTGGAAAAAAAAGGCAGTATGATATAGGGGGTATTTTTTATAGGTGGTAGGCTTCCTTCTATTAGAGGATAAAGTGCTTTCTATTAAAGGATATGCCATCCAAGTAGTAATAAACACTATATACACTCACCGTTTACTTCATTAGGCACATTTTATTAGTTCAGGGTTTGGATCCCATTTTCCCCTTTAGAACTAGCCTTCATAGACTGTACATGCTTCTGTTCCAGCTGAATTTGTAAATTTCATTACTTACGGCAAATTCAACAGTCTCTAGTAGTTTCATTTTAATGAAGAGAGACAGAATATCAACCAAAAATCCAGAAAAAAGCAAATTACATTAAATGTATAAACTGATTTGATTGATCCCCAAACAAAAAAGGAGAAACCCATGTTGGCATGCACAGCAAAGATGCTACTAGTAGTGGTCACCAGGTTGCACACATCTTAGGAGGGGTTTTGGCCGACTCCTCTTTACACAAACTCTCTGAACCATTTAGGTTTCTTGGCTGCAGTAATGGCAACACAAAGCTTCAGCTCCCTCCACAGATTTTCTGAGGACAGAGCTTTGCAGACTGGCTAGGCCACTTCACTGTACTTCTTTTTCAGCCACCCCTTTGTGGTCTTGGCTGTATGTTTTGTTCACTGTCAAGCTGAAAGATCTTCAGCATTTTGGCGGAAGGAAGTTAGTTCTCATCCAAGAGTTTACTAAAATGAGGGGTCAATGGAATGGGCCATTTACCGTAATGTCGTCCTGTACCCAAGCAGAAAAAGTATGTGAATCGTGAATTTTGTCTTTTATTTTCACTTTTGCAAAGTAAAACAAAAATAAATATGAATAAAATGTCATTTAATTCTGGTTTTCACCAGTTTTATATTTATGTCTAGGTAGCAGTTTCCTGTCTATAGCAGTCATGTCCTTAATACGGCATCACTGTAGCTTTTCCAAAGTTCCTTCTCTAACCCAGGATAATGTGTTCCACACTCCCCTTTTTTGGTATTCTCACACTTCTTCTCTTTCTTCATTTTTTCAGTAGCCTTTAGCTTTATCAGTGTAATGTCCATCAGGGAGCAGGCCAAGACCCAAAACTTCCTGCTTCTCAAGCAACAACACTACGATACTGCCAACAGGGCTATCAATGTTTCTTTCCCAAACAGTGTGCAACAACCCAAGGCCACTGAGTGACCCAGCAGAAAACAGCAACATCCAACAAATAGGATACCCTTGTTGGCACAGGGACAGCTTAGGGTCCATTAGGTCTTAGGTGTTTTCCTGGTCGCTAGTGTTAGAAGTTTGACGGTTCTTAAAACAAAACCAAGTTGAAAACTAGTCACCAGTGATAACACCCATGACAACATAATGCTGAAACAAGAAACTCATAGATATGCAGAACTGACTGACCTGACTCGATGTCTAATCTCTGTCCAGGTGCTGCTTCCCCCAGGTGATGAGTGATCTTCTGACTCATCAAGTTCACTATTTCCCAAGGGAAAAATACAAAATCCTCTTGTCTAACAGACATCAACTCACATACATTGCCTTTAACAAGTGACGCTCAGTGTGTAGCAGGTATTTTTGTCTTCTGACTGACATTTTAAATGTAATACTAGTGGCAGTTTGACCTTTTGAGCCCTCTTCACCTAAGAGAGAATGACAGGTTGGAACAGGACTGAAAATGTCACTCCTGTCACTCCTGGGCTCTGGCCACTCACTGTGCCTTGAACACTAATTTGAACATACTGAAGGATGATGTACAGTATCAAAAGCAGAAACAAGAACCATCTGCATTCAGTGTTATGGGCTTAAACAGGATTAGTCATTAAAATTCAAAACCTAAAGCTTAGAAAGATAAAAGTAACACTGAAAAATGGCTGTTAAGATATTTCAGACTTTGCCTTGAGTTGAATCAAAGGATATTTAAAACTTCCTGACTTTCAACTAAAGTCAATGCCAAGGCAAAAAGATAAGTGTGGTATATATGACCAAAAGGCCTAGAATTGTCTTACAACCATTCCTGGTATCAAAAGTATTTTTCTTCTTAACCAGGTAAAATTAAGGGTAATGTTCAGTGGACGAGAGCAAAGTTTAAAAGCAATGAAAAAAAAAACCTGTTTGGGGTATGGCAAAGATGGTCATAGGAGCTTTTTCTTTCCTTTGGGTAGCTTCATCTTTCCTGGCCTATAAACTAAAGAAAGAAAAACCTTTTTTGTTGAGAAGCTGATTAAATCTTTAAAAGTGCCGATAGAAACATAACACACACATTTTCAGCTAAGAATATTCCCCTGCGGAGTGTCTTGCAGAGTTTGTTGCCACAGGCGAACTTCCTGAAACTTCATCGATAGACAGGATATGATTGCTGCAGAGCAAAGAGGAATCAAGTACAGGTGCATACTGCAGGTTCAACGCTTTCTCCACATGCATAAGACCTCTGTGTGTTTGACTGCAGGGAAAGTCAATGAAAGGCACCACCATTCTCCTCCACCATACGTCTGCATGACTAATTAAGTAAGTCAAGAAGGCTGGGGCACAACTGACGGTAAAAGATTAAGAAAGAAGACAAAAAGCCTCCTCTTCTGAGGGAGAAACCGTACTCTTGTTCAGTCTACCCACATTACCTTGCACTGTTATCCGATATAAAGAGACACACAATAGTGGTCAGTGTTGATGTGGTAACATACAGAGAAAGAGAGAAAGGACGGCAGTCTGTGAGAGAAGGGTGGGGTGAAGAGGCTGTCATTGAGCTAGTGAAGTGATTGTGCCCCAAACAATGCTGATTAAAAACTGATGAATCAAGTACCATCATCAGCCACACAAAGAGGGCGTCCATATTACATTCATTGATAATGAATAACATTAGGAGATGGTGTCAAGTTTATGTTATCCAAAAGTAAGAGCCTGAGTACTGAGTCTATCACTATGTGCACTGTTTTTTTCATTTTTCTTCTGTCTGTGCAATATTGTCAGAATTATATTTTTCCTCAGAGTGATGATGAAAACCTAGTTACTTCTAGCCTGACCCACCTTACATGGGTCTTCTAAAAGCTAACTGAAAAGCCACCACAAACCAAAAGAGTGCAGCAAGAGTAATAACAGGGACTGGAAAAAGATATCACTTTCTCCTATATTAGAAAGTATTTACTATCTTCCTGTCAAATTCAACATTGCTGTCCTACGAGGAGTTTGCATGTTTTCCGAGTGCCTGCAGGGGTTCTCTGCCTGTGCTCAGACTTTCCCCCATAGTCCATAGTAGACAATAGACTACTGACCTGTCCAGGGTTTACCTTGTCTCTCTCTCAGTCATAGCTGTGATAGGCTCCAGGCTGACATTGAATTGAAAATCAGAAGAAAATGGATGGATCAACATGAAGGCTGGAAGGCCACATTTGAGCCTCCGTTTGGGAAAAAAATGTACTAAAAGTATATTTTCCTGTCAGATGCAAAATCTGTGTTGTGTAAGTTGTTGCATTAGAATTGACTTTAGTTTCCCGAAGCAATAAAAAGAGAGTTGGGCAATACAGTGAAACGACAGTTAGTACTGTTGATTCACAGCAAGAAGGTCCTTGGTTCAAATACAAGAAAAATTGAGAAGAAAACAAAAGATGTGACATACACAAAAGTTATGGGAGTTATGGGGGAATACAGGATCATTTTCTGGGAATTAGGGCACATTTTCTAGTTCAGAACTCTTGGTGTAAGTTTCAAATCCATCTCTGAGACAGCAAATAGATCACGTTAGGAGAAAGTGATGACATTTACTTTCTTGCTGCACATCATAAGAAAGCTTTGTTCAATCTTAAATGAAAAGTAGATATAAATATCACACTAAGTAAAAGTAAATTGAGTAGTCTTGAGGTTAAAAGTAAAGATAGTAATAAGATAGCAATCTATCCAAAAATATTGTAAGAATAAATGTATTTCTTGGACCCAAGCTGTCAACTCATTTATGATCCACCAACACAAGCAATACAAACACACACAAAGTAACTTGATCAAATAACACACAGTGTACTTGGATTCCTGGAGTCCTGCAGTGTTCCTTCTTTGTACTCGTACAAAATGATCAAAGCTTTGTTCAAACATCACGTCACAAAGGATAATTAGCAGTGAAAACAACAACTGCAGTCTTTCCCAAACATAAATGACTATGATGAATATGTTCATACAAAAAAAATGATATAAACACTACAAAATCATGACACCTTCTGCTCTGTACAAAAAGAATAAAGTATGATCTCTTTGCCTACCGAATGTATGTCTCGCTCAGATCCAACCAGTTTGATACTGCCCTGTGACTCTACATAGAGTATACAGCATGGCTAATGTATCTCCATACAGTGTGTTTGTTTGATTTTGCTTGTGTGTGGCACATTTTGTCCAGCTCATCAACATGCCTTCTTTGTCTCCATATTTGTTGTACAATTCTGAAAAACAATTAACTAACTAGAAGATATAAGATTTTAAGCTAAAGCCACATTTACTTCCATCTGAGATATTTATGTGTTCTTTAATCCTGAATATGAATACTTTATTTCTAGGCATGTGTGTATACAAGAAAATGGGACAACATAGATGATGTATGCATGTACAGTAGATATGTATATGTGTATGTATATATGTTAGGGCTGCACGATTTTGCATAAAATGAGAATCACGATTTCTTGGATTAGAATTGAGATCACGATTCTCTCACGATTTTCTTTTCCAGTATAAATATTTATTGCACTTATTAACTGCACATCAACTTCGTAACAGTTGAGACTGAACATAAAAACAATAAATAAACATAAAAACAACAAATGTCTCACGTTTTGTTGTTGCCGCAAAATGTTGCACTGCTTGAAATTCCGTCTCCACCGTTGCTCGACGCTGCGTGTATAGAGCAGGTAGTGCAACAATAGAAAAATAGTTGCGGGACGGCACTGTGTAGCATTTGTCTAGGGCAGGGGTGTCAAACTCAAATACACAGTGGGCCAAAATTCAAAACTGGAACAAAGTCGTGGGCTAACACTAATATTTATTGAAATATATTTATTCCTCCAGATATAAGAATGAATCTTTTCTTATGGACTCAAACAAGTTTTGCTGAAAAACTGAATATGGAACAAGCAAAGCTTTCATACTAAACAATATATATATTAGCTGTATAATACCAGTAGGCCAGCTCTAATAGTAATTTGGTATGGCTTTGCGGGCCAAATGTAATTAGGCTGCGGGCCAAATTTGGCCCACGGGCCAGAGTTTGACACCTGTGGTCTAGGGTGTTGATCATTTTCCTAAATCCCTCGTTTTGCACAGTGTTGATGGGAGCCATATCTTTGGTCAGGTGATAAGTAATAGTAATGTCGGATGTGCCACGCAATGCTCAATTACATGGGTGGGAACTACTGTGTTAGTGCAGTTAGCTCGTTAACGTGTTGACACCGTCCAGTCCCACGCACGAGGCGATCCGCGGTAGCTCGGGAGATTTGCCGTGTTGTGGCGTTAACGTCATTTCAGATTAACGCTGACAGCACTAGTGGGAACACAATGAATATGACTGCACATTTACACCGACATCATTCTAGTGCAGGGGTCGGCAACCTGCGGCTCCAGAGTCACATGGTTGCGGGTCCAGGTGGTTTGGGAAAATAAAGTAGAAGTATTTAGCTGTTTATTTGTGTTTCGTTCTTTTTTTAACTTGTAGTTCTAAATTGGAAGATTATTGTGATATTGAAATATAAAATAAAATAATTTTATTATTTTTCATCGCTCAAAATAAGAGTCACACTTGCAGAAGCCGGTATACCCGCCGAAACGCCGTGCATTTATCGAGACTTTCAACCCCAGTTAGGCCAATTATTGATCTTCGGATCCACATTATGTCAGCAGCTATTCTCCACCGTGAACTATGTTAAAAACAAACACCGCTCACGCCTCACAGATGACAGCTTACAGTCCTGCGTAAAGATGAAAGTGACTTCGTGCAGCCCTAATTTGCAGACGCTTTGCGCAGAGGTTCAGGAACAAAAGTCCCATTGTAAACATATCACGGCAGACCCGTCGATGTTTCCATGAACATGCTTTTCAGCATCTCTTTATAGGCCACTTTTCACACATAGTTGCTGTACGCATACAGCCGGCTGTAGCTTTTCAGCTCACAGCCCGACAACACAAGAGCAGAGAGAGCACATGGTGGCGAGGCGTGATTGCGGGTTCTGCTCAGGTGGGTCCGCCTCCCCTGCAGCGGCGCTGCAGACCACACCCCGCCACACACATTAACCAGGTAAAATGCATATTTAGGCAGAATTTTGCAAATATCTATTTTTCATGTTTTAGCAGCATAGTGCTTTTTTTCCAATTACTTTTTAAAAGTCAGGTCAAGGCACCAAAAGCCCAAAGGCGATATAAGGGTGGCGGCTCACAACAGTTTTTGTTAGCTACATGGATCATTTTAGTTCAGCTGGGTGTCTTTCCTTTTGTTATATTTCTTTAAGAGTTCAAAATGTTTCAATTACATTAACAAAATTTAATTTTCTCTGTAGCACTTCATGGATTTCATAAGCAACACACTTTAGTTGCTCTATGGATTCTTTTAAAAAACAGTTAAAAACTTTTCTGTTCAAACAAGCCTTGTTGATCTACGTATTTGATATTCTTTACATTATTTACATTTGATCTTTTACATTGTGTATAATGTCTATTGATTGTATTGTTTATTTTAATATTTGTGTACTGCGTTTTGAGACTGCCTGTCTGTGAAAAGCGCTTAATAAAAAAACTTTACTTACTTTAGTTGTTAATACAAAGCATAAAGGTAAAAAAAAAACAATATATACAGTGTTATCTTCATTTTAGATGTCAAAAAGTATTTGCAGCTCCCAGTGTTTTCTTTTGCGTGGAAACCGGGTCCAAATGGCTCTTTGGGTGTTAAAGGTTGCTAACCCCTGTCGTAGTGTAAAGACAAGTGGAAGCAGACAAAGACAAGCACGCATGCTACAAACTTTACCCGAGTCATTTAGACAGCCGTAAGCACATGATTCTCCTTATGGGGACCTGAAATGTTTAATATGCTGCTGAGAATATAGCCCAGAAGAAGCGTATAGTATAGCTTTTATTTTGGAAAGAGCCATTTCTCTGTAATAAACTCTCTTTTCCAAAGATGAGTGATTTCTCGATCAGATAGATTTATTTTTTTTGTTACTTTGTTGTTTCAGCAACATTAAATTCAAAAACTGTACGTTTGAGTTAAAATATATATTTATAATTTTAATAAATGACAAATTAAAAAAGCATGAACAGTTTTTTGTATGGAAAAAATATCGAACCGTGACACCAAAGTATCGAACTGAACCGTGAATTTTGTGGGTGGATGGATGGATGGATGGATGGATGGATGGATAGATAGATGGATAGATGGATAGATGGATAGATGGATAGATAGATAGATAGATAGATACTGCACGCAGTGTCTGCAAATCGGGGCTGTACGAAGTCACTTTCATCTTTACGCAGGACTGTAAGCTGTCATCTGTGAGGCGTGAGCGGTGTTTGTTTTTAACATAGTTCACAGTGGAGAACAGCTGCTGACATAATGTGGATCTGAAGATCCATAATTGGCCTACCTGGGGTTGAAAGTCTCGATAAATGCACGGCGTTTCGGCGGGTACACCGGCCTCTGCGAGTGTGACTCTTATTTTGAGTGATGAAAAAATAATATTATATTTTTATTATATTATATTTCAATATCACGATAATTTTCCAATTTAGAACTACAAGTTAAAAAAGAACTACCGGTAACAAATAAAATACACTTCAGCTAACTACTTCTAATTTATTTTCCCAAGTCGCACTACAGGGAGTGCAGAATTATTAGGCAAGTTGTATTTTTGAGGAATAATTTTATTATTGAACAACAACCATGTTCTCAATGAACCCAAAAAACTCATTAATATCAAAGCTGAATGTTTTTGGAAGTAGTTTTTAGTTTGTTTTTAGTTTTAGCTATTTTAGGGGGATATCTGTGTGCACAGGTGACTATTACTGTGCATAATTATTAGGCAACTTAACAAAAAACAAATATATACCCATTTCAATTATTTATTTTTACCAGTGAAACCAATATAACATCTCCACATTCACAAATATACATTTCTGACATTCAAAAACAAAACAAAAACAAATCAGCGACCAATATAGCCACCTTTCTTTGCAAGGACACTCAAAAGCCTGCCATCCATGGATTCTGTCAGTGTTTCGATCTGTTCACCATCAACATTGCGTGCAGCAGCAACCACAGCCTCCCAGACACTGTTCAGAGAGGTGTACTGTTTTCCCTCCTTGTAAATCTCACATTTGATGATGGACCACAGGTTCTCAATGGGGTTCAGATCAGGTGAACAAGGTGGCCATGTCATTAGTTTTTCTTCTTTTATACCCTTTCTTGCCAGCCACTCTGTGAAGTACTTGGACGCGTGTGATGGAGCATTGTCCTGCATGAAAATCATGTTTTTCTTGAAGGATGCAGACTTCTTCCTGTACCACTGCTTGAAGAAGGTGTCTTCCAGAAACTGGCAGTAGGACTGGGAGTTGAGCTTGACTCCATCCTCAACCCGAAAAGACCCACAAGCTCATCTTTGATGATACCAGCCCAAACCAGTACTCCACCTCCACCTTGCTGGCGTCTGAGTCGGACTGGAGCTCTCTGCCCTTTACCAATCCAGCCACAGGCCCATCAAGACTCACTCTCATTTCATCAGTCCATAAAACCTTAGAAAAATCAGTCTTGAGATATTTCTTGGCCCAGTCTTGACGTTTCAGCTTGTGTGTCTTGTTCAGTGGTGGTCGTCTTTCAGCCTTTCTTACCTTGGCCATGTCTCTGAGTATTGCACACCTTGTGCTTTTGGGCACTCCAGTGATGTTGCAGCTCTGAAATATGGCCAAACTGGTGGCAAGTGGCATCTTGGCAGCTGCACGCTTGACTTTTCTCAGTTCATGGGCAGTTATTTGGCGCCTTAGTTTTTCCACACGCTTCTTGCGACCCTGTTAACTATTTTGGCCGTCCGACTGCGGTCTGGAGTGTGGGGCCTCCCTGCTGCTGTGGAGTCGGGGCGGTCTGCCTCCCCCCACCGCAGGGAAAAGGGTAACACCACCTGGGTCTGAGTGCAGTTCCCCCCTCCAGGGGTAAGGGTACCTAGACCCGGTTTGTAGAGTACGCTTGGGGAGTGTGATCGTGTGTACAGCATCTCTTTATGTCTGTCTCCACGTTGGTTGAGTGTGGAGTAAGTGCATATGAGAGCATGAGGGTGGGAATGGATGTTTGTATATGTGTGTGCCTGTATGTCTGTGTTTATATGTCAGGTTGGGTGTCAGGCGCCACCTCTCTGGGGACATCTCAGGCCCTCCAAGGTTTGGAGGCCTATCTCCCCCTACCACCACTTCCCCTGCCAGTGGCGGACTCCCTCAGACATCGGTGCGTTGGTGGTTCTTTGTGTCTGGGGATGGGCGTCCGGGTACACACCGGCTCACTCCTTGGCGGCCGCTTATCGGGGCCTGGAGCCTGGGGCTCGCTCGGGCCACTTCGGAGGTGGGGTGCCCCCGGCCTCTCGGCCTGGGGCTCGGTCACTCAGGCACGGCTGGCTGCCGGCAGAGCTCACGGGCGCGTCACTGCAACTCCCCCTGGCTTCTGCTCCACGGCTGCTGAGTAAGCCCTCATCTGGGACTCTCCTCAGCTCTTTCTGGGACAGTGGCGCGGCTGCCCCTCTGTTGGTCTTCCATGGTCTCTTGTGTTCTGGGGGCCTCTGGATGTCTGGAGTTTTGATCTCCTCCATACCTGCTTCATGCCCTGGAGGACGGGGCTGTGGCCCCCCCACACCCTCTAGCAGATCATTACATGAAGGAACCTTTTTAAAAAACAAAAAACAAGCGCATCCATGCTCACAGGTGTACACACGGGTGATCACACCCACAAACTACACCCTTTTTGGCTCCTACCTCAAAGCACACTGTGTTCTGTTGATCTTATGTGCTGCACAATAATGTTTAATATTTAGTATTTACTGTCATATTCCCATATATCATTGTGATGTTGTTTATTCTATTACTCTTGTTCTCTTCTGCTTGTTTTCTTTTTTCTTTCTCAGCAGGTGACCCAGGTGATCGATATATGCATTTTTTTTCTTCTTTTTTTTTTCTTTTTTCTGCCCGTTCTGTTGGTTTGTCTTTTGCCCTTCTCCCCCGTCCCTCTTCTCAGCTGTTTCTCTTTCCCTCTTTCTTTCTCCCCTTCTTTCCCCCAGTCAAGTCTGTCCCGTATTCAGTAAGTGAAAATAAAATAAACAATAAAAGGTGAATCAAATGGACCATTAAGGCAAGGCTGGGATGGTCAATTTGGTAAAGTAAATCCGTTGGGCATCTTTCTTTGCCTTTAGACAACAATTCTGATGGCAAAAGAGCCAAACGGGACAGGCAAAAAAAAAAAAAAAAAAAAACTATTTTGAATGAAATGCTTGATTGTTCGATGATCACGCTTCAGAAGCTTTGCAATTTTGAGACTGCTGCATCCCTCTGCAAGATATCTCACTATTTTTGACTTTTCTGAGCCTGTCAAGTCCTTCTTTTGACCCATTTTTCCAAAGGAAAGGAAGTTGCCTAATAATTATGCACACCTGATATAGGGTGTTGATGTCATTAGACCACACCCCTTCTCATTACAGAGATGCACATCACCTAATATGCTTAATTGGTAATAGGCTTTCGAGCCTATACAGCTTGGAGTAAAACAACATGCATGAAGAGGATGATGTGGACAAAATACTCATTTGCCTAATAATTCTGCACTCCCTGTATAAGGACTAAAGAACTGCACGTGGCTCCGGAGCCACAGCTTGCCGACCCCTGGTCTAGGACATAGACACCTGAGTGATTTTATTTATTTATTTATTTATTGATCGAACAATGAATTATGCTCTCTATCAGAGAGAGAAAATGACTTCCATCAGCTCATACCACAAAGCATAAGTATACTCATGTTATGCAGGAGTAAATAATCTGAAACACTCCAGCAAGTCCACTATAAAATGGGAAAGAAATTACGTTTTTAGAGGGGCCTAGTCAAAGTCTGGAGTCAAATCAGATGGAAATGCTTGGGCATGACCTTTAACAGTTCATTCATTCTCGAAAACAATCCTTCTCCTTGCTGCCAAGTGTGGCAAAGCCAGTTATTAGATTTAGAGGGCAATTACTTTTTCACACAGAGCCATGTAGCTTAAAACAGCTTCTTTTTGCTTAACAAATGAAATCATTATTTGAAAGCTGTATTTTGTATTTATGCAAGGTGATAAATATTCAAAACAATAACAAAATAAGAAAGAGGGCAAATAATTTTACACAGCACTGTAAATGAACAATTTTACATATCTCCGTTGATAAATATTAAACAGACATTGATTTAATTTTGGAGTAGTAAGAATTTCAAAATATCTACAATGGTATAAGTGCTGGCATTCCATTTCCACTGAGATTAATATGCAAATATCATAGATGTGTTTATGAGAGACACATACAAAACAGTTTTAGTTGTTCTCACCTCACAAAAAATAACAATACACATCAATCATGTTTAAAAATTGCATTCAGTCATTCGAACTCAAGGGTGACAAATTGCTAGGACTAAGTGTGTCAGTTCTTTGTGTCCCAGTTCTGTGGAGGCTTCACTGTTTGCTAAGTTATAGCTGAAGGACAGAAATGAGTGGGAGGCTGTCCTGTCCATTGTTACAAGTCGTTATAAAACCACTCTCTTTTAGGATTTACGCTCCTTTCTTTTGTTGGGTTATCTTTATTGTGACGATAGACAGAGGGAGAGACTTAAAATAGAATTTCAATCAAGTTGAGAAATTTAGCTTTCTAACATCAATGTGACTAAAATAACAAATAAGTAAGGCTAATCTGTATAAAATATACTTGAAGTTACCAGGTGGCATGTACTTAAAATGCATGTAATATTTTATCATGAAATCTTAGTCATTTGTGTGCATAAGCCTTAAGAAGTCAATTTTGGCAGTGCCAAGCCATCAGTAGTCAAGTGGAAATCAATAGATAACTCATCTGATGTTATATTGTGTTTTTTTCTTGCCAGTCAGAACAATCTCTGACACATTTGCACATGGTTATGAAAACCTTATCAGCTTTCTTCTACAAAAGCCTTCGAGTGTAAAAAAGCATTAAAACTCTGGTCGTGGTGTGACACACACAGGCAGTTATACTCTCAACCAATGAATCACTACAGTAACAAGCGAGGAGGTCAGCATAGTCACGTAACATTACAAGTAAATAATGAACCACAACAATCATAACAATGGACTGAAATTAATGATCACTGTTTGACCAGAGGGACTTGAAAAGCGAACAACTTAAACCACCAGACTGTGCAGATAAGATGAAATAAATAATCAAATTATAATTACTTTCAAACATAATTCTGTTTGAAAATTAAGCATGAAAATTTTTTTAAAACACACAATGATGAACTTTGGATAACAATTATGGTTGTGCCTACAGCTGGTTAATAATTATTTTCTTTATTTTATTCTAGTTTCAAACCAGCGAGCAACCAGACAAGACAACCAGATAACGAGATAACTAATTGTGTGCTTGAGGCATATAAAATACTACCCACTGATGTTGGACCTCCACTTTGGCTCTTCCTCCAGCCCTCGTTTGTTGGTGATGACCTCTGTGACACTTTCTGTTCCTCCACTAGTGTCCCTTTTTTTGCCAGAAGAGCTATTTGGGAATCATTAGACAGCATGTGCACAGATTCTATAAGGATCAAGATCAGAGGAAAAAAATGTCCTCTACTTCACTTACTTTTAGAATAACAGTCAAGGTTACCAAAAGGGTATCTGTCAGTATGATGGTACTGAGATTCTAACTATGAAACATGTTATTATTGAACCCAGACATATCCTCATCAAAGGGCTTTTAGGGAAACTTGGACTAAAATAAAGAATTCAAACTTACAATTTCCTTTTTATGCGGTACCTCATTTTTAAATAATATTAAATTATCATTGTAATCATTGATCATTTATGGCCAGTTTTGGACAAAAACATTGTAATACCCTGTCTGGGGCCTTTTTCATTTATCGATACATAAATTGACCCCTAGATTCAAATCAAGACAAGGCATTATCAAATACTACAGTAATAACGCAACAAATGGCCAAAAACAAATAAAAATCATTTTCTTCCTGGCGGTAAAGATGGCAGTAACATTTGCAAACAGTTGGCAAAGAGAAAGGTCAGGGGGCTAGAACGATATTGGTGTATCACAGCTGAAAACCTTCAAAGTTGCAAAACTGTACACACTTTGTTAAATTGTTCTTCCAATTTGCATTCCAATTATCCAGCCTAAACAGTACAAATATCCTTTGGTCAGTGTAATGTGGTAGCATGCCTGCACTCATTAAGACTTTCCTAGTGAGAGTAAAGGGGTTTTTCTTTGACAGAAACTGGCATTTTAGCTCTAAGCATACGTCACACTAGTCACGATTGCCATGTCCCAAAACCAAGTACCATTTTCTACCCAGTCCAACAGTCCTGCATTCACACTTTTCCTAATATTTCAGGACTGGATACGCTTCCATTTGTGTTAGCTCACTAAACACTCTCTCACACAAAAGCATCATAGTCAGGTTAATGGTTTTTAAGCACCGTGTGGCTTAATTAGGGCTTTTGGAAACCATTACACGCTATCCTCTCACAAGGTTTGTAGACTTGCTCATTACTTCACATGGAAATGTTCACAGAGGCAGCTTTAGTTAAGGAAGTGTTGGTGTTTGTGCATGGGAATAATTGGATGTATACCATTTAACTGACATTTTTGCAGAGGGCCAGGGCATAGTACACTTAACTGTAAGCAGCAATCACATAAGTCAAATGACCTGCAGTCTGAGGTCAAATATGCTTGCGAGCAGTGTACAGAGTAGACTGTCTAAGTTCTCGTGCTAAGGTGGATTGCCTCCATCTCTAAATCCTGTCAGATATATCTCTTTAACCTAGATCCCCAGCCTAATGGAAGAGTCTGTGGGAGCAGCCATAACAGGCAGCACAGAATCTCCACAGCTCTACATTAGCTTTCCCTCCCCCCGCTGCAGTGGATAAACCCATAAACAAATCAATTTCTCTCAGCTTCTCAACTAAAAGCTGTTTCAGTTGCTTTATTATTGCATTTAATGGGACTCACACATCAACCAAGGTTAACAGTGAGCATCAAATCCACTCGCCTGCGTTTTTTTAGGTTCTATAACTTAGGGTTTGTGGGAAATTCTCCAAATCAATCTTTATAATACCATGTCATAAATTTGGCAAAAATGTCTAAAATGCCTACTTAGCTTACTCAAGAAAACAAACTAGCCCCAGATTCAATGTTTTATATAAAAAACAAATCCCTTCGTTGTCCTCTCCCAAGGATAATCAGTGCTATGTTCAATTTGGAATCTAAATATAATTTCATTATTTATCAAATATTTATCATCATAAAAAAGCATGACAAAAAACCCAAAACAATCTGTAACGTTATCAACAACTAAATTATCTCTTTCAACAAAATGTACATAAAAGAAAACATGGACATCTAAACTATTCCTCAGCAGCCGGAGAAAATATGCCAACAAAAGGGTCCCAGACTGCATTTTTAGAAGATTTTTTCATAACAATACAACAGAGATGTCTGTTGTTACTACAATAATTTTGCAGCAAGCGCTCTTGTAGTTACAGCACAGCACTGAACTGGCATGTTGACACCAGCATTGGCAGTTTCCAATTAAAACTAAGCACCATTGGTCTCCAGTCTAATTGCCAGCAAACGACATTGTGTATAAAAGATAGAGATCAAGAAACACTTGATTGCAGCACTTTCAGGTAGAAGCAGAACAGCACAAGAATAAATCACACAGTCACATTTAAGGATATATATACAAACACAAAGTTAGAACAATGGGTCAGAAAACAACCCTGCATTTCACTTGGAAGAATGCCGTTTGTGTACTAACTACTGATATTATACAGTCATTTCTTATCACAATTGGTCCTCGTCCATAAGAATGAATGAAATAGCCAGATATATGATAACAATATGATAACAAACGAGCTGGCCCCAGTGTTTTCTGGCATTTTCAACTCCTCACTGCAGGCATGTCATGTGCCTGCCTGCTTCAAGTCCTCCACCATAATCCCTGTCCCCAAGAAACCTAGGATCACTGGACTAAATGACTACAGACCCGTGGCTCTGACATCTGCGGTCATGAAGTCTTTTGAGCGCCTAGTTCTCTCCCATCTCAGGACCCTCACGGCCCCCCTCCTGGACCCCCTGCAGTTTGCATATAGAGCCAACAGGTCTGTAGACGACGCCATCAACATGGCCCTACACTTCATCCTGCAGCATCTGGACTCCCCAGGAACCTACGCCAGGATCCTGTTTGTGGACTTCAGCTCTGCCTTCAACACTATCCTTCCAGACCATCTCCGAGACAAGCTTTCCCAGATGAATGTGCCTGATCCCATCTGCCGGTGGATCACTGACTTCCTGACGGACAGGAAGCAGCATGTGAGGCTGGGAAAGAATGTCTCGGACTCCCGGACCATCAGCACCGGCTCCCCTCAGGGCTGTGTTCTTTCTCCTCTGCTCTTCTCCCTGTACACCAACTGCTGCACCTCCACCCACCAGTCTGTCAAGCTAATCAAGTTTGCAGATGACACCACCGTTATTGGGCTCATCTCTGACAGGGATGAGTCTGCCTACAGGAGGGAGGTTGAACGTCTGGTGTCCTGGTGCAGCCACAATAACCTGGTGCTGAATGCCCAGAAGACAGTGGAGATTATTGTGGACTTCAGGAAGCACACAGCCCCACTCCCCCCCATCATCCTGACTGACACCCCCATCACCTCTGTGGACTCATTCCGCTTCCTGGGTACCACCATCACCCAGGACCTGAAGTGGGAGCCCACCATCACCTCCGTCATCAAGAAAGCCCAGCAGAGGATGTACTTCCTGAGGCAGCTGAAGAAATTCAACCTGCCAACACGGACGATGATGCAGTTCTACACTGCAATCATCGAGTCCATCCTCACCTCCTCCATCACCGTGTGGTACGCTGGAGCCACTATCAGGGACAAACAGAGACTGCAGCGTGTTGTGCGCTCTGCTGAGAAGGTGATTGGCTGCAGACTCCCATCTCTGCAGGACCTGTACACCTCCAGGACACTGCGGCGTGCAGCTCAGATCTCAGCTGACCCTTCTCACCCTGGACACAGTCTGTTTGACCTGCTCCCCTCAGGCAGGAGGCTCCGGTCCATTCGCACCAGAACCTCTCGCCATAAGAACAGTTTCTTCCCCTCTGCTGTTGGACACATGAACAATAACCATATGACTGTTCCCACCACTAACACATGACCCTACGCTGTGTCACTGCATCATTCCATGTTTGGCACTGATCACCACCTGCACTCATGTATATATCTTTCTACGTAGCACTCTTAATTCTTATTCTCATGTATATATCTCATGTATAGCTCATGCACATATCTTTCTACGTAGCACTTTTAATTCTTATCCCTACTTTTATTTTTTCATGTCTATTTAAGTGCTATTTATGACACTATTTAAGTGCTATTTATGACACTATGTTTGCACTGAAGCACCGCAGCAATTTCCTAATGTTGTAAACCTGCTCAACATTTGGCAATAAACCCCTTTCTGATTCTGATTCTGATTCTGAACAATAATAATAGTAAAATGATTATTAATACTAATGCTAATAATAAAACTGAATTCTTTTCGTTTTTTGACATCAAATATTTTGTCATTATGTGCTTTCTCTAAAATATGCCAGGGTTTCTCTGAGCTGTAACAGGTACAGATTTCTAGACTAATTACTTTGAGCTGGGTTAGGGTTAGACACAGAGGTCACAGTCCTTAAATCAACCTATTTCTCAAATACAGATGAGCATGCTACTGTTGTGGGGTCAGAGTCAAGTCAAAGCTGGACATTACTGAATGAAACACAGAAAATAAAAGAGTTCTAAAGGGAAGGTCCTGAGAGAGATGGAGAAGAATGGCTGCTCATGATTCATTGAAAGAGGTCTACTGGAAATGAAAGCGAGTAAAAGAAGAAGTAAATACGAGGAGAAAAATAAGGCAGGAAGAAATTGAAAGCTAAGGGAATGAATGCCTATGAGAATGAATAAGGAGCTTGGTGGCATACCCTCAAGGGTTTAATTGAATTTCCAATTCAAGAGAAATATGGAAGACTGCACAAGATTTGTGAAATAAAAAGATGATTACAATTAAAAAATAACATTATACATGATAGACAGAGTTTGTCTTAACCCTTCAAGTTAATAATAATGTTTTTTTGGGTTTTTTGGGGGTTTTTTTTTAACTTTATTCCCTATGTAATATATATTTTACAATTCCCATCCTATGTTGCTGTGCACCTATAAATACAATTTCCATTACAGGTTGCATTATTGATTCTGCATGCCAGCAGTGACCAGAGCCAGAATGCATTTGGGTTTTGCTTTTATCAGTTCATTCATCAGATTCTCTTTTTATTCTTTTTAGTTTAGTTGTCAAAGATTGAGGTCATCATGAACTCACATCCTTGTCTGTCCTTGTGAATGTGATATGTATTGAACATCTTAAAAAAATGTTTTTACAGCCATTTTTAACATGTTTTTTTTTAAAGTAATACTGTAATTTAATTAAATTCTGTATTTATTACAGAATGCAGTATAAACATAATGCAGTTACTTTGGTGGCTTGTCTATGTGTGGGACATAAAGATGAGGCAAAGTCACACACAGTCATTTAAGAGCAGCATACAGTCAATCTTTGACAAACAGTCAAACATTTCTTAGTGAAAATCGAACGATATTTTTGGTTTAAATGTCCTAAACTGTTCCCTAACAAAAACATTATTCATATACTTATTTTCTGCTGGCTATCCTGATAGGGGTCACAAGGGAAATGAATCTAAGCAGAGATGCCCAGATCTCCTTCTCCCTGGCTACATCCTCAAGCTCTTATGGGAGGGTGGGGGCAGGGATACCAAACAGTGTTCCCAAACAAGCCAAGATATACAATCTCTCTAGCGTGTCCTGGGTCTCCTCCCAGTTGGACACCTCACCCAAACCCCCTTCACTGAAAGCTCATTGATGCAGCTTCTATCCACAGTCTTATTCTTTCAGTCACTTGCCACAACTTGTGCAACCATTGCAATTTATCAAAGGAAACATGTATACCAGTGTTGGGTAAGTTACTTTAAATTAGTAACTTAGTTACATTACTAGTTACTTCTATTAAAAGTAACTCAGTTACTAAGTAACAACTTAGACATTCACATTATTCACACTCTCATTACACATACATATAGGATCTTGGGGGTGGGCACAATCACGGAGTCCAAATTACCATCAGGGTGTACACCTCACCCCTGGCGTCGTTGCCCACCTCTCAATTTTAAACACACTTAGACATTGAGGGCTATCAGGAGGGACTATGCGCTTACCTGCTGCTCCTTGGCAGGTAGCTCCATGCCCTCCTGGGTTTTAATTGCACCTTAGAACACACATGCATCAACACTACAATGAGCGGGTGGAGGGAGGTTTGGAGTCTTCTCCCACCCCCGTTCTCTGCGGCCTGCTGGAGCGGGAGGGCTAGGAGGAGTTGGCCGTCCGACTGCGGTCTGGAGTGTGGGGCCTCCCTGCTGCTACGGAGTCGGGGTGGTCTGCCTCTCCCCACCGCAGGGAAAAGGGTAACACCACCTGGGTCTGGGTGCAGTTCCCCCCTCCAGAGGCAAGGGTACCTAGACCCGGTTTGTAGAGTACGCTTGGGGAGTGTGATTGTGTGTACAGCGTCTCTTTATGTCTGTCTCCACGTTGGTTGAGTGTGGAGTGAGTGCATATGAGAGCATGAGGGGGGGAATGGATGTTTGTGTCTGTGTGTGCCTGTATGTCTGTGTCTATATGTCAGGCTGGGTACCAGACGCCACCTCTCTGGGGACACCTCAGGCCCTCCAAGGTTTGGAGGCCTATCTCCACCTACCACCACTTCCCCTGCCGGTGGCGGACTCCCTCAGGTGTCGGTGCGTTGGTGGTTCTTTGTGTCTGGGGGTGGGCGTCCAGGTACACACCGGCTCACTCCTTGGCGGCCGCTTATCGGGGCCTGGAGCCTGGGGCTCGCTCGGGCCACTTCGAAGGTGGGGTGCCCCCGGCCTCTCGGCCTGGGGCTCGGTCACTCAGGCACAGCTGGCGGCCGGCGGAGCTCATGGGCGCGTCACTGCAACTCCCCCTGGCTTCTGCTCCGCGGCTGCTGAGTGAACCCTCATCTGGGACTCTCCTCAGCTCTTACTGGAACAGTGGCGCGGCTGCCCCTCTGTTGGTCTTCCATGGTCTCTTGTGTTCTGGGGGCCTCTGGATGTCTGGAGTTTTGATCTCCTCCATACCTGCTTCACACCCTGGAGGACGGGGCTGTGGCCCCCCCACACTCCCTAGCAGATCATTACATGGAGAAACCTTTGGAATACAAGCGCGCTGATCCACACAGGTATGCAAACGGGTGTTCACTGCTCGTAGACCCAAATTACACCTTTCTTGGCTGCTACTTCGAAGCACATCTGTCCTGCGTGCTGCACAACAACATTGAATATTTAGTATTTACTGCTGTTTACACTTAGCTAGATTAATGCGATGGTGTTGTGTTTAGTATGTTGCTTTGTTTTGGGTTTTGTCTTTTTTGCTTGTTTTCTATTCCTCTCTCAACAGGTGATCCAAGAGATTTTTATTTTTTTCTCCCCCCCTTTCTCACTGTCCCTCTCCCCTTCTGTTTTTCCTTTCCTTCCTCTTTCTTTCTCCCTTTCCTATCCCTCACTCATGTCTGTCCCGTCTGTAACATCTGAAAATAAAATATAATAAATAATAAAAACAAAGATCGACCAAATGGACCGATACGGCAATGCCACGATGATCCATTTGGCAAAGTAAATCCATTGGGTATCCTTGTTGGTCTTCAGACAACAATTCTGATGGCTAAAGAACCAAATGGGACAGGCAGAAAAGAAAAAAAAAAAAAAGTAACTCAGTTACTTCAAGCAGGTTTACAGCTGTGGCTCCAGCAAACGTCAGCTGATACTAGAAATTAATATTAAATAAATTCTAACAACAGCTGATCAAGCTTAAAAGTGCTGCTGTTGTTTACCGCAACATCCGCTGGTTTCCTCTTTCTGGCGCAAAGTGGGCGATAAATAAACAAGAGAGAAAAGCCGATCAGCTGATCATTGATCAGTTTCATGATTGAAGTAGAAACGGGAGAGGGAGGGTGAGAGGATGAGAGAAGAAGAGGCAGCTGTGCAGCGTAAACACAGAATAACTCCAGCTTTGTGTCTTTTTCATTGTAGCTGAAGTCCGGGACAAACTGTTCCTTTTCACCTCAATATGAAACGCGTAATATTTTCTCTGAATACGAGACGATTCCGTTTTTTACCGGACGGTTGGCAACTCTAATAATTAACTTTATGAACAAAATAAAGTTCAACATCAGTAACATAGCACCACCCAGCTGTATAGAAACTCCATCATGCTAGCTAGCACGCAGTACGAAAAAGTCAGAATAACGAAAATAAACTCCACCTAAACTTGGTTCATATCTGACCCAGATAGACTGCAGGTTATAACTTCTTACCTGAAGTTCAGTTCACCTGACACTCGGACCAGCGGCTGCTTCGGGTCTCTCCTCTTGCCTCCATTTTTCCTTCATCCACCTGCTGGCCTCCACCACTTGCTAATGTTATTGAATCTGTGGAAGCTCCGCGATAGCCACCACACGAAGTAACGAATAATGAGCCTATCTAAATCCCAGTAACGAGTAACGCGTTCCTGGTTTTGGCATATTAACTAGTTACCGTGCTCGTTACCACAATAATAACGTAGTTACTGTAACGCGTTACTTAATAACGCATTACAGTCCCAACACTGATACTGTTCAAAACATAAATAAGGAAACATGTTTATGTGGATTATCAAGAAGGTGGTAAAGAAAATAGATGGAAGAAAAAGGCTACCTCATCTGTTAGCCCAGTATGACAAATTTAAACCAGAACAATCTAAACAAAAATTGTAGCTCCTTTACAGTTGTATAAAATTTTAAAATATTTAAGTTTTTGAGTATTTCCGGTCAGTTTAGAAACATCTATTTTTTAAATTGTTTTGGGAAAAAAGCAACATGCAAGCTCATGTAGCTCAGAAGTGGCAGCAAAATAAGTTCCTATAGGGACCCTCAGAGGGCCAGAGTCTGAAAGAGTGGATGCAGGGGGATCGACCTGATGGGATGCACAACTGTCAAGGGGCAAATCTATATTAAAATGAGACATTAATTATTGAACCTGTTCTATAAAGTGCTTAGTATTCCCAAGATTCCTCGACACACAAAGTAAAGTAAGCCACTTTGAAGGCCTGCTACCACTGAATGTTTCATGCTCAATAAACTGTAAGTTTTTATGTATATATGCAGATAGCATGGTGCAACAATAATTGTCTCCACATAGCTTCAAATACTGCTTTATTGTTTATTTCCGGTCTTGTCATGTTTATGATTTGGTAAACCAAGGATAGAGTTAAAGTATTCTGCTTTATGTTGTGTTTAGGTGCTGCAGGATTTCCAGCTTTTCTTCGGAGAACCTATTAAGAAGTGAACAGACTTTCTCAAGGCCAAATTCATTAAAGAAAACAATAACCTCACAGAAACGCTGACAATGGATTCCTTTATCCACTCTGCAGAAATGTGAAGATCACCCTTCAAGAAGCTATGAATGGTATAGTCAGGTTTCACAAAGTAAGTAGCCGCAACCTTTATATAATTATTTTGACATTAAGCCGTCAAGTCTAAATTACAGAAGGCTGAATTCAAAGACAGCAGAAAATCAGAGTGAATACTGTATATGTTGTAGCAGGCTAGTCCATTTTAACAAAAAAAATAATTGCAGCAACTAAAAATGGTACTGGTTTGTATGGCGCATGCTTGTTTGCAAACTTCATAATGCTCCCCAGCTGTCAGAGTTCAAGAATTCAACTGTTAACCCCATGTCTTGGCTTTTAAATGATGTTTTACCATTTTGAACATGTCTGAGGAATTTCAAACTGATTTCTTATTTTACAAACATTTGAGTCAGCACAAAAGGAATTAATCAATTAATCAAGCACAGCATTCAAAACTAAAACACATTTTTCTCATCAGGATTGCAAGTAACTAACTGTATTTGGCATTTTAACTACTAATAATGTGTTTTTCAATTTATTCAGCTTTTTTGTAAAACGGTAAATTTAAAGATTTATAGATACTAATAATAATAATAATAATCACAGTGACACGGTGGTTAGCACTGTTGCCGCACAGCAAGAAGGTCCTGAGTTCAATTCCACCATCAGGCCGGGGTCTTTCTGTGTGGAGTTTGCATGTTCTCCCCGTGTTTGCGTGGGTTCCCTCCGGGTACTCTGGCTTCCTCCCACCGTCCAAAGACATGCAGCTTGTGGGGATAGGTTAATTGGATAATCCAAATTGTCACTAGTTGTGAATGTGCGAATGAAAGTGAGTGCGAATGGTTGTCTGTCCCTGTGTGTTGGCCTGGCGACCTGTCCAGGGTGTACCCTGCCTCTCGCCCTATGACAGCTGGGATAGGCTCCAGCGCCCCCTGTGATCCTGAAAAGGATAAGCGGAAGCGAATGGATGGATGGATGGAATAATGATAATGATAATAATATCATTGTAATTAAAGAGCTTGCACACAGAAACATGATCATCATGAAAAATGATTTTGGTAATTGCCAACACTATTAATTTAGTAAAGCTGTGGCAAACACTTCATCTAATAAATTTGTTTGGCATCATATATATTTATATTTGTGGACCACCATGCACGATATCGATGTAGGTCTCTGCCATAAAAGACCCAGAATGAAGGATCTCAGTGCTAATCTTATCACCGTGTTGATTAAAATTAAGCAAGATGCACAAATGTTTAGTTCATGAATCCACTTTCAACTTTGTTAGAAATTTGGTTTGAAATCAAAAATCGTCACATGCCTTTGACCCTGGTAAGAAATTTCAGCAGATATGTGACCAGAATGTCTTTGGATCTAAGCATAGTATTCATAAGAATAGCATGATCTATGTTGTCCTAAGAAACTTGTTTCCAAAGATTAATTCTGCTCTGATGAATACTCACTTGGTGGCTGTCTTTCACAGTCAAGATATTAAAAAGTAATGACATCAGTGCAGTCTTGAAGCATGATTTTAAAATTGTTAAGTGCACAGGAAGAGATGCACCTTTTGCTGATAAACCAGTACATAAGACAGCTGCACAAGTCACTGGGGATAATTTGAGATTGCACACAAATCTTGGATCATTCAGCACCAGTGATGGGACTAACAGCGTTACAAGTAACGGCATTACTAATGGCATTACTAATGGTGTTACTTTTTTCAGTAACGAGTAATCTAACTAATTACTATTCCTATCGTTACAACGCCGTTACCGTTACTAACAAGAAAGTGCGGTGCGGTCGCGGTACTATTTTTCAACAAACAGACGGTTGAAGCTGTGTTCATCTTACCGCACCTTATATCAATTGCACGGAAGTAGATGTAAGTAATCTGGGTGCTACAGCTTTAAGCAGCTGCGTGCGCTACCGCGGGCAGCAATCACTGTCTGTCAAGTGGTGTACACTTGAGAAGTGAAACGAAAATCATACATGATTCCAAACATTTTTTACAAATAAATACCTGCAAAGTGGGGTGTGTGTAATTATTCAACCCAGCCTTGTGGACAGCCTTGTCTTGGTAAACCTACCGAGACAAGGCTGTCCACCTAAACTCACAGGCCGAACAAGGAGAGTGCTGATCAGAAATGCAGAAATACAGGGCAATGTTGGAAGAAAACCTCTTGGAGTCTGCAAAAGACTTGAGACTGGGGCAGAGGTTCACCTTCCAGCAGGACAACGACTCTAAACATAAAGCCAGGGCAACAATGGAATGGCTTAAAACAAAACATATCCATGTGTTAGAATGGCCCAGTTAAAGTCCAGATCTAAATCCAATCGAGAATCTGTGGAAAGATCTAATCTGACTGAGCTGGAGCTGTTTTGCAAAGAAGAATGGGCAATGATTTCAGTCTCTAGATGTGCAAAGCTGGTAGAGACATACCCTAAAAGACTGGCAGCTGTAACTGCAGCAAAAGGTGGTTCTACAAAGTATTGACTCAGGGGGCTGAATAATTACACACACCCCACTTTGCAGTTATTTATTTGTAAAAAATGTTTGGAATCATGTATGATTTTCGTTCCACTTCTCACGTGTACACCGCTTTGTATTGGTCTTTCACGTGGAATTCCAATAAAATTGATTCATGTTTGTGGCTGTAACGTGACAAAATGTGGAAAAGTTCAAGGGGGCCGAATACTTTTGCAAGCCACTGTATGTATGGGATATTCACCTATGCCAGCTAGAACATCCTTATATTATATTCTGTGCCTTGACCATTTTTTCCATTGTAAGGCTGTATTGACACTCAGAACTTTGAACATTGTCTGTTCTGGCTATTTAGAAATAAAATCAGTTTAACCCGTCCCAAGATGTATGTAAATGTATTGATGTAGAATAATTTCTTGTCTGGGAGTTCATATTTTAGTCATGGGTGTTAAATGGGATCTATATATAGGGTGTATAAATAAAATAAAATAAAACACGTCTTGTATTTTACTGAAGGAAAGAAATTCTACTCTGGAAATCTGCATTGCCCTCTTTGTTGGTGATAAATGTTCTCTCTGTTGTGATTCAATAAGGTGCACTGCACATGAATCATTTATATTTTTTAAGTGTTGAGTTAGTCACTATTCTTGGTGTTTTTGTTATTACCATTCATGATGTAAGGACTATTTTAGTATTGCTCGTTTAACTCTGCTGTTCAGTGTTAAAATAACAATGGAAACCAAAACCAATGTAAACTCCTTGAGTGTTTACTCCTATAGAGTAACATTATCCAATTTGCTGCGTAGAAGAAAAATGACAAGTTCCTGGGTAACTCCCAAGTTACCAAGTAAGAGACACAGAGTGTGGGGACTAACGCGTTATTAAGTAACGCGTTACAGTAACTACGTTATTATTGTGGTAACGAGCACGGTAACTAGTTATTATGCCAAAACCGGGAACGCGTTACTCGTTACTGGGATTTAGATGGGCTCGTTATTCGTTACTTCGTGTGGTGGCTATCGCGGAGCTTCCACAGATTCAATAACATTAGCAAGTGGTGGAGGCCAGCAGGTGGATGAAGGAAAAGGGAGGCAAGAGGAGAGACCCGAGGCGGCCGCTGGTCCGAGAGTGTCAGGTGAACTGAACTTCAGGTAAGAAGTTAGAACCTGCAGTCCATCTGGGTCAGATATAAACCAAGTTTAGTTGGAGTTTATTTTATTTTCGTTATTCTGACTTTTTCGTACTGCGTGCTAGCTAGCATGATGGAGTTTCTATACAGCTGGGTGGTGCTATGTTACTGATGTTGAACTTTATTTTGTTCATAAGGTTAGTTATTAGAGTTGCCAACCGTCCGGTAAAAAACGGAATCGTCTCGTATTCAGAGAAATTATTACATGTTTCGTATTGAGGTGAAAAGAAACAGTTGCTCCGGACTTCAGCTACAATGAAAAAGACACAAAGCTGGAGTTATTCTGTGTTTACGCTGCACAGCTGCCTCTTCTTCTCTCATCCTCTCACCCTCCCTCTCCTGTTTCTACTTTAATCATGAAACTGATCAATGATCAGCTGATCGGCTTTTCTCTCTTGTTTATTTATCGCCCACTTTGCGCCAGAAAGAGGAAACCAGCGGATGTTGCGGTAAACAACAGCAGCACTTTTAAGCTTGATCAGCTGTTGTTAGAATTTATTTAATATTAATTTCTAGTATCAGCTGATGTTTGCTGGAGCCACAGCTGTAAAAGCTGCTGGTCATGATATTGGTTTGGATATGTGGTGAGAGGGAAACATGAAGATGAAACCAGGAGATGTCCTTACTGAATCATCAGAGCTGAACAGGTGATGGAGAAACAGGTTTACCTTTTAGGTGACATGAATGAGTTGAAGGGAAGTTATGAACTGTTTCTGAGAGACAAATAACCCCAGGATCCTTTTCTAAGCAGCTGACAGCTGGTAACTGTGCAGGATGGGTGTAGCAAAGTGTTGCCAGGGGTCCATGTAGGGCATTAAAAGGGAAAGGGGGGCACAAGGAAATACTTTCTTATTCTCATTTAAAATGTCTCACTTTTAAAAAAATAATTATCTGAGTCTTACAACAAACAATTGATAGATTGATACATATATACCATCAGAACAGTGTACATCACAGTCACAACAGTGTTTATTTTCATTCAAAGGCTTTATGATTTTTCCTATAATGGTGGGCTGGTCTCTAGTCAAAATGCCCGGGACGATTTTTTTTTGTCCCAGTCCAGCTCTGTATGCAGCTCATCTGCAGCCTGGTGTTACCTACATCTTCCTATTCAGAAGGCAGAAGTTCCGAGTTCTGAGTACAATCGAAAGCACCACGACTGCAGTTTTTGTGTTGGATGTAAAAAGCAGGCTAGGATAGAATCAGGCGTGGGATTTCTCTCGTGGAAATGTGCACATTATTTTTTCCTTTCTATTGGTAGGTGGCACACTGCACTTGTGGCAAGTAAGCAAGCTAGAAGACTGGCAATCTTGCTGGGTATCCAATTACGGGTGCAACACATTAACAAGAGAATTCTGAGTAAAACCAAAGTTACTTTCCCTAGTAACTAGTTACTCTGAAAGTAACGAGTAACTTGAAGTAACTGAGTTACTTTTGATAGAAGTAACTAGTAATGTAACTAAGTTACTAATTTAAAGTAACTTACCCAACACTGGAAACACATGATTACCAAATGAAAGAAACAATGTTTCTAATTAGTCAAAGCTACTTCTGAGCCATCCCAAATAAACAAATCAGTTTCAGCTTTTCAATCACAATTTTGTGGTCAACTACATAATTAAAAAAAACCAAAACATATATGACTATTTTAGACCCAGTGTCTAATGTTCTCAAAAACACTTCATGAAGTGTTAGGAAGTTTTAAACTAAAAGATACTTTTGAAACTCGTCTTTAATTGTTGTATTTTGATGGATTGAGGTCAGACATTTTAATGAGGAGATTCACACATAATCTGTCAGCCAGCCAGAAGACAGAGAACTGTTATTTACTGAAAACATCCAAGAGGCAGTGGCATCCATTATTTTGCTGAGAATCATATCTGCACAGCTAGAGGAATATTTGAGTTGCACTACAGTGCTTAAAAGTTAATTGAAGGAGACTGGCAGGAAACCTGATATATATACCAAAACAGAATGGGTGTAGCAGCCAATAAGAGAATCAGGAGCATGATTGTATCTCACCAAATGCATCCTTTAAAAAAAGTGAAAACATTAAGATGTTCCTCACTGGATGATTTATAGTGCCTAAAATGTACTGTGTTTAGCTGGCAACAAAATTTTAGATGAAAACACAACGTTTAAAAAAAGGAAAGAAAGCAACCTAAAAATATACCCTCACTAGAGGTCTGTGCATTAGTCATGGAGATGAGTTACTGATTAGAGTTCTCAGACTGTTGAGTTAATTGCCTCATTCTAACTTTGGCTGAGCTAATTTGCCAGATAATTTGAAGAGAGCAGAATGAATTACACATACTCTCACAGGTCAAGAGTTCACTGGGTTAATGATAGTGATGATTGTGACCTTGTGAGGCTAACAGAATGAGAATAGAGTGGAAACTCAAGACACCACATTAGAAATCGGTATGAAGAGAGAGAGAGAATCTATTTATACTTTATTCCCTATGAATTGTGTGGCTGAATTACATGGCTGTTGGTTACTGAACAACCTGTCAATCACACATCAGTTGTTTCCTGAGCAATACAGTATAGTTTTGTGTTTTAAATACTGTATCTACTAATAAGAAATTAAGGGACTTTAAGGGATATTTATGATTTTGTGTTACATTTTTATCAACAAATCAAATACTGGATGAATTAAGTAACATATTATTATATTATACTATACATAAGTAATAATATGTTCAAAAAACTGCATACATCTTTGGAACACACCTTGATCCAAAATTTATTTAGATTGATTTCGTCACTTGACCTATCCCACAATCCCCTCTAGATTTTTCCTCTGTTATCAAATATTTTTACATCTCTCTCCTGGTCCCACACAGCAAAACTGAAAAAGTGAGAAAAGTGTTTCAAAATAGTAGCTGGATTTCGCTGACGAGAGTTAGTCTTTTGTATCACTGCAGATCAGAGTGTTGACACTGTGTGTTTGTGTCTATGTACGAGCAAACAGAGCTTTTTCCACCTTCCAACAGATGAGAATAACACCTGTAACCATGGTAACCGTGCTCAACAAAGATGAAGACAGTTGTAGCCTCAAAATGTTCAGAAAACACACAAATTAAAAATGTATGAAACAAAAACTCCTCAAAAACTGCACAAACATGAAATGGCTAAAAATTAAGAAATAAAAGCTCATGTTGAATGACTGTAGATATCATCTATTTCTAGAAATCACAGTCCCCTTAACTTTTTCTGTTTTTATTACTGTTCATTATGGTTTAAATAGCCAAAATGGATATATTATAGCTAATTCCTGTGTGGATTTCTTTTAACTTCAGCATAATTTCATAACTTTGCTGTTGTTTCAGTTGGACTGTACGTCTGTTGGACTATACATTTCTGCCCATGCATGTTTATATATGTAAGATAAGAGAAAGATTTTGTTATTTTGCATTTTTCAGCATTTTTAAACAAACAGTGTGTGTGTGTGTGTGTGTGTGTTTGTAAATGTTTTTAGGATTTTAGATAAGACCACACATGAGAATAAACCAGGTTGTCATGGTATCTGATTCTCCTTGGGGGATGGTTGAGAGAAGCTATCCAATCAAGAAAGCTGGCTGAAAACATGTTCTTCAAATTACATAAAATATGCAAAATTTGTGACTTCCTGTTCCTAAGCCAACATAAAAAGCATGCACCCTCATGACTAATCCTCCATTAGTGGGTTCAGCCAGTTGTCTACTATGCAATTTCATTGCAGAATGGATCAACTAGAAAATCCAATACCGTTTAATAAATGGCCTATTGTAACCTTGAGCAACTCTGCGATAAAAATTTGTAGACATAACATAATAAAAAGGTACTCCAGTCTCATTTAAGCTAGCCAGCCCTGACTCCTAGCAAGCGTGTATATTTAAATTAAAATTTGCTGGTGTGGGAGATTGGTGCACAATGCATATTCAGATGCTAATTCTCTGCATTTGTCTGTGGAGCAGTGGGCCATATAATTTGACTTTGTGTGGGACTGTCCTGAGTGCCAGCTCAGGCTGAAGAAACGGAAATTAAATGTTTATGAGATGATGCGAGCGAAAAACAGTGAGTGAAAATATGATGGGAGGGATGGAAATAACTTTTTTTTGCAGCTCCCGGCGAGAACATTAAACTTATTGTTTATGGTATTTTAGTAAAAAAAAAATTGTCTTTTTTATGTTGTTTCTTTTTTCTTTTTTTTATTACATCTTTTTGTCTTTTGCATTTAAACGCAACTGTGACTGGTGATCAAAACTGATAGAAGTATTAAGGCTCTCAAGCATGGTGACTTGTGACATAATTACCATATCTGTCTGTCGCCATTTACGTTACATTTTTCACAAACACTAGTATTCATACATAGTAACAGTGTTTTCTTTAGTTGTTTGCTTCACTGCTATCCATATTTTGTACAATCAGAGCCAGTGATCCTTGTGAGATTTAAATGAAACCGTGTTCAACAGTTTCCACAATCATCTAAATGCATAATTGAGAATGTTTATAATAACTGTTTCTTTTCTATTGCAAAATGTATTGCTTGTCAGATTGGCTGTAAGCTAAAGTGAAAATTACTTGGAAAATGAGAATCCATCAATGTAAATCTTATAGATTAATAATTAATCAGAGCCATTCTGTTATTTGTTTTGCTGTTATTTGCGAAGAATTAAGTGGATTTGTAATGACAACCATACAATAAGGGTTGGAAGGAAAAACAATCTTTTTGAAAAACAGCATAGGCCATGTACATGTCACTAAGATATATTGAGGTAATATGTATAAAAGATGTAGTCTTGCCAGACTCAATAACACTACATCTTTTATCAGACAATAACAAGACAAACTTACTGACCTGAATAAAAGGTCATCTAGAGTAAAGGTTTACATGTCATGTTTACATTTTAAGTGCAGAACCATGAATAATTAAAGTTTTGTCAGAGAACATTTTTTCTACACTACAACAAACAACACTTTAATCACGCAGCAAGATTCAAGAACTGAATCTTAACTAATGCTCAGCTACTAAGATCTTAGAGTAAATCCTTTTTTGTATATGAACTCCCGTGTTTAAATTGTTTTGACTCCAAGAACATAGATCGGCTTCATGGGGCTACGTTAGCTTGACTAATATACTATATATTTATGCATGTATTATATTTTCACATGTGTATATACATATACATGTATTAGCACTTGTTTATGTGCAACTCTGAGCACATTAAGGTGTATATTTGTGCCTCCTACCAGTGGCGGAACAGCTTGATAAATAGGCCTCCAGATGTGTGTGAAGCCTATCTCTGGCAGTGAGGAATATTGGCTCGCTCTGCTACTTTATCATGGAAAGGCAGTTCTGACAGAAACCCTGACACAGAAACCTCTCCTCGAAGGGAAGTGGGGACAGCTTGGGCATAATTAGAATTAATGTGGAGATGTGGAATAAGGAAATGAGCCATCACAATACAGATCAGCTCTTCATTTCAGTTTTATTCTTCACTCGTTGAATTTCATGGGTAATAATGGATAGGCAAGGCTGCCAAACACTACAGCTCATGATGACAGATATTTATGCACTGTATCGTTCACGCTCCTGTATGGCTGAACATTGAAATATATAGGAAAGAGAACATGTGTCAAACCTCTGCAAACACTTATGGAGATCAGGAAGGGAATGCTTTTTTATGTATGGTTGCCTTTTAACCACTTCTTGCAAACCAAGTTAAATATACAGTACAACAGAAAAAAACAGGAACTTTTATGATTTTAGATTGTCACCATATGTTTTTCTGAATGTCCTGCTCAAAATGAAATCTATGACAGTTTTCATTTGTTCACAAGTGTTTAAACGTTGCAATACAGTTTGTGAATGTAAGTCGTGGGCATATTCCTATTAAAATGCAAAGCCTGATCTAATTTTTTGGTTTATATCTCTTTGATGTCATGTCATTACACTGCTTAGAGAACTAGATGATCATTTGCAGATCACATTTGCAGACTTGCCATGAACTTGTATAGACAGCAAACTTCAAATTCTGTGTGAAAAAGATCTTCCATGCTAAAGAGTGGTGATAACACCTGAGTTATAAGTGAAGGCAACCAAGATATGAAAAAGCAGTCTTCAAAGAAAGGGCCACAAGCCCAAGTAAGGTAATTATGGTCAAGATGACATTAATTTGGGACATTCCTGGGTTTGTTCACCAATGGCCTAACTGTAAATTGCACAACCTTAACCGGTCAATGACAAATGTCAATCACCACACACCTGACTTTATTTTGGCTCACTTCAGCTTCTTTTTCTTCAGCTCTGAGAGAGTGGATCCGGGCCATATCACAAATCCATACATAAAAGTAACCAGAACAAGACTTCCAGGGACCAATCTAAAACTAGAAAAACTAATGAAAGTGGAGTAGCGGTCCAAAAGGAGGCAAGGAAATGGCAGATACATGTAAGTCAGCTAGTCACCAAGATTTGATTCATAGACGAAGCCACAGAACTTTCTGATCTACCCCTCACAAGCCTATATTGAAGTCTTAAGTGACATGTTAATCTTAATAAGGGTTTATTATTAATTCTGGTATGTTTGTATTTTTTAAAAGTGTGGGCATATTCCATCTTTCTGGTTAAAAAAAGAAATAAAGGCAGAAAAAGCTTCAAACCACTAGTTCACTTATTTATTGTCTTACTCCTTCTGAACTATCAATATTTAGTACTGGCATAGAAGTAACCTTTAAATTTCTCTTATGTCATCATTGTGATGGTGATATAGTGTTAAAAAAATCAGTTGATTTTCATCCACATTTAATCATTTCATTTTATGGTGACAGCACAAATCATAATAAAATCAATGTAAAGAAGGTCAAAATGTCAAAAAATATATATATATCAAAATCAAAAGCACTTGCCCTGGATGGAATTACAAGACCTGTTTAGCATGAAATTAGTCAGAGTAAAAAAAGAAACTAGTTTACCCTGGGAACCCACCATACCTGCTAATAGAACTGGAAAAATTTAAATCAAATATACTCCTTCAATGAATCAAAACCCATGCCACCTTAAAATGCCACTCCTTTCCATTGTATTTCAAGTTATTAAGCAGTGCAGCATACCAGTGCTATAACTGAGAGGTTAGTCACCAGTGGGCACTTCTCTCCCACCACAGAGTGATTGTGGGTTTTGACAACCACAGTTCATTAGTGGGTATTACAGGAAGCTTACAGACACGATTTAATTGTCCACGATATCTCATCCTTCCCATTACGCAAGGTATCAAATGAAGTACCACAAACCCACAGGTATTCATTTCATTAATGCGCTTGTTAACACTCTCTAGGGTAAAGGAAAAAAATGGATATGCATTATGCTCCTGTTCTGACATTTAGTTGGCAGACGAGAACATTCTCTAAAGCTTTAAAGCATATGATGATGCTGACATGATGTACTAAGAATCAGGGCACAAACAGCAGTTAATATTGTCAAGTCTAATATGCAGAAAGGTACTGGATTCAAACATACCCAACAGCTGAATGATACTGTTCATCAACTGTATTATTACTGAAGTTTTCTAAAGAAGCACTAGGAACAGGGAAAAATCACTAGAACTTTGGATGGGGCAGCAGTTTAAGCTGAGAAGCCTAGAGCTCCCTTTCCCCAGCCACTTCCTGGAGCTTATCTGGGACAATACTGAGGTGTTCCAAGGCAAGCCCAAAGATGTAATCTCTCCAGCATCTCCTGAGTCTGACCTGAGGCCTCCTCCTGGTATGACATGCCCAGAACATCTCACCCACAATGAGATGTTCTGGGCATTCCTCCTGACAGGAGGAATCCTTGTCAGATGCTTAAACCATGGCAATTGGTTCCTTTGGACATGGAAGAGTAGCATCTCTACCCTAGACCTTTGTCAAATTACTGAACTCCTCACCCGATCTAAGAAAGATGCCAGGTTTGAGAAAGTTTATTTTTGGCACTTGTATCCATGATTTTATTCTTTCAGTTACTACCCATCACTTGTGACCACAGGTGATGGTAGTGACATAGACATTCCAGTATGGCATTCACATCACTGCAGCCATGTCCAGTTCATTTGTCAATTTCCTGCTCCTCTCTCTCCAGGTTCAAGGACAAGACCTGAAGATAGTTAAACTTCTTTACTTGGGGAAGCAAATTGTCCCTGACCTGGAATGGGTGCTGCATCCTTTTCCGCTGAGGACCATCACCTCAAACTTGGAGGTGCTAATTCTCATTCACACCACTCCACACGGAGCTGCAAATTGCTGCAGTGCAAGCTGGAGCCCACCACCTCATTAAGCATAAAACCACATAATTTGCAAAAACCATAGATGAGACTGTGAGGCCACCAAGGTGGAAGTCTTCCGCCACTGGTTCCATAGAGAGAACGAAGTAACAGTAATAAATGAAAGCCTGACAGAGTCCAACCACTACCGGTAATGATCCAACTTATTGCCGGCAATGTGGACCAAGCTCTCACCATGGTTGTACAATGGGCCAGACATCTCACACTCCCAAAGTACCCCCCACAGGATACTCAAACGGACATGGTCAAATGCCTTCTCCAAGTCCGCAAGACACATATACAGTGGTTGAGCAAACCACTCAACAACCTCAAATATTCTCAAGAAGACAAAAAGCTTATCTGAAATTAGTCTAATGGACAATCTCTTGTTTTGAGCACCATGACATAGACCAGAGCTTCCCAAAGTGTGGGGCCCGCCCCGTAGGGGGGGCGCAGAGCCATTGCAGGGGGGGGGCGCGGTATAAAAAGGAAAAAAAAAAAGAATGCTTGGACACTGCTAGCATAACGGACAGGTTTTTTGATGGGACGCCCACACAAACGCAAAGCAGGAGATGAAGCATCGCCAAATATCTTTCCAAACCAACTTCATTCCAAGCCAAAGACTAGAAAATATGGTGAAGCATATCTTCCCTTTGGCTTCACTTTCGCAAGTGCCAAGGAATAGGTCTCCCCTGCAGAATTGGTTTTCCATTCGTCTGTAGCAGCGCTGGGCTCTCCAAATCACGGACAAACAGTATCCCACATTCTTGATTTTTAGTTCACAAACACTTGTTGTAATAAATAACTACTCCTGACATTTTGGAGATGTTAGCTCTTGATTCAGTAAAGTTACAGTGGGACACAAATAATATCAAGCTGATCCTGCTGTAATTTGTTCCCCCTGTCCAAACCACAGACAAACAGTATTCCACAGTTGTTTATGTTTTTAAACCCATTTTGCACAGAGAGATATTTTTTGAAAAATGGATTCATAGCAATGTTGAATATCACTACACAGGGGAAAAAAAACAACTACACGTAAAATAATCACACTGTGACGCCTCTGCCTTTCTAAATAGAGGGACAGTAACTGCGTGTGCATATGTAAGCGTGTAAAACCTGAAGATAGAGACAAAATACTGTTAATCTGACTATCTGCCATTAGCAATTCATCTCATGTAAACAATAATGTGGCGCACAGCGTGACGTGAAAAATAGCACATACCTTTGACGTTGTGTGATGAATTCTATATTCCTCGTCCACACGTAAACGCAAAAAATGAGTTTTAAAAAATCTCAGTTTTTGGTGATTCGAAACGTCGTTTACGTGTGGACGAAACAGCTGCGTTTTCAAAAATACCCGTGTAGGTGTGGACGTAGCGTAAAAGAGTTAGTAGTGTATATTATTGCTACCTGTAATTTATTGCATATTACTTGTATTTGATCAATTGTTTACTAAATGTTTGAGGTGTGAAATAAACCGCAATGGAGTTTGAAAACAAAATATGGGTGTGTGTGGTTGGTAGATGTGGGTTTTTTATTTTTTTTTGGGGGGGGCGCGAACATTTGTCTTGTGAAACAAAGGGGGGCCTAGCAAAAAAAGTTTGGGAACCACTGGCATAAACCTTCCCAAGAAGATGAATTTGATCCCGTTATAGTTTGAGCATACCCTCCAGCTCCCCTCTTTTGAAGACTTGGACAACCTCCCTAGTCTGCCAAACCAGAGGGACTCCTCCAAACCCATGAAGCTCTCATGGCTCGCATGTTCTTGAGCTCATCTAAAGGCCACATGAAGTTTGAAGGTCTGTAATGCTCGACTCTGCAGAAAGTTAGTGATCTCTTTGCACTTCGCACTTGAGCATACGCTATCCTTTCTCTGCGATTTTACATGGCCAACCATGTTGTGGCTAATTGATCCCAATTGCTTTCAGTTTGTTATAATACCACTAACAGTTGACTGTGGTGAGGAAATTTCAAGACTGGACTTTGCACAGGTGGCGGTCTGGAGTAGTGCCTATCATGACACTACTCCAGAATTCACTGAGCTCCTGAGAGCGACCCATTCTTTCACAAACGTTTGTAGAAGCAGTCTGCATGCCTAGGTGCTGGATTTCATACACATTTGACCATGGAAGTGATTCGAACACCTGATTTAATATGGATATGGATGGGTTACTTTTGTAATATAGCCTAAATACAAACATATGCTACAATCATAAGATGTATAATATAATAATGCATTTTATTGCTCAATACGATACATGATGATTCCAATGTATATTTAATGAACCATTAACAAGAGTAATTGTTAAGCTTTTAATTGTACAGGGGTTTAAAGGTTTCTGACAGTCAGAAGGGAAAATGTAGTCTAGAGGAGCAAACTGGCACCTCAGTGCCAGTTTGTGCTGAAACTGAATTCACTTTGTATTTTTCAATTGTACAGTTTCTCTGTTTCACTATACTGCCCAGTGCTTAAGTAAAGCAGTGTTAGAGATGAGTGAGACAGGCAAGGGAGACAGAGTGGAGAAAGATGGAGACAGAATGGGAGCACTGACGTTTTCTGATAATACAATAATTTAATGTTCTGTTCTCTATTGCAGGACAGTGAATATTATTCATCTAAAAGGAGTGAGCTGCATTGACACCAAGGGAGAACTGAATCAACGGTTTTTAGAATACAAAAATATTTTTCTATGACAGATTTGTACATAAAGATAGTCACACTGACATGAATAGTGCAAGCCCATGAGCAGAGCAAAAAAAGATCTCATACAAGCACAGTTCAATATAAACTTTGGGCTATTCGCTCTAGCTAGCGGTCAAAATGATGCCACTTCCTATGTGAAAGGACTTTAAGAATTATGGAAGGGACCATCATGTGTGCTAGGTTAAAACTATGAAAATCACTATAAAACTGCAGCACAGCTTTTATAGAAATTGCTGATAATGGTTGAATTAATAATTTTTTAAAAAGCATGATACATGAGTAAATCAACATTTTTTACAGAAATGTTTTAAAATGACTGGAAACTATTGCAAGTCTTTTACCCAGCCGTGATTTATAGTAACAGTTGAATATTGAAAGACAGAGAAGAGAATTACAGTAATTTAATGAGATGTGACAAGAGCATTGACAAGTACTGTTTGGAGTGAAGGACAAAGGCGGTTTCATCTAATCTAATCTAATCTAATATCCATGGACTACTAAAATTGAACATATTGATCATTTTTCTTTATTTTACTATAACTATGAATGACTGTGATTTTCACAATAAAATAACAAGCAGAAATAGTAAATGTGCAAAAAGAAAAAGAAAATGACAAGTAAAACATTCCTTAAGTGCTATGCTGTTAGAATAAGAAATAATTCAGTTGTTCCATATTTGTAGATTTCCATAGATTTTGTAATTCACAGGTACTGTCAATCAACACCCGGTCTACAGCTTCATAATGATTTTAATTAGTTTTGTTGAGTGTGCTAGTTTGGTGGTCCTTGCTAATTGCAAATCTATTACAAGCACATCATTTGGAAGTAAAAATGACCTGTGCAGTAAAGGATTAAACCGGGAAAGTCATTTGCACTGTTGAAGAGTGAGAGCCAATATATGCCCTTTATGGTTCACAGTTCTATTGTAATTTTACTGAAGAGTCAAGAGAGGTGACTACGACATCAAAAATCTCAAGCTCCTGCCTTGCAGGTCTAACCCCATTCCTGCACTCCCCTCAAGTTAATCCTCCTATCGAAACAGAGATAGAGGGGAGGTGGGGTAGACCAGTACAGCAGGGTTGGAAAAGAAATTGACATGTAATACAAAGATAACTGGAACCATTCCCATTAATTATTGTTCATATTTTGTGAATATGTTAATAATCTCGTGATCAAAAGCCAACATTGATAAAACAAAAGCAGACACACTCAAGCACACCGAAGCGGACAGTACACTCCAAAATTTTCAGTTTTCTGTACAATACACACGCATACTGTCTGCAAATGTCTGCATGCAGTAGTTGTGCTACAGTTTTGGGGGAAGAGAAAATAATAGGCGGGTTTCTGTATTTTTAAATCATGAGTTTTAAACCTTTGTATATAATGTCTACCCTTTTTTCTGAGTAAACACTAGAAATATATGCATTTATGCACAGAAAAGTTTAAAAATGAAGGAAAAAAATCATTACAATTCAGTTTGACAAAACAAGGAACTATAGGTGATCATTAAGAATGACATTGCATGTATTCTGTGTGAATATTCCACTGACTCAAGAAGAAAAAGCAGGACTTGGAGAAAAAAAAAGGCTTGCTTGGATTAGAACAATTCTGGATTCCTTTAAGGAGCAATGTGCATTTTTCTCTGGCCAAGGATCAATGGGCCAGGTTTTTTACCCATGCAAGACTTTGACAGTAACTGTACAGATTACGCAAGTTTTGTACAACAGACTTAAGAACTGGTCCCTAGGAGGATCTTGTGAGAGTATGGGATGCCCAGGACATGATGCTATGAGTGATGTGATGATAATGACTGTTAAGAGATGTACTCTAAAACACTTCTTCAGTAGAGACTCAGAGAAGAGAAACACAGAGAACTTCTTGCTAGCAAGGGCAGCCTCCAGAACTGAGACTCGCACTGAGGACTGCCCTGGTCTTTATTTATATGCTTCAGTGAGCGTTTGTTCCTTACATTGGAGTGTGTGTGTGTGTGTGTGTGTGTGTGTGTGTGTGTGTGTGTGTGTGTGTGTGTGTGTGTGTGTGTCTCAGAGTGTGACCCCATAAACGACTTCCCTTAACCTGCTGGTCTGGAAAGTCCAACAGTTCATCTATATGTAAAAAGGCACTTAGACTAAAACTGACATAGCTACGTTAATCCTACCGTAAAACAATAAGACAACGTACGACCTCTCCCATACTCCTAGGATGTGGGGGTGAACGCCAGAACACCCTGGAATGTTACAGACCTCCTAGGATGAGACATTCTTTCAATATGCCACCAACTATATACTTCTAAAACACAAGTGATTACATGCAGTATTCTACCATATGCCAACTTATATCATTAAAAGATTATACTGACTACTAACTACAATTTTCCATTGACAATGACAAAGTGAGATCTCAGACCTTAACCTCGGCTCAAAGACAAGTATGTTCCCAGGGCATGTTGTACTTTTGTCACAGTGGTTACCTTTTGTCTCAAGTCTCCCTTTTGTGATATTCATGGAAAGGACCTCAAGACGAAGCCAGGGTGTGAAGAATTCCCATTTTGGACAACAACGGATTTCCTTATATGGTTTGGGATAGATATCCTCAAGTAATAACAAACAACAACCACAAAAAATAAAAATAAATTTACACAATACATCTGGTGACAGTGGCCACTCACATGAGAAAAGCTGATATTTTGATTGGAAACAGTTCTTGCATAGAATTCTTTACTCCCAGTTATTTCCCTTAGGTTACTGAAATATGTTCTAAGATGTAAGTATAGATATTATCACGACCTTAGATCATTCAGACCAAAAATGGATCACTTGGTTCCTTTTTTTTGTCATTGTAATAAATTCACATATACTTAAACACTATACCAATATACATCATCAGATGGTGGGTAGTAAATGCAGTAGATATTTTATATTCCAAACATGTAGGTAGCAACTTGTCTTATTAACAGTGAAGCCTATGAGGCTTACAGGATTCCTTCACAAGTCCTTTATCACTCGTTGAGACCTACAGTGCATGGCTGCTGTGAAATAAACAGAGATATGTACCTACCTGCTGGTAAGCCCTACTGGTAATCATCCCACTGACAGAATAAGACATCAGAGCAGTCATCTGAGAATTCAGCAGAGCTGGTGGAGGAGACAAGAGGATGATGCAAGACTTTTATAAGCTATACCATATGATTTCAAAACCGGAGTTGAAAGTGTTTAGATATGTCATTTAGATAATGTTTCCTTTGTTCAGAAGAGAATATATATAAATGAAGTTAGCACAAAAAGTAAGGAAATATGTTTGGTTAATAATTTTTTTGTTGTACAATACTTCCTGGCAATAATTCTTCTACTGTTGGAAATCCTGTTAATTACCCCTTAAATGGATCTATATTTGTGTAGAAAATGCATTTATGGGTTACGCCCAGAGATGGGCAGTAACGCGTTACTTGTAACGCGTTACTGTAATCTGATTACTTTTTTCAAGTAACGAGTAAAGTAAGGGATTACTATTGCAAAATCGGTAATTAGATTACCGTTACTTTCCCGTAGGAACGCTGCGTTACTGCGTTACTAAAACCGTGATTTTTTTTGCGAGAATGTCTCATGACAGTGACGTAAGCAAGTGCGACGTTGGTGACAGCAGCTGTGTGCAGATCAACAATGGATAATATATCGAGTGCGGGAGAGAGTATGAGCGTGCAGCGTTTAAAGTGTGGAAGTACTGACCTTACTTTGAGTTTGATTCCATAAAAAGTGACAAAAACATTAGCGTCCATCGTGCGTGGGAAGAAAACTTCTTTTTACAGCGAAAAAAACCCCTAAACTTCCGAGCAAGCACCGAGTAGCTACGACGTGATGGGAAACTCACAGAGACACTCGCGCGGATTCTTCAACTGACCGCAGCACACCTACACCAGGGTAACCCTCCGCCTACCCTGCTCCTGCTTTACAGGTGAAAATAGAGCAAAAGGACCGCTGAGTCTTTGACTTTATTTATTTTCTGCTGTGTTTTACTTGCATCTGTTTGAAAGAGTGAGTGAAAACACAAAAAATATTTTATTTTATGTGCTGGAATGTGTAGAAAATAGGTTTAAATGTTAAACTAATTTATTCAAGTCAGAGAATGTTGCATATAATTAAATGTTTTGCTTGATGCATAAAGTTAAAAGATTAAAACTGATAAAACAAGTTAAAAAAAGAGACTTTTCCATTTGATTACATTTTGTATGATGGATTATGTAGAAAAAGTAGAATTGGGCTGAAAGATCTATCACTTTATCACCTCTTCAGGTTGTAAATCGTGTTTTTAAAAAGTAACTAAGTAACTAAGTAATTAATTACTTTTGAAAATAAGTAATCAGTAAAGTAACGGGATTACTTTTTGGGGGGAGTAATCAGTAATTAGTTACTGATTACTTTTTTCAAGTAACTTGACCAACACTGGTTACGCCCATGAAAAACTTGCCAAATCTGTCTATGTGAAGGAGCTAATTCTACTTTTGACTCTTTTTTTTGTGTCTTTTATTGGATTGAATGATTGAAGTCTAAAGAGTTAAGACATATTAACAATTTAACAATTAATTCATTTAACAAACAGAGGCCTCAGCAGCACAAAAGCCTGGCACCTCCTTCTCATGTTGGTCACCAGTTTGGTCACGCAGTGCTGTGGGATGGTGTATTTTGCTAATACACCACGTTTATTTTTCATTAATATTTTTAATCCCCTGTTGATATTCACAGTTAACCATGTCATAGCATAGTTTTGCTACTTACTACATCGCATACTATCCCAGAGTTATATGACGGACAGTGTTTGCAGGACATTGTGACATTGTATGAGCGTGGTTAAAAAACTAAAATAAAAGAGTCCGTTATCGATCTACAAGCCCGTAGCATGAGAGATAATCTTGTGTTTTCTGGTATTCCAGAAACTGCCGGAGAGGACGCAGAGGCAACGGTGAAAAGCTTCATTAAAATCCACCTGAAGCTGCCGGAGGACACCGTAAAGAACATCAACTTCGACAGAGTACATCGCTTGGGGGGCGTGCGGTCGCGGACCGGGAGACCACGGCCTATTGTGGCCAAATTCGGTCAATTCATTTTTTTTTTTTTTTTTCTCTTTCCTTTTTCGCCTGTCCCATTTGGTTCTTTAGCCATCAGAATTGTTGTCTGAAGACCAACAAGGATACCCAATGGATTTACTTTTCGGTCAATTCAAACAGAAGGAACAGGTGAAGAGTCGCGGCAGAGAACTGAAAGGAACGGACTTCAGCGTGAACGACCAGTTCCCCAAAGAGATCCTGGAACGACGCAAGGTCCTGTTCCCAGTTCGACGTAGCTTCATCCAGAAAGGCTCCCGTGCTGTCATCGCCGTGGACCGGCTCTACGTGGACGGACAGCTCTACCGCGACCCCGGCACCACACCGTGGTTATATTGACTGCACTCCAGATAAGAACCCGCTACACTCTTTTCTTATTCATTCACACTTTCTCTTTTAACATGGGTTTAACCTAGTAATATCAATATGATGTCATAGCAGATATAACACCGTCACCCTCCGTCATTGCTTTAATTGGAATGTTTCCGTTTCTTTTTTGTTGTTGTCGCTCACAGTTCATGTGGTTTCTTTCTTTCTCTTGTCTTTCACTGCTGTGATCACCTACTTCCCCACTCACCTACAAACAACACCCTCTATTTCTCCATATTTTCACACCACGATCACGCAAACACATCAGCTCAACGGCAGCACATTCACAACAGCCTCACAGCACGCACAGACTTGCAGGACACATAAGCAAGCCACGCTTGTTCATATTAGTGAATATCCACACACATAGTCAGACTTATGGAGCCTCTCACCACACTTCTTTTTCTCTTTCTATCTACAAACAAGGGATGTTTCCACACTCTCTCCACCTGTCTAAACGAAACACCCAGCATACTTCATTAGACATACACACACAATTATGGGCATGCTGAGGTTTGTCACATGGAATGTAAATGGAGCTGGCTCCAGAGGAAAGAGGTTAAAGATATTTAACCAGCTTAAAAAACTACAGGCAGATGTTGTTTTATTACAAGAAACTCACAGACCTGTCACAGGTTTAAACGAACTTGAAACACCTGAGTTTCCTAACGTGTTTGCAGCCTGTTATAATTCTAGACAACGGGGAGTAGCAATTTTAATACATAAAAATGTTAATTTTACAGTACTCGATACAGTTATAGATCCAGAGGGTAGATTTCTAATTATTAAACTATCAATATTGAACAAAAAACTATGTATTGTAAGTATATACGGTCCAAATGTTGATGAACCCTCATTCTTCCACGGATTTTTTAGTGCACTCTCTGAACACCTTGATTGCACACTCATTCTTGGCGGTGACCTCAACCTTGGACTAAATGAAGACATGGATAGGCTCAACACAACAGGAATTCAGCGCAATTGGCAGTCCACAAATATAATCAAACAGTATATGAGCGACTTTGGTCTTTGCGATGCATGGCGCTCTCTTCACCCCACCAGTAAGGAATATACTTTTTTCTCGCATGTTCATCACTCTTACTCTTGTCTGGATTATTTTTTGGTCAACAGCTCACTGCTATGTGACATTTCAGACACTGAGATTCATCCTATAGCTGTCAGCGATCATGCTCCTGTATCTTTAACACTAATGCACAAGGATAACACTACGCCAAGAAAAAACTGGAGATTTAATATATCACTACTTAAAGATGAAGACTTTATTAAATATTTTAAAAAGGAATGGACTTCATATTTAGACTTTAATGACACTCCCGGAATATCTGCTTCTGTTCTATGGGAAGCAGGGAAAGCTGTGATGAGAGGTAAAATAATTTCTTTCTCATCACACAAAAAGAAAGAAGAAAACAAAAATATTCAGGAATTAGAAAAAAACATCAAATCACTAGAAGAAGCCTACGCGTGCGACCAAGATCAGGAAACATTGAACAAAATATGCAAAACGAAACTAGAATTAAATGAAATTATTAATAAAAAAAACACAATTCCTTATACAAAGACTTCGCTTGCAGAATTTTGAACACAGTAACAAATCAGGTCGATTTCTAGCTAACCAGCTAAAAATAAATAAAGAAAAAACAACTATATGTGCTGCTAAAGATTTATCGGGGAACACAATATATGATCCTGGAAGAATAAACAACATTTTTAGGCATTTCTATGAAACTTTATACTCACCACAAATAAACCCATCTAAAAATGAAATTGATCTGTTTCTTGACAACGTAACTCTTCCAAAATTACTAGACAGTCAAGCAATGGATCTGGATTCGCCACTGACGCCAAGTGAACTCCAGGAAGCCCTGATAAGTATGCCCAATAATAAGGCTCCAGGTCCAGACGGCTTCCCTGCAGAATTCTACAAAGAATTCTGGACAATTTTGGCACCAGTATTCCACGGCATGTTGCAGGAAATCGAGGAAAATGGCAGACTACCACCAAATATGAATTCTGCCAACATTAGTCTCCTGCTAAAACCAGGCAAAGACCCTCTATTTCCCTCAAGCTATCGTCCAATTTCTCTTTTAAATGTAGACCTTAAAATAATCTGCAAAGCTCTCTCAAAGAGATTAGAGAAAATGACCCCCCTCTTAATTCATCCTGACCAAACTGGTTTCATAAAAGGTCGGCACTCCTCAACAAACACTCGTAGATTACTTAATTTAATAGACTACTCATACGATAAAAACATCGAAACCATAATATTATCTCTAGATGCAGAAAAAGCATTTGACAGAGTTAACTGGAAATTTTTCGCAACTTTACACAAATTTGGTTTTGGAAACTCTTTCATAAACTGGATAAGAATATTATACAATTCCCCAACAGCTCGTATCAGAACAAATGACCAGACATCCTCCAGCTTCTATCTCCTGAGGGGCACCAGACAGTTATGCCCACTCTCCCCTTCACTGTTTGCAATTTTTATCGAACCTCTAGCAGCAGCATTTAGACAGGCTACAACAATTAAGTGCATAAAATGTAAGAACATAGAACATAAAATCAGTCTCTATGCGGATGATGTGTTGCTTTTTCTGCAAAACACACAAACCAACCTCTCTGAGGTAATTACTTTAATAAACTGGTTTTCAAGAGTTTCAGATTATTCAATTAACTGGCCAAAATCTACAGTTCTCCCCATTAACTGCTCCTTCCATAATTCTTCCTCTGCCCCACTGCAATCCGGAAATATTAAATATTTAGGTATTAATGTCTCTCCTAAGCTTTCAGACTTAACTAAATTAAACCACATCCCACTTCTAAAGAAAGTAGAAGGCGATCTGACTAGATGGAAATCTTTACCCATATCACTCATGGGAAGGGTCGCCACTATAAAAATGATGATCTTGCCAAAAATAAATTACTTATTTTTGATGATCCCTAACAAACCATCACAAGATTGGTTCAGATCTCTGGATTCATATATTTCCAAATTCCTTTGGAAAGATAAACCCCTGCGTATCAGCTTAAAAATGCTACAAAGAACCAAGGATAGAGGAGGATTAGATCTGCCTAATTTTCACCAATACTTCTTAGCCAACAGGCTTCAGTTCATCTCAGAATGGTTAAAACATACCTTCTTAGTTGAGCCCTGGCTAGATGTTGAACAGGCACTATGCAAGGATCTAGAGATTTCAGACCTACCATTTATTAGCTCAAACATCAAAAGACACGAATGCTTTAAAAGTATCAACATCAGCTTTTCTCTGACAGCATGGTGGGAGTTTCTAAAAATAACGGAGTCTTCATTAATCCCATGCAAACGTACACCTATCTGGAATAACCCTGACATATTACAAAACAATAATATGATTAATTTCCCAGAATGGAGTTGTAAAGGAATTAAATACTTAGAACATATATTAGAGGGAACAGAATTTATTCCATTTGACAGACTAGTTGCACAATATGGGATCAACAAGACAAGATTTTTAGAATATCAACAAATTAAATCCATAGTAAAAAAGAAATTTAACCTCAGTCAAGTTGAATTACAAACACCACTAAGTGCAGCACATTTTCTTACTCTTAAATCCCCCAAATTATTATCTAAAATATACAGAACACTTTCTAAATTAGATGAATCAATATCCCTTCCTATTGCAAAGTGGGAAGCAGATTTATCAGTCAGCTTAGACCAAAACTTCTGGTCTCAGATTTGCTTAAAAACCTTTAAATTAATTAAAAATCCCAGTCTGCAATTAATACAATACAAAATACTACACAGAGTGCACTATACAGGTCATCGGATGTTCAAGATGGGCTTTACATCTTCCAACAACTGCTCACACTGTCAAGGCAATACACCAGACAATTACATCCACGCTCTTTGGTTCTGTCCACCAGTGCAAAAGTTTTGGCGCGAGATATGTGAAGACTTATCAAAGTGTCTGAAATGTAACATTCCAACCTCCCCCTTAGTGTGTTTACTGGGCAGCTTAGATAATGTCACTTCAGAAAAGAATATAGCCCATATGATTTTCACTGCCCTATGCATAGCCAAGAAAACAGTCCTCATGAACTGGAAAAATAAAAATAATCTTAATTCTAACCAATATAGAAATTATCTATTAGATTACATTAGTCTTGATACAGCCTCTGCCACCACATCAGATCAATTGCTCTGGACTCCTTTTATCAGCTCCATCACCTAGTGGGGGTGGGGGGTCATAGTTTGGTCCCACCTTCACTGTTGTGATTGGTGTGGGGGTAGGGACAGGCTTAGGGCGTCGGGGGGTTCCCCGGAGGCATCTTCCTTGGGGGGCTCAACCCGGGGTAGCGGTCATGTCCAGTTGGGGGCTCTGTTGGCTCTCAGGTGACCGTTTCCTCGCGGCTGCGTGCAGCGGGGCTAGGGGAGGGTCTGTGCTGACGGACGTGGGTTACTGACCTGGTAGCCTGGCTGGCCCTGGGTGGGTCCGGGATGGGCGTTAGGTTCTGGGGGCGCTCCGTCTCTGGGCTGGGGCCCGGGCCGGGCCTCGGGGCTTGGATCCTGGTTGGTGTGTTGCCGGGGTTGTGGGCGGGTGGGTGCATGGGGGCCCGGCCCTGGAGCAGGGTGCCGCCGGTGCGTCGAACCACCTGGGGGGCTCTTCAACTGGTGGGGGAGATGGTCACATCTTGCAGGAGCTTTCCTCTCTTCAGGAACTCTCTCTGCAGGAGGGGGAGATACAGGAGAGGTGGAGGAAGATCTCAGCCTGGGCGTTTTCTTATGTAGTCTGGAAGATGAGTGGATGGTGGGGTGGGTGCAGTTTTCTCTGTGGTGGGGTTGGGTGGACTGTCCCGGGCTCTGTGGGGCCGGGAGGCACTGCTGCACTGGGCAGCAGGGTCTGGATGGGCCTGGGCCCCCTTTCCCTGGCGGGTCGCGGAGTGTGGGAGTGCCTACTGGGGTCAGTGGGGGAGCTGGCCCCAGGGAGGGGTTACCTGCCCCTCCCTTCCCTCCCTCCCCATCTCCAGCTGCCTCCCTCTTCCCGCACCACCACAACCACCCACACATGCAGGGCCTTGGAGTAGGGGTATGTCACCAGGGTGCAGAGGAGGCTACCCCCCCCCCCCCCCCCCCCATCCCCTTCTGGCTGCCTCTGTCTCAATTTTATCCCACAACTTAGACATTCACATTATTCACACTCTCATTACACATACATATAGGATCTTGGGGGTGGGCACAATCACGGAGTCCAAATTACCATCAGGGTGTACACCTCACCCCTGGCGTCGTTGCCCACCTCTCAATTTTAAATACACTTAGACATTGAGGGCTATCAGGAGGGACTATGCGCTTACCTGCTGCTCCTTGGCAGGTAGCTCCATGCCCTCCTGGGTTTTAATTGCACCTTAGAACACATATGCATCAACACTACAATGAGCGGGTGGAGGGAGGTTTGGAGTCTTCTCCCACCCCCGTTCTCTGCGGCCTGCTGGAGCGGGAGGGCTAGGTGGAGTTGTCCGACTGCGGTCTGGAGTGTGGGGCCTCCCTGCTGCTACGGAGTCGGGGTGGTCTGCCTCTCCCCACCGCAGGGAAAAGGGTAACACCACCTGGGTCTGGGTGCAGTTCCCCCCTCCAGGGGCAAGGGTACCTAGACCCGGTTTGTAGAGTACGCTTGGGGAGTGTGATCGTGTGTACAGCGTCTCTTTATGTCTGTCTCCACGGTGGTTGAGTGTGGAGTGAGTGCATATGAGAGCATGAGGGGGGGAATGGATGTTTGTGTCTGTGTGTGCCTGTATGTCTGTGTCTATATGTCAGGCTGGGTACCAGACGCCACCTCTCTGGGGACACCTCAGGCCCTCCAAGGTTTGGAGGCCTATCTCCACCTACCACCACTTCCCCTGCCGGTGGCGGACTCCCTCAGGTGTCGGTGCGTTGGTGGTTCTTTGTGTCTGGGGGTGGGCGTCCAGGTACACACCGGCTCACTCCTTGGCGGCCGCTTATCGGGGCCTGGAGCCTGGGGCTCGCTCGGGCCCCTTCGGGGGTGGGGTTCCCCCGGCCTCTCGGCCTGGGGCTCGGTCACTCAGGCACAGCTGGCGGCCGGCGGAGCTCACGGGCGCGTCACTGCAACTCCCCCTGACTTCTGCTCCGCGGCTGCTGAGTAAGCCCTCATCTGGGACTCTCCTCAGCTCTTACTGGAACAGTGGCGCGGCTGCCCCTCTGTTGGTCTTCCATGGTCTCTTGTGTTCTGGGGGCCTCTGGATGTCTGGAGTTTTGATCTCCTCCATACCTGCTTCACACCCTGGAGGACGGGGCTGTGGCCCCCCCACACTCCCTAGCAGATCGTTACATGGAGAAACCTTTGGAATACAAGCGCGCTGATCCACACAGGTATGCACACGGGTGTTCACTGCTCGTAGACCCAAATTACACCTTTCTTGGCTGCTACTTCGAAGCACATCTGTCCTGCGTGCTGCACAACAACATTGAATATTTAGTATTTACTGCTGTTTACACTTAGCTAGATTAATGCGATGGTGTTGTGTTTAGTATGTTGCTTTGTTTTGGTTTTTTTTGTCTTTTTTTTGCTTGTTTTCTATTCTTCTCTCAACAAGTGATCCAGGAGATTTTTTTTTCTCCCCCCCTTTCTCACTGTCCCTCTCCCCTTCTGTTTTTCCTTTCCTTCCTCTTTCTTTCTCCCTTTCCTATCTCTCACTCATGTCTGTCCCGTCGGTAACATCTGAAAATAAAATATAATAAATAATAAAAACAAAGATCGACCAAATGGACCAATACGGCAATGCCACGATGATCCATTTGGCAAAGTAAATCCATTGGGCATCCTTGTTGGTCTTCAGACAACAATTCTGATGGCTAAAGAACCAAATGGGACAGGCGAAAAAAAAAAAAAAAAAAAACCTCTTTTGAAGTACAGTGGTCCCTTTCACGGGAATTATGTTTTAAAAATAGGGGAAAGGTAAAGATAGGTGAAATGCTCAAAGCAGCCAGCTTTAGTTTTTTACAATTATTATAGATGTTTTAAGGCTGCAAAACCCCTCACTACACACTTTTTACACTTTTCTCAGACAGGCATTAACATTTTCACACTTTTCTCTCTTGTTGAAACACTCTCAAAGTTCAAACCTTCGTAGAAAAACTGTCCAGTTTTGTAGGATGAAATCAAAGATCAAACCCTGTTTTCAGGTCCAGAACATGGGAATAGAGCAGCTGTGAGAGAATTTAAGATTAATGAATCAATGAAGTGGAGGAAGCAAGAAGAATAAGTTGAGTAAAGTTAGACTTATCTGACTGTTTTGTTTTGCTTAATGCCCCTTAAAATGTGCATTATGGTCCTGAAAATACGGTAACTTCTACCTTCCTTTAGTATGTCCAGAAGTCCAACTTTTTTGAGATAGTTAGCATCTTCCTCTGCCTTGTTTGTTGAGGAGAAAACTTACAAACATACAGTACAGCACTTCAGAGTCACACTGTTAGCGATCAAAGATTTATGTAAATTTGACAAGCTGAACGCATTCTGTACTGTACAGGAGACACAGCATGGAGGACCTTGACTGATAATGGTCTACATCCAATCAGGACGCAGAACACAATGCACTGCAAAAAAAAAAGAAAAAAAAAGAAAAGAAAGGAAAGCATGCAAAATTGCATGCACAAAAATCAGCGAAACTGCGAAGCGGCGAAAGGTAAACTGCCTTATAGCGAGGGTCCATTGTACTCTTAACTTTTAAGCCAATGCTTTGAGATTTGATAGTGAAGACAAAAACCTTATTTCACATTTGGATCACAGATGGTTAGTTTTTAAGAACCCTGTTTTGGACATAATCCATATGTGGCCTGTTCTTAAGCCATAATTACAGCAAAGTAATTTTAGCAAAAATAACTTTAGCATTTTCAGGAAGAGAACTGATGTCACTAGAGCATGATATCTGTTCTTTAGGACTCATGGGGAGCAGGGTGTGTGTGTGTGTGTGTGTGTGTGTGTGTGTGTGTTGGGAGAGTGACATTTATAGTGCATTGAGAAAGTATTGACAGCACTTCGCTTGTTCCACATTTTTTCACGTTACAGCCTTATTCCAAAATTGATTGATTAAATTCATTTTTCATCTCCAAACTACACACAATACAAAATAATGACAAGGGAAAAAGGTTTGCTTTACATTCTTGTACATTTATTAAAAATAAAAACACAAAATATTAATATTAATGACAAAAATATATAACACTTTTCTGGTGTCTAGCTTTACTCTAGAATCATTAAATAACACATGTGTGAACATGATAAAACCCAGTTTAATGACTGCATTAATGCATTGCTCAAAGCCACATCCAATGTGGAACTAAAATAAGAGATTTGAATTATCAATTTGCAGTTCACACACTGAATAATCATATCCTTGCTGCATACAGCTACATGTGTTACAATTAAGAGCTACCAATAGCACCAATTAGTCAACCTTTAAGTCACCTCATCCAAAATAATTAACTTCACTGTCAGTGAGGCTGCAGTTCCAACCAGTATGCTGGAGGTTGGTTGGAATAGAAGCATTTCAATTAATGTTTGTAATTTATTTTAGTAGTATTGTCCTAATATTGCTGGTCCTTTTCACCAAGTCCCCCTGAATGGAAAGACTTAAATGATGTCTTGGTAGTCACAGTCCAGTTTAGGGTTAAAATTACTGGCTGGCCTATTTATATGTTTTAATTCTAAATTACATTCTATTGTTAAGTTTGACTTTTGAAAAAATGAGTCATATAGAATATGTATCTCATTAACTTTTCATAAAAAAGAAACAGAAGGAGAATCAGTCTGTATGCATCTGTATTTCTTCATTCATTCAACATCAAAATACATTTTGGAGGAACTCTATTAAACTCCCTCTCATTAATTACCATTTTGCTGGAGTGGGTTCACTAGTTGAGTTCATTTCTACTTAAGAGGATTTTAAAGTACACTGTAATTAAAATTCACTCTGCCTCATTCCTTTTAAATGGCTGGAATGGTGCAGACAAAGTGCCCCAATGTATCTCATGCACTATTTCAGTATTTAGAAAAAAAACAAAAAAAAAACTAAACAAAGCAATTATGCTGAAACACAAGCATTATATAGCATATGATATGTGTGCCACAGAATATAAAAATCCTCTGTTATTTTGTATGGATTCTGTTTAGGAAGTTCATTTTATTTCTGTCCAAACAGAATAATTACATTTAAGACAAACATGGGAAAACCCATGAATACACTAGATGCCAGTTACTAGTGTGAAATATTTTGTGTTGGTGCTCTACCTGTTGTATAACGCGCTCAATACATTTTATTTCTTTTAAGCAGGGTCTTTGCTGTGTTTTAAATTATATTCAACAAACAAGCACAGAGTCTAATTATGTTGGGGAGAGGTATTTTGTAGCCTGAAAATGACCTCAGAGTTTCATACAAACAGTGCTAACTGAAACAAATTACCAAATTGATTTAACAAAGTGAACTACTTTAGAAATTGCTAAATAGCAGTTGCCATAGAAACAACACCAGTTACCTCCAAGTTAATACAAAAACGATGTTTTATAATTATTTATCATTTAATAATACATGATGATTATTGTGTCACAACTCTAAGAAAAAATAACACTGAATAATACTTCTTGCTGTTGTTTTAGTTCAATGTGTAACCACCAACACATTAGTCAAGGCCTTGCATATCTATAATATAGTAGTTTTTGTGTAAGATTTAATTTTTAATGAATAAACTGCGCTTTTTGTCAATCGTTGTACATTCAGCAATACCTAATGACAAAGTAAAAGCATTGCCATTTCCCAGAGTCCAGACTGCCTGTAACAGGGCAGCCCTTAGCGGCTGGAAACACAGTGAGATGGACCAAGGCAAGTGTAATGGAACAAAAAAGTATTTATTTCCTATACAGCTCTCCTTACAACAATTAACTCGTCGAGCTTCTTCACAGTACAAACTCCCCCTCTAATGACAACTGGCAGCCTTAAATATGTTTAGCTGTCACAGACTTAACCATTATTCCACTCTCAGGTAAATTCTTAAATCCCAACCTTCCACCACAGTATACAATATATCAATTAGAATAAATAAATACATAAATACATTTCACATTTACATATTAATAAATATTTCACACTTTAATGTTACACCAAACCCAATATTATAAAAACCCAGAAACCCAAGCACAAAAAGATCCGCCACACTCTCTTTACCAATGGTCTCTCCCAGAACCTTTAAATGGTGTCTGGACCCCCAGGGAAACATTTGCCCAAACACCTTGAAGAGGACATAGGCAAGAAAGGTAATTAATCATTATCTTAAACACTTATTTGCACCACTTTTATCCCTAGATTTCACACACACATTTGCATTAGTTTTTCTTACTGGTAAACCTTAATCACAATCTCAATCACCATTCTTTTCTCCTGACAGACAACCACCACATTCCTTGATGAGGAGCAGCTGTGCAGGATCTGAAATAAGGCTACCAACTGATTTTAAAATTCCCAATAAATAGTCAATAAATATTTAAACTTCTTGTGTGCAAAACCATGCTTAAAGTGCTTGATAAAGTGCTTTTAATAAAGTGAAAGATGTGCTCTAAAGTGCTATACAGATAATATAAACAAATTTAGTAAGGGAGTCCTCTTCCTTACACTGTCTGTCATAACTTTTTCTCACAACTGGCGTCCAAACCCTCAGTGCCCCTATTCATGGAGCACTGCTCTAATCTTTGCTAAGGACCTTGAAGTTCTGCTGCAGTGGCTGTTTCAGTCATCTCCCTGACTTTCTTACCAAGTTTGGCCAAAGGGTCAACACTGATTTCTAGCATTTAGTGAGGACAGTGTCCTCATTGGAATTTGTAAATGGCTTTACAATCACACACTGATCTTCAAGAATCTACAAAGAACTTCCTTTGCATATCTGATGCAAAACAGTGTCAGAGTAATCAGGGTTTATGCACACACTCACAAAAGTTTACCCATACAACCCAAAAAATCTGTTTGCTTTCAAAAAATTCACTATGTACAACTGAGTGGAAAAATTAAGGGAATATCATCAAAGTCTGACATCTGTGACAGAAATCTTAGAGGTCACAGCACGGTATTTATACCAGTTTAATAAACTGAAATGTAGACAAGGTAACACATATTGCATGTTGAAAGTAATGTTTTTGTAGTGCCTGAGTGAATTTTCATTCAATTGGCATTGAGAGAAGTACATAAAAAGTACAAAAGAACATGTAGAAGACCTGATTGATTCTTCTGACATTAACTGGTGATTTTTCTTTTGTTAACAATGAATACTCAATACAGCATTTAGAAAAAAACAAATAAGAGTGCAAACAAGTATGTTAGTGTGAAAGTGTGGATGGGGAAAAAGGACCAAATGAAAGGGGTAGTGCAGGTTCAGCAACTGAAATGCTGAAACAGTATAATAGTTTGACTGCACATAGCAATCTTGGCACCTTTACACAAAGACCCCAATACGGTGGGTGCCTTGAGGTTAAGCGCCTCTCCAACTTATTTTGTTCTCCTATCACGTGGTGCACAGCAAGTGCAGGCCATTACAGCAAACAATAACAGGGAATTGGGTTCTGCCAAACACAGGAGCACAGAAGCAAGGTGAAAATAGAGATAAAGACATAAATAATACATGTATTTATATTTATTGCCCAATAATAAGGCATTAAAGCATATCCTTCTTGTACTGGTGCAACAGATTAAAGATATCAATTAAGGACATTCTTACAATTTTTACATTATGTTTTCCCTACTTGAATAGTATAAAAGTCGCTACTTATGCTAATCTTTATACTATTCCTGGGTAACTCAGCAGACAGTGAGATGTTTTCATGTCGTGTTGCATTCATCCAGTTAGATAATCTGCAGGTTATCTTTATTACCTGAAGGAGTAGAGTTCAGTACTAATGGCACCCTGAGCAATTCTTATCTCAGAGAAAGAAGAAACTCAGAATTTTCTTTTCCAAGCACTATTTTAGTTGGTTTGCTGTTAAGTGTTATATCTCTTGTTGGACTCTTCAGGTGCATTAATATTACTATCCCATATTTGTAAATTAGCTAACAAAGTGATTTAATGGAAGGAGCAGGCACTGAAGCTTGAGTATACTACTTATATATACACTGTGCCTGAATTAACGGTACTATGTTCAGGACTAGCTTAAGGTAGCTGGGGCACAGTTTCAAATTAACCTACTTTGGGGGTAAACCTCACTGGAACAAAGTGTAGCTAATCTGGAGTCAGTATGACATTAATTTTAAGTAGGAGTGTTTGTATGTGATGTAGAACAGTACCACCATTATATACATTAGACTCTACTAACAAAAAGAAAGTGTATTTTGGTCTTTGAGATTGATTATTTATAATATCAATTGGTAAATTTTGACTGTCAACTTTGACACTTCATTTCTGGCAGGTCTTTCCTTTTTTTTCTTTAATTGCACATTAACATTAGATGTTGCTTTACTGCACACTGTCAAAAATCTATACAATCAAAACACAAAGGTTAAAATAGGATATCTTTTTTTTGCTGTATCTGGATTTTGCTGGATACAGTTTGCTGTATCCAGACTCCAACTATTCTGCTCCCAGGCATCTCCTGTCAGTTCAGACAGATGCACCAGTGAGGCTATTCATTGACCGGGAGCCCAGGAGAAGCTTCATTGAAATCCAACACATCAACCATGCCTGGAAGGCATTTCTTCACCTTCTCCAAGAGCTTTTCGTTTTGCTGATAGGAGAGGCACCAACATTCACCTTAGAAACAATGGAAAGTACTGCAGACATCCAAATGGTGTTTCATTAAATTTACAATGGAAATAAAATTATTATAAATATTGGAATTTTAGTTCTACATTCTTGACAGATATTCAAGAACCTTCAGCAAACATAGATACCTCGCTCATTACCATGCTTCAAATATTGACTAAAAAAAATAAAGGTTTAAGCTATTGCCATTAATAATTAAATCAAAGTTATAAGACAAACACCAATAATAATTTTATCTTGTCTGCATATTTTATGTAATGTAAGTTAATATGTAATCCACTGATTGTTGTAGCAGCAATTCAGAACAGCAAGTCCCGCATATATGCTTGGTTACTACTTCTTACAATGAGACATACTTAGAGATAACCAGTGTTTTTTTGGCCTCAGCTCATGGCATAGGAGACATTTTGGACACATCATGTTATATTAGAAGACCATTGGGATACATTATTTGGGGAACAAGTATGATATTGGCCTGAGAGCTAAAGACCAATTAGAAATAGAACAAGACATACGCAAACCTCCCTATGTAAACTTCAAAAACAGGATAAATTACAATGCTGTCGACTTTAAGTTACAGCGTGTAACTTAAAGTCACTTATAATAAACTCAAATAAACTCTCAGACAATGTGAGAATGTTCTAAAACTGGTTATCAGGGGAAAGTGTGATTTGTAGAACACTTGAGCCTAAGATAAGTTGGTATAATGTTATCTTATGACCACCTGTTCTTGTTATGTTGGTGGCTTAATAGTCTGTATGGGGGAGGGGTCACATGTCTAATCTGCAAACAACAAGTAATTGTGACAACACCATGAATATAAAGGCACATTTTGGGCTTCAATGGAGGTGAGACAGAGTAAGGGCTGGAGGTAGAGAACATGTCCCATGCTCCGAAAATAAACTTGACCTGACCGTTCATAAAACATGGGCATGGACTTCAGCAGGCACAAACGGGTCCACTCCTTTCTCTTTAGAGAACAGGTGGAATCTGTCTCCACCTTTAGGTTTCTGGGCACCCACATCACCGGTCTGGAGGAAGAATAACCTGGACAAGAAGCTGCTGCTGGCCTTCTACCGCTCCTTAGTGGAGAGGGTGCTCTTCTACTGCCTGGGTGTTTGATACCCAGGGGCCACTACTGAGAACAGTCTCGTCTCGTTTGGCTCTCAGCGAAGGCGGTCGCACTTTTTCTCCTCTCCTCCTTACCCTTATCTTCCCTGCTTAGCCTCTGTGTCCTTGTCTTGTCTCGTGTGCATTACTTTCCCTGGAACAGTCTCTCACTGTCGTTCTCCAAAACCTAAAAGAGAACTATGGATTTGATCAACTGGTCTCTGAATGCTATTGACACCCTTTTCTCAACGAGAAGTCTGGGCTCGGGAGAGCCCGAGTGCCCTGGAGGGACTTTCCCTGCCGGATACATGATGGACGGGTGGCAGAACTGGAGGGTCATGTGCCTGGCGGGACTGTCGATCGAGGACGCTGAAGTTATCTACCTATTCGGAACCATGATAACAGGGTTCTTGCTGATCGGAGCTGGCTTGGCCCTGGTTTATCGGAGAAATAAGAGAGCGGAACCGGCTCTTCAGACCCCTCCCCCAAGGCTGCCCGCTGGAATCGAAGCAATGGGACGAGGTGCGACCTCTCACAACGAACGCAGCATGGTTAACCCTTTAAGACCTACCATAGAACCAAGTCCGCCAGAGCTTAAATTATATTTTTACATGCTGTGGAGCCATTTTTGGGAGCATTTCAAGTTGCTTTACATCAATACAACCATTATAACCCAGATTTTAATAATATGTATGCATGAAGTGCATAGTAATTACATAAATTGCAAAAAAGTGCAATAAACTACAAAAAAAGTTTTTAAATCGTTTTTGTTTTTTTAACATATATTTCTAGTTAGAGAAATTTAAGAGGCTTATCCCTCAAAACTGTAAATACAAAAAAGTTGCACAAAATAGTTTCCCACCACAGGAAATTTATTTTGAGTGTCTTCATACTTTTATTTTTGAAATACACCAATTTTTATATACTGCAGGAAAAACGAAAATAAATATTATAATGCAAATTTGCAAAAAAGCAGCATGTGCATCAAAATAAACTATTTCCAGCAGTGCAATATGAGTCCTAAGCATCCCACAAACGACACAGAAAGTCATAAAGTCAAAGATAACTTTTAAAAACACAATTATAGGCTCATGAGGCCCTGATGGTAAAAAAAACAACAACACTACATTTCTGCGAAAACGACGTTACTTCCGGTTTCGGGCAGGTATGGCGGACATGTGAAAGTTCGCGCTGACGTCTATTCCAACATAGGCAGTGTTATGAACAGCTGATCAGATCGGCAAAGCGTGTTTCTGGAATATTATGTTTGTGTTGCTGCAAGTGGTTTTTATGCAGTTTTTGCAAAGCTATATGTGGAAGGAAACTGTGACCTAGGACAAGCTGATGGCATAAGATGTAAGTACAACTCCTCTGGTTTCATATGCAAAAAAAATTTTTGCGCTAGCTTACGTGGTTGCAGAGCTACCGGGATTTAAAAATCGTTACGCAAAACAGAGCGTGCCCGCTCCGATCGGCTTTAAAGGGTTAACACCTTGGAGACGCTTACAGCTGCTGTGAAGGCTCAAAACAACACCATTGAGCGTATGGGGGGATACATCAGAGAGAGGCCTGCTCAAAATGAGACCCTTGAGCGACAGTTGGATCACATCGCGGAACGGCTCACTGCATGTTGTGAGGTCTCAGAATCAAAAGAATGACAACACCACGGAACAGAAGTTTGATACCATCATGGGGAGGCTCGCAGCTCTCCAACGGGAGATTGAGAGACCAGCGTCAGAGTGTTAAAGAGCAGCTTGAAATTCTCCTGGGCTGCTCGCATGAAAAATCAGCAAAATCAACATCGTAATGCGGACACCACCACGGCACCAGCTGCAGGCCCAAGGCTGGAGCCAAACAATCACTCCCTGATAATGACTGTGTGATGACTATTCTTCCCATCCCATGCAAGGCCACCTGGATTACCTTAGGTTCTTATGCCAGTCACCTATCGTCTACTGTCAGAAATCTTGGAGTAGTGCTGGACAGTTCCCTCAAATTGGATAAGCAAGTGGCTGCAGTGGTAAAAACCAGCTTCTACCAACTACGCCAAATTTCGAAGGCAATGCCTTACCTACGACACAAGGACCTTGAAAGGCTCACTCATGCTTTTATAACCTCTAGACTGGACTATTGTAATTCTCTTTACTTAGGCCTCCAACTCTCCCTCATCCAACGCCTACAATTAGTCCAGAATGCCGCAGCACGCCTTTTAAGCGGCACTAGAAGACAGGATCATATCACTCCTATTCTAGCTAACCTCCACTGGCTTCCTGTCAAAAACCGTATTGTTTTTAAAATTCTTCTATACACTTTTAAAATCTTAAATAACTTGGCACCCAGTTATTTGATTGACCTTCTTAATTTATATATCCCTACAAGGGCACTCAGATCCTCTAATCAGGGGCTCATAATGCAACCAATGTCTCGACTAAAGACGAAGGGGGATCGTGCCTTTGCTTTTGCTGCACCAAAACTCTGGAACAGCCTGCCGGTTGATGTCCGTGCGTCGGAAACTATTCAATCTTTCAAATCACGGTTAAAAACCCAGTTGTTTAAGCTCGCCTTTCAAACTACTTAGCTTAATTTCTTCCCGGTTCGTGCTTGTTGCAATATTACCATCCTATAACTGTATTTCTTTGTTGTTAATTGTTTTCTTTTGCTGTAAACCTGCAAGTATGGCTCGTCTGTGAAGCACTTTGTTGTACCTGTGACTTTTAAATGTGCTATAGAAATAAAATTGAAATTGAAATTGGATTGGCTGGAGGACTGTGTACTTAGCCTGATAGGGCGAAGGACAGGTCTCTTTTTTTCCTCTTGTACCTTCCCGTTGTTATGTACATTTCAGTGTTTTTCTGCAATGCTACCGATCTCCGACTTGTAACCCCTTGTGATGTCTGTGTTATGTGCCTGAGGTCGGGGGGGGGGGGGGGGGGGGGGTCCCATTCCACTGCAGGGCAACCTGCTTGTGACAAATAAAGCTTTGATTGATTGATTGATTGATTGATTGATTGATTGAACAGGAAGGCTGTGCAGAGGGTAATTAACACCGCCCCAAAAATCAGGGGTCCCTCTGCCACCCCTGGAGCCCATCCCGAGATCTTCCTGTCTCAGGAAATCCAGGGCCATAATAGGTCACCCCTTGCACACCACCCACCATCTGTTTGACCCGCTGCCCTGTCATCAGCACCTCAGGTCAACCAAGTCCCACACCTCCAGACTCACTAACAGCTTCTTCCCCTTGGCCTTGTCAAACTGTTAACCCTCATCACTCCATGGACACCCCCATATGGACTCTATTTAGACCAAGCCCTCCAAGCACTTTGCTCTCCAGTGTTTGCCTATTTATTCTTGATGTCCTTACTATATATATTTTTTTTTTTTTACTTTTGGAGCACACAAATTTTGTTGTACATGCACAATGACAATATAGAGCAATTCTATTCTATTCCTATGTTAACACTGAAAGGCAATGTACTATTGTTGAAACTACAGCGACAGCGATTGTCTGTTTATCCATCTATTCGCTTCCGCTTATCCTTTCAGGGTCGCGGGGGGTGCTGGAGCCTATCCCAGCTGTCATAGGGCGAGAGGCGGGGTACACTCTGGACAGGTCGCCAGTCTGTTGCAGGGCTAACACACAGGGACAGGCAACCATTCACAGTCACATTCACTCCTGCATTCACACCTATGGGCAATTTAGATTTTACAATTAACCTATCCCCACAAAGTGCACATCCTTGGACTGTGGGAGGAGTACCCGGGGAGAACCCACGCAAACACGGTGAGAACATGCAAACTTCACACAGAAAGACTCTGCTGGCCTGATGGTGGAATTGAACTCAGGACCCCCTTGCTGTGAGGCAACAGTGCTGTGTCTGTGTAATGTAGCAATTTTCTCTCTCCTTACATTTACATCTTTGTGGAATGTCACTGGCACGGCATTTTCCAGCTAAGTGATTGGCTGCTGTCTAATGACCATCATGCAACATAAATAGAAAAGTTGTGGCAGTTATAGCATTTACCAAACAGCCACACTATAGGTAAACATATAGGAAATGTCATGTATTATTCATTTATTTATCTAAATTAATTAGTCAGTCTTGTTTCCACACCCTGGTCTTTGGCAGTCGCTCCGTGTATTTGGATAGTCTTACTGTTTAATTTATGTAATTAAAAAAAGCAGTCCCAACAGTATCCCTCAGTACTACTACTGTAGGCAATGTAAAATGCTGCATAACGGCATTGATTCCCAGGCTTTTCTTTAACCAGTTTGCTGTGACCCAGTTTTATCACTATTCAACTGGATTAACAAAAGCCTAACAAAAGATAGTGATTGTAGCGTGGAAAAAAAAGACAAAGGTGATAGTGGAAATATTAATCTTCTGCTTTTCTTAGTGAACTGTGTATGTATTAACTTTGTCTCAACTCATTTTTTGTTACAATAACCTCTGTATTGTTCTCTTTATCTGTTTCTGTTTTATCTTACTTTTGTAGGCGCTCCAAGAGATAAACTGAATTGAACTGTGCACTTTACACAATTCACAAACAAGAACCTTACCACCAGGTCTTTATTTATGTTTGCTTTTATTGCATCATGTAGCACAATATTAAGACTAATTTTAATCAGGTTGTATAAATGTACATTATATTATACATTTCTTCATAACAAAATTGACAGTTCTTCGTGTATGATGAAAATGCTACATGTTTTACTCCAAATATACTTAATTTATACTTTGAGTTGCATAATCTCAATTTTCAGAATTATTTGTTTCAGAGATAGCAGTGCACATTAATCTTATTTTTTATAGTTATACCAGTGAAGCAAAAAGCCAATCCACGGATGCCTAATAATATGGATGCCTAAAATAAAGGCATTTTTATATACAGATTAATGAGCTGCCAATTCCCATTAGTTTAATGTTTCAAACTGAAAAAAAAATACCCGTAATTCCTCTATTCAACAACAGCTACAGTGACTATTTAAATACTTTATTGTTACTATTAATCAAGTATTGATATATAAAAGTATGACATTAAAGTACAAATTAAATTAAATTAACTTTATTTTGAAAAGTCACGATTAGAAAAATGAAAAATGATATTTAATTGATGTGCTTTGTGTGGGGTTTGTGTCCAAATCAGCTAATGGATTTTGTACTTCAACTTAGACTTGTGTGGTTTTATATGTGGTTGCATCTATGATAGGAAGGCTAGTTGGTTAGTGAGAATCATGGTGTATAAAGCTGATCAAAGCAGCTCTTTTAAGATAGCAGCATATGTGATTACAGAAAATGCATGCACAGCCAGAGGGAAAAGTCCATATAATTTTGATGCAAAACATAAATATTCCAATTCTGTCCATCATTTCTCCAGTTAGAAGATAGTCCCATGTTATCATACTTTTCAAATGTAACCCAGGTCCCACGTAGCTATGGTAAAGCTAGAGTATATAGTACAATGAGACTGGGCCTGGGTTCGTAGTGCTACTAATAATGATAACTGATACCCTCTAATTTAACTAATAAGGACCACCACAACTGTATTTTACACAAATTAAATCCCTCACCGGGTATTTATTTAGACAAAAAGAAATGAATAAAATAAACAGTTACTCTTATAAACTGAATTGAATTAAAATAAACAAACAAAATTACTGGAAAAGTGACTACGTGGGTTTTCAATGAAAGATTTATCAAAACAAAATACCTCTTTCTTAGGTGCCAACTGTTATTTCAGTTACAACAGCTCACACCTTTAAAATGGATGAATTTCAACCTTTGATAATAACTTTGATTAACTACACACTTACTCAAATTAAACCAAATTTGTAACAGTGGGCCCACACACACACACTTTAACCTGTCCACACTACACCTGTAGCACGGTGCTTGTTGCAGGCCTGATTCGAAGTTCGGGTGCGGTGAGGCCTAAAACTGATGGCCGCTTCACTCAAACTGAGCCATAAACAAAATACGTGCACTTTAGTTCCAGTTAGTACTCACGAGTCCAATGAGTTTGTTAGTGGGGCAATCAGAAACGGGCAGTTAGTTCACCAGTAGTGAAGACAGTCAGGGGTAAGAAAACAGTCAGGGGCGAGGAAACAGCCAGGTGTGAGAAAACAGCAGGGTCCATCCGGGCAGAAACCTCTCTCTCCCTCTCCTTTCAGAGCGTCCCTCGGCTTCTAAACATATTTAAACACTTGAGCTACAATACCAAATGCTATCACATAACGATTTAGCATTAGCATGCTTTGACTGAAAATCACAGAGCTAAACATACAGCATGGCATCACAGCACATAACGCGGTAAGCTGCGCTAATTAGCAAGCCGCTAGTTAGCATCACATATCACGCTATTTTATCACTATAACGAATAGTTACAGTACAAATGTCAAGGCACACAGTCTCATTTACCTCTTGCAGATCACAAATAAGTAATATCAGGACCACGGGTAGTCGACCTCAACGATACACTTAGATGCAAAATCCACACCACGTTTGCCTTACGACATCTCTCTCTTCAGACTTAGCTTCTGTGTCCGCGCCCACAGATTCACACAAACTTTACCACTCGTCCCGCCCCCATAGCAGAGAAGAGTGACATTGACTGGCTCGTCAGCACAACAACCAATGACAATACAATATTGAGATAACTGACATTAGATGGGTAAATAATCTTAGGTTACACCCCAACATATTTATTGTGCACAGAAAATGAACTCTAAATCATGAAACCCTTATATTTATTGGACTCTTAACTGTAAATGAAATACATTTGTACCCAAGCATATGATTTTTAAACCTTTTATCAACTATTTATATTTTAACCATTTCTTATAACAGTAGACTTTTTCTTTATACTGCAAGCCCGAATAATTGCAGACAGGGCTACACAAATAATGTTAATAACATCACAGAAAAACTGTAGGCTATATCACAGAAGTGTTCAATAATAACATGTTCTCTCTATGCATATTATGGCAATTTATGGCGTACCTAAAACACGTTTCATAAATATAAAGATTTTTATAAGATCAGGTGATTATTTTCTGCTTTATTTATGGTATTTTGTTTTTACGGCATTGAATCTTCTTAGCAAAGGGGCTGTGATTTAAGAAATATTTTAAGAAATATTTTCCATAGCTTTTGTGGCTGTTATACTCACGCTTCCACAAGGCCTGAAAAAATACTCGAAAAGGGGTTTAAAATTCTAAATTCATCCTTTAGTGGTTGCCACAAATTAGTGTGTATAACTGTCCTGGGCTTTGTGGGTTTTCATTCAAGGTCTGTGAGGAACAAATAAAAAACAGACAAAAATGCAAAGCAAAAAAATCAATTTTACCAAATATAACTCACCATGTCAACTGCCTTCCAAAAAGAGTTAATTAAATGAAAGTTTTAGAAAGGTCAGGCAGCAGCTGTAGCTTATCATTTTATTACAGGATCAGTTAACTACTGAGCCTTTTCAGGTACTAACTGAACTTATTCCCAGTGCAATTGCATTATACAGAAAAACAGGCACAGTAATTGCACTGCCCTGATGGTCCTCATGAAAATTCAATACTAATGTGATTTCAGTCCTGTCACTGTATTCCTCTAGAGCACCTGTCAAAAATTGCTTTGCAGCACTGGCAATGCGACTTAATAACAACTCAGATCTCCACTGAGTGTTACTTAATCCATTGCTATTACCACTTAAATTGGATTGAGAAAAACACGTTTGAAAAAAATAACTTGCCAAAATCAACACATGTCTCTTTACAGTCTCTGCACCTGAATGCTGAACAAGACTTAACATAACCCGCCTTAGATTCAAATAAGCCATATTCTTAATTATTACCTAAAAATATAAAATAAATTATTGTACATTTATTTCTTGTGGCATTTCAGCCCCTTTAAAATTTCAAGAAAACATCATATAGTGTATTTTGGAATACAATTTAAAATATACCATTTATTAACATATTCTCAGATGCAAAGTAATTTTTGTCTGTATACAAGTTTGCTGTTCAAAGGAGAAAAAAACTGAAATAGATTTTAAATATTACAAAAAACGTAAAAAATAACAAAAATACCCCCTTACACGTTCACCAATTCAAACAATATCATAGCAGTCATAGTATGTCATTTTCATTAATATCCTTTTTAGACCACTGTTGTTCCCACTTTACATATTCCCAAAACTGAGATCCCACAAGGAGTCAGCCTCATATATTATCATAAATTACCTTACATTCCCAGAATCTGTTAGTTGTCTACTCTTAGGGAAAGACTGGATTACGTCTGAAAGCTCAGATTCTTGAAGAGTTACAATAAAGAAGTTTAATTGGCTGTGTTAGCCTTGACACTTTTATAGCCAGAAGTGTCTAATTTAGGTGATGCTGTGATTGTTTTAACAATGTAATAATAATAATAATGTATACTTTATTGATCCACATGGGGAAATTCCTCTCTGCATTTAACCCATTCACTTAGTGAAGCAGTGGACAGCCATTGGGTGCCCAGGGAGCAGTGTGTAGGGATGGTACCTTGCTCAGGGGTACCTCAGGGTGGCTATTCAAGGGAATTGAACCCCCGACCTTCCGATCATGGGGCCACCACTCTACCTACTGAGCGATCCCTGCCAATATCACTACTCTAAAAAACTATACATTGCTGGCTACACTGGCACAGCAATGACACAGCAGGTGTTGCAGGACCATTGGGGAAATCCTTAAGTGGGCAACACGAAATTAATAAACTAAGTAAAACTGCCAAAAAAAACAAAACAAAGTCTGTTATGATTTGCCTGATCTTTGACTTAGGTTCCAAAAGAATCCATTTACTACATATTCTTCAATTTTGATATGATACTTACGTCAGTTGTCTTGTACATGTAAAATTAAATGTGCATTAGATTCATATACTCATAGTCACCCATCCTTTTCTGTTTCTAAACTAGCTATTCTTTAGTCTTCAAGAGAAATGATATGCTACCGTATCGTGTATGCTCAGATAATTAAAGGGCTGCTTCTCTGACAATTTTAAATATTAAATTAAAGAAATTGTGAGTGTCGCTTACTATGTACCTCAGGAACGTTTCCACTGATTCAAAGAAACAGGAAAGTCTGTCGCATCTTTACTACACAGATACATTTTTTATCTGGTTAAAGGTCAAACTGAAGAGTTTGATTGTTTTATAGAATCTATATCTGTGTAATATGATTGCATATGCAAATGAAATACTGGAGTTGATGTAATGCAGAAGATTTATAAATTATATCAAGTTTAAACGTTAAGGTAGTACTTTTTCATATTTCATGTCCACTGTTGCAAAACCAAGAGGGACTGAACTGGTTGATTACCCCAAAAAACTGAGTCATCACCATCACAGTGTGCTGTGGTGGAAAAACAACAATACCGCCTACTATGATCAAAGAATCTGAGAACAGTTTTGGAACTGCAGTTAATCAGTATCAGAAATGCCTCTGATCTATTCAGAATATCTTAGATGCAACATTCAGATATAACTTTGGCTACAAGTGTGGGGTCTTCTGAATCTGAAAACACGCAGGCTCAATCTGAGCTCCCTTTGACTCACCTTAGATCACAGTGAAACCTAATTGGTTTCACTGTGATCTGCAGTGGCTGGTGAGCTATTCATAAGAGAGAGCCGACATCGCCGCAGGGAGACCTGACAGAAAGTGCCGCATAGCCCATCAGTATGATGCACTCACTTAGAAATAATAAAGAGAGGGAACACCGCTGCTTTAATTGGCGTCCATGATTAAACTGAAAATAATGTAATTCAGTGTACAAAGAGCTAAGCATTATCAGAGAGGTATTCCCAAATGACCTGATCTCAGCATAAACAAGCCAGCTGTAGTCTGAACAATTAGCTGCTCAATTTGGGAGAAAACCCACCAGCTCTATCTATACCTCTACAGAAAGGGTAAAATACACATAAACAGTCCTTTAACACATAATACAAGAATTTATACTGAATGCCAGAACAGAATGTTAAGGCTTATTAAAACCTTGTCCTATCTTGTGGATAATCAAACGATAGCAAATCAAGGAAATGTTTGGTCTTGCTGGGTAAAGCACACCTGAGCTATTTTCAAGAATTTCCTAGTATCTCAAAAAGTTGGAAAGGTTTTTTTTAATCTTCAAGAAAGGGTATTACAACTCTTTCATTCCTAATATCAAGCCACTTTGGATCAAAAGACAATGTCGGAAGCATCTTTCCTGGGCTAAGGAGGAAGAAAACCTCACTGTAGCGGGTGCCATCAGCACATGATGGCACCCATTGGTGCTGATGGTGTTGGTGGTGAATGGTCCATTTTGGTTTATCAAACAAAATTCAACATAATTATCTACCGGGAAATTTTAGAGGTGTTCATGTTTCCATCTGCTGACAAGCTTTATATGTAGATATGCAGATTTCTTTTAAAGCAAGACTTAGTACCTCCCCACAGTGTTTAAACTACTACCAAATGGTATGCTGACCCTGTTTTAAGTATGACTGGCCAGCCAACCTGTCTGACCTGAACCTAACTCTATCGGTTATGTGTCAAAAGGAAGATGAGAAACATCCAACCCAAATATACAGACAAGCTGAAGACCACTACCAACAGCAACCTGGGCTTCAGTAACGCCGCAGGCCCGGGCTGACTACATTTCTATCATACCACACTGATGTAGTAAATTGCAGTAAAGGAAACTTAACCAATTATTAGGTGTATAAATATGCATGCTTCAATACATGTTATATCATCCATCCATCTATCCATCTTTTTCCGCTTATCCGGGGCCAGGTTGTGGGGGCAGCAGCCTAAGTAGAGAAGCCCAGACCTCCCTCTATCCACCCACCTCCTCCAGCTTGTCTGGGGGAACACCAAGGCATTCCCAGGCCAGCCAAGAGTATAATCTCTCCAGCATGTCCTGGGTCTGAAGACACCATGACACCACACCATCTGCAAAAAGCAGAGATGAGATTCTGAGATCACCCAAGTGAAAGCCTTCGCCACTTGGCTATGCCTAGAAATTCTGTCCATAGAAATTATGAACAGAATCGGTGACAAAGGGCAGCCTTAGCGATCCCCTCCGCAAATAATCCCTCATAGTTCATCATAGTTAAACAAAAGTTTAAAATATTTGACTTGGAGAGTTTCATTTACAAGCATAACATATGTAAATCCCATTACATTCCAGCCAAAGTTGTCCAAAACTTCTTTATTAACATAAACAATCTACTACCTTCTTTTCAGCATTTATGATTTAAATGAGGCATTGCTCTACAAATTCTTGCAACAAAGGAATATTGTAGTAAAGTTATTGGGAGCTAGCTAATTGGTGGCTGATAAAATGGCTTAGTAACCAAAAATGCCAGAGAAAAGTCACTGATGGTGAAGTTGTGTTTGGTGTTAGAGCAGGCATGACTTTGAGGAATCATCATTACAGAATGTCACATTGATATTGAGCTACCTAAAAAATCCTGAAACCAAAACTGATCAAAAAAACATTTTAGGGGCTCCAAAATGAACCTTTTTCTCCAATAATTTTCTAAGATCTCTAAATGAGAAAGGAAGACATCTGATGCCTTACATTTCAGGAGCATCTACATATAGTTTTATATCAGTCACTGAAATTTGTAATTTTTGTGAATTTAATTTTATTTGTGAAGCTTTTTGCACACCAAATCAAATAAATAAATTAATTGTGCGTATTAATCATAATTCATAATAAACTGCAGCCCAAACATCACTGACAACTCAGTCTGTACTTCTTGGACAATTAGCATCCTGGAAATAATTGCTTCCTTCAGGCAACAATTTCATCATAGGATGAAAGTGATCTTTTGCAGTGACTTCTTTTTCAAGCAGAGTCACAAAAGGATAAAATACAAACTAGCTCAAACTCATAAGAACCATATACTTTGTTTTTCCACACACTGAATTTTTCCACCTCCTCATAAATTTGCCTCGAAGTTCACAAGGCTCATGGATTGTCACGTCATCCCCTTCAAGACATGGACTTGGACAAAACATGATGAATGAACAGTCAAAGAGTTGCCGCAGTAATGAGAGGCGGATGTCAGAAGAGAGAAGAAGGCTAGTCCTGATGTGCTGTCACAGAGGATATTCTCAAGGCCTGATCAGCCTCCTCTCTGCAGGCTAGACTCTCGTACAGAAACACAAAGACACACACGCAGACACAGACAAACACACACATATACATGTGCACACTCAAGCCAAATAACATCCTTGGTTCTGTGCAAAAATAACAAATCAGGACACAAACATGGACACACATACAAAAGAAAAGGAAAGTAAAACACACATACACACACACACACACACACACACACACACACACACACACACACACACACACACACAAGAGAATAAGAAGCAACTTGACTTGAGCTGTGAGGATCCTTAGGGCCAGGAATGTCACCACAGTCCATCACTCCTCACTTACTGCTGATGCTGCTGACAAGGTCACCGTCTTCAAAGCATCTTCTTAGCTCAGCCTGAATACACTTCCCTATAAACAGTTGTTTTATCCAATTAACCAAATGTAGCAATTTGTGATTGACAACCAGAAATGCTAAACATTGTTTAAAAGTTAGGAAAGGACGTATGGTGGTGTAGCATTTTGTTACGCATGTGGAACTCAGAAAGAAGCAAGTGAATACCTGCAATTAGCACAAATATAACAAAAAGGTTTTAGCAGTTACTTGTCATTTTAAGTAGAGTTTATCATGTGCATGCAATAGTAAACGTCCAATTTTTCTGTGGCTCCTAAATACTTGCATTTTGCAATAAAAAAGGCTTACAGTTTATGGTAGAATATGTTGGGGAAGGGAAAAGGTTTTAGGGATTGTTTTGTTGCAACAGTAGAATCCTATTACAATGTCATGACCAAATTCAGTGAGCTCTTTTAGAATGAACCTGTTCTTTCAGAAATGTTTGTCAAGGCAGACTAGATGGCAAGGTTCTTGATTTTACACGCTTGTGGTGATGGAACTGAAAACACCTGAATTCAAAGATTAAGAGGTGTGGGCCAATATTTTTGTCCATATAATACACACAGACACACACACAAGTAAAGTGTCACTATCATACAGTTTTCTCCTATCAAAGTCAGATGACCACAGAACTATTTCACAGAAAAGGGAAGATGGGGATAAGACTGTTTATATCCTATTCCTTATCACCAAAAGCCAGAACCGAAGGGAAGACCACATTCTTGAGTGAAGATCGATATCGACAGGTCTGCCCAGTAGGGCCAGCTGGTTTTCAAGGCTCTGTGTATTACAGCAGTGGAGATGGCCTGAAGCCTTCAGTGACCCCTGAGCACATATCTGACAGTACAGTTTTCAGAGGTGGCTGAGACGATAGCCATGATGAACAGTGGGAGGGAGGGAGGGCATCTGAGAAGAGCTCACACCATATTTAAGCATTTCCTCATACAGGAGTGGAAAGAACCCCCATATATATAACAGTTGGGGTCATGTCTCACTCAGAAAAGCAACAGAGACGTGTATATTTTCAGCTGTGTGTGTGGAAATTAAGACCGAATCATCTCTCTGTTATTATGTGTCTACTAAAAAGTAAATGGGTAGTGGAAAAAGCAAAAAGAAAAATGAACAAATTAAAGTCTAAGTATTTATGTAGTGTAAGTAGTGTAACTAGTCATCCGCACAATGTTTTGCAGTAAACAGGAGAGCTTTTAGGTCTGGGGCAATTAAAACAAAAGCCATTCTAGTCATGCATCATGTCGAGGAGCGGAAACCCTGCAGTGACACCACATAAAAATGAACACATTTTCTTAATTACACTATTAGAAATCAAACCTGTGTACCTCCTTCCCTCACATCGATTAATAAATATATATTTATACATGTTGTTTGTGCTTTTTTAAAAGCTTCTCACAGACAGCTGCAGTATTGTATGTCAGTTTTCATTTCAAAGGGGCTCAGTTTTAGTTGCTTAAAAATGCTAGGCATACAGGGAGTGCAGAATTATTAGGCAAATGCGTATTTTGTCCACATCATCATCTTCATGCATGTTGTCTTACTCCAAGCTGCATAGGCTCGAAAGCCTACTACCAATTAAGCATATTAGGTGATGTGCATCTCTGTAATGAGAAGGGGTGTGGTCTAATGACATCAACCTATATCAGGTGTGCATAATTATTAGGCAACGTCCTTTCCTTTGGCAAAATGGGTCAAAAGAAGGACTTGACAGGCTCAGAAAAGTCAAAAATAGTGAGATATCTTGCAGAGGGATGCAGCAGTCTCAAAATTGCAAAGCTTCTGAAGCGTGATCATCGAACAATCAAGCGTTTCATTCAAAATAGTCAACAGGGTCGCAAGAAGCGTGTGGAAAAACAAAGGCGCAAAATAACTGCCCATGAACTGAGAAAAGTCAAGTGTGCAGCTGCCAAGATGCCACTTGCCACCAGGTTGGCCATATTTCAGAGCTGCAACATCACTGGAGTGCCCAAAAGCACAAGGTGTGCAATACTCAGGGACATGGCCAAGGTAAGAAAGGCTGAAAGACGACCACCACTGAACAAGACACACAAGCTAAAACGTCAAGACTGGGCCAAGAAATATCTCAAGACTGGTTTTTCTAAGGTTTTATGGACTGATGAAATGAGAGTGAGTCTTGATGGGCCAGATGGATGGGCCTGTGGCTGGATTGGTAAAGGGCAGAGAGCTCCAGTCCGACTCAGACGCCAGCAAGGTGGAGGTGGAGTACTGGTTTGGGCTGGTATCATCAAAGATTAGCTTGTGGAGCCTTTTCGGGTTGAGGATGGAATCAAGCTCAACTCCCAGTCCTACTGCCAGTTTCTGGAAGACACCTTCTTCAAGCAGTGGTACAGGAAGAAGTCTGCATCCTTCAAGAAAAACATGATTTTCATGCAGGACAATGCTCCATCACACGCGTCCAAGTACTCCACAGCGTGGCTGGCAAGAAAGGGTATAAAAGAAGAAAAACTAATGACATGGCCACCTTGTTCACCTGATCTGAACCCCATTGAGAACCTGTGGTCCATCATCAAATGTGAGATTTACAAGGAGGGAAAACAGTACACCTCTCTGAACAGTGTCTGGGAGGCTGTGGTTGCTGCTGCATGCAATGTTGATGGTGAACAGATCAAAACACTGACAGAATCCATGGATGGCAGGCTTTTGAGTGTCCTTGCAAAGAAAGGTGGCTATATTGGTCGCTGATTTGTTTTTGTTTTGTTTTTGAATGTCAGAAATGTATATTTGTGAATGTGGAGATGTTATATTGGTTTCACTGGTAAAAATAAATAATTGAAATGGGTATATATTTGTTTTTTGTTAAGTTGCCTAATAATTATGCACAGTAATAGTCACCTGCACACACAGATATCCCCCTAAAATAGCTAAAACTAAAAACAAACTAAAAACTACTTCCAAAAACATTCAGCTTTGATATTAATGAGTTTTTTGGGTTCATTGAGAACATGGTTGTTGTTCAATAATAAAATTATTCCTCAAAAATACAACTTGCCTAATAATTCTGCACTCCCTGTGTATGTCTGGCAACACCAAACACCAGAATGTTGGCATAACTATAGTAGAGTGTTTATTGACTAAAGAGCCAGGTATGAACCTGGAACCTGGAAGTAAATATCCATCCTACATTAGTGAGGTGACCAGAAACCAAACATATTTTGAAATTTTGTTAATGTTGCTTGACATTTAAATAGGAAAGGATTTGGTACTGGTGCTTAATTAAACTGAACACCGCATTACTTTGAATAGGCCAAGGTCAAACTATCCCCATGATCCTAGTGCACCAGGTAATAATAGCTGATTTTTACATCAGCTAATGCTTAGACCCTGTATATAATCTATGCAGATCCATTTGGCCTAAGTGAATTTTGTGTTAGTCTAATTGGCTTTCCCATGATACTGCTCTACCTCCTGGAGCTTTCCATGTAACTAAGAAGAATAGGGAGAGTTTTTCTTTGTCTTTCCAGTAAAGATTTTTTTTTCCGGTTGGGGAAATCCTAAACAGAGCTATACTCTCGAATATAAACGACTACAGATTAAAACAGTGTTTGTGACTATTGTATCCATCATCAATGCCAGTATATGAGGTCATAAAACCCCAGTGTCAGGGCACATCAGCTAAAGAGCTAAAGGCTCAGCTGATATTCTTCTGCACACTCAATTAGTAAACCTCATATAAGGAGGACTATTTTACCCTGCTTCTCCTTGATGCTTCTTCTGCAAGCCGCTTTGCAACCTGCCTTTACACCAGGTCTTGCAATGTGTACATGAGGTTACAACATCCTGTGTGTAAGCCACTAACATTAAATGTTTAGACAGAGACTGAAGAATATAGACTGAGTCTGAAATATAAAATTCCTCGTTGAGTCCTTTCCTCTTCCACTGTGTATGGATAGGAAACTGACAAAAACAACACTTAAAAATTATTTCTATTATTTCTATCTATCTATCAGCCAGAAGCAGGTTGAACACTAAAAACAAAATGAGTTAGACAAACTAATGCTTAAAAGCAGAGCGTGAGCACGGTTATGCAGGATGACTACACACAACCAAAACACAAGCATAATCAGTTTTCCATAACATTTCAGATGTTCTATGCCTTAGAAATTAGATTTTTTTCTTTTAAAAAAAGGATATTATGTACTTTATACAATGCATCTGTCTAAACAACCATAATAGTAAATATGTAACACTGACCTGATACCAGATACATTTTTATCCAGTAAGTGGTGTGAGAGGATGTCTTGAAAAATTGTCTTTCCTTCATCTTAAAAATCACATACTGATCTTTAAGGAAATATGCACAGTATCCAGATTTTAGTGTATAGGATGTTTCTTTATTCATCTGTACTATCAGCAAATCCTTTTTTTTCTTTTCATTTTAGTAATAGCTGCTACTATGCAACTTTCAGCAGCTACTATAGACGCTAGATGTTGCCAGTATCATGATTCTTTGTATAAACACATAAATGTTTGAAAGAATTATTGCTTCCGCATGAATTTAAAAGATTCATAAAGTTTCAGACCAGGTGTAGTGGCTTCTTTTGCAAGGTGCTTTAAAATTCTGGTTGGAAACGCTTGATGCAAACTGGCCCTAAAGGGACAGCGCATTAGGTGAGAATGGCGCAGGAACTGAGAGCAGGTGGAAAAATTAAAGCGACACTGTGTGAACATGTGGGTGCTGATAAGGCTTCGGGAGTGCAGCGTGAAGTGCAGCAGTGAGATTCCAGAGTCGTATAAAAAAAGCCAAGATTTTTACATGTCAAAGCAAACAGGCACATGTGGAGGATTGAGCGTAACTCTGCCGGAAGGAAAAAACACAACATATTAGCCTTGTTATATGTATTTGCCCTCACCCAGGGCAAACACATATGACTGGCATGTGTCCCATTTCAGCACAAGAGCACATCTAGAGTGGAAAATGCACTTCATACCTGTATACTCCCAGCTCAAAGTAAGGTCATGGAGTATGTGCATTTGCAGAAAACAATTCAATTCAAAGCTCTATTTTTCCTTGGTCTGATGAATCTTTTTTTTAATGAATTGTGTTAGTCTCTTGCAAGGCTAACACAAAGATGTGGAGAACCATTCAAATTCACACCTATGGGCAACTTAGAATCATCAATTAGCCTAACATCTATTCTATTTTAATTAAGTAACCTAATTACTCCATTTATCCTTGTTCTTTTGCTGTAGTGCTAGCTAGACGCTAAAGTACAGTAACCACAACTTTATTGAGATCTGCACCTTCCTTCGCATGCAAAGGAAAAATGACGTATTGAGAATGTAAGCGAAGGCCATGGGAAGACATTGCTTTCGTTTCATTCAGGAAGTATTTGCATGCTTTTAGCTGAAAGCTACTGTAGGCTCCAGCATGCAAAAAAAAAAAAAAAAAAACTTACTCTCCACTATTGCATATTAATTTGCTTATTAATGTGCTGACAGCCCATTGTTTATATTGCATTTATATAACACCCCTCGCCCCTCCGCGAATCGCTACCTTATCGTGGTGGAGGGGTTCGTGTGTCCCAGGGATCCAAGGGGCTATGTTGTCTGGGGGCTTTTGCCCCCTGGTAGGGTCCCCCATGGCAAATTGGTCCTGGGTGATGGACCAGACAAAGAGCGATTCAGAAGACTCCTATGAAAAGACCATCGAGGGAACAGTTCACCCTACCCGGGATAGGGTTACTGGGGCCCCACCCTGGAGCCAGGCCCAGGGAGAGTGCCCGAGGGCTAACGTCTGGTGGCTGGGCCTTAGTCTGTTGGACCTGGCCGGGCACAGCGGGAAAAAGGTACATGGGCCCATCTTCCTGCAACCAGCCACAGGGTGGGTCGGTAAGTAAGGGTCGGGTGCAATGTGAGTCGGGTGGCGGCCAGGAGCGGAGGTCCTGGCGGACCGATTCCCGGCTACCAAGACTGGCAGTTGGGACATGGAGTGTCACCCCTCTGTGGTGGGGAAGGAACCTGGGCTAGTGTGTGAGGTTGAGAAGTACCGGCTAGATATAGTCAGGCTCACCTCATCGCATGACCTGGGCTCTGGAACCAGTCTCCTGAAAAGGGGCTGGACTCTGTCTCAGTCTGGAGTTGCCCCTGGTGAGAGGTGTTGGGCTGGGGGTAGGTATCTTGGTATCCACTTGCTGCTGGTATGTTGGGGTTTCTCCCAGTGGACGAGAGGGTTTGTTCCCTTCGCCTTCGAGTCAGGGAACGGGTCCTAACGGTCATCTGTGCGTATGCGCCGAGTGGCAATTCAGAGTAGCGAGCCTTATTGGAGTCGCTGGGCGGGGCACTGGAGGGTGCTCCCCCTGGGGTTTCTGTTGTCCTACTGGGAGACTTCCTGGGAGACAGACCTGGCACGCCCAAATGTACAGTGAGTGTGTACTGGGAATGTCTAGCAGAGGCCCCCGTCCGCGAGATCTTCAACTCACACCTCCAGCAGAGCTTCAACAGCATTTCGAGGGAGACTGGGGACATTGAGTTGGAATGGACCATGTTCAGCACCTCCATTGCCGAAGCCGCTGCACTGAGCTGCGGCCGCAAGGTAGCTGGTGCCTGTCGTTGTGGTAATCACCGAACTAAATGGTGGACACCAGAGGTGAGGGGAGCCACCAAGCTGAAGAAGGAGTCCTACCTGGCTTGGTTAGGCTGTGGGACTCCGGAGGCAGCTGATAGGTACCGACAGGCCAAGCAGAATGCTGCGCGGGCGGTGGCGGAAGCAAAAACTCGGATGTGGGAGGAGTTCAGAGAGGCCATGGAAAAAGACTTTCGGACTGCCTCGAAGAGATTCTGGCAAACCGTCAGGCAACTCAGGAGGGGAAAGCGGTGTTCCACCTGCACTGTGTATAGTGCGCGTGGAGTGCTGCTGACTTCGACTGAGAAAATTGTCAGGCGGTGGAAGAAATACTTTGAGAATGTCCTTAATTCCACTGGCATGTCTTCCGTGGCGGAAGCACAGTCTGGGGACGAGGGGGATGACCTGCCAATCTCTGCGATCGAGGTCACTGAGGCAGTTAAACAACTCCTTGGTAGCAGAGCCCCTGGGGTGGACGAGGTCCGCCCCGAGTTCCTAAAGGCTCTGGATGTTGTAGGGCTGTCTTCGTTGACACGTCTCTGCAATGTTGCGTGGAGATCAGGGGCAGTATCCCTGGACTGGCAGACCGGGGTGATGGTCCCCATCTTTAAGAGAGGGGACTAGAGGGGGTGTTCCAACTACAGGGGAATCACACTTCTCAGCCTCCATGGGAAAGTCTATGCCAGGGGGCTGGAGACGAGAGTCCATCCGTTAGTCAAACCTCGGATACAGGAGGAACAGTGCAGTTTTCGTCCTGGTCATGGAACACGGGACCAGCTCTTTATCCTCTCGAGGATACTCGAGGGTGCATGGGAGTTTGCCCAACTAGTCTACATGTGCTTTGTGGACTTGGAGAAGGCATTCGACCGTGTCCCTCGGGGGGTCCTGAGGGAGGTACTCCGCGGAGTATGGGGTGTCTGGCCCATTGCTACGGGCCATTCAGTCGTTGTACAACCGTTGCAAGAGCTTGGTCCGCATAGCTGGTAATAAGTCGGACTTGTTCCTGGAGGGTGATGGGCTCCACCCTTTGTCACCAATTCTTTTCATAATTTTTATGGACAGAATTTTTAGGCGTAGCCAAGTGGCGGAAGGCTTTCACTTTGATGGTCTCAGGATCTCATCTCTGCTTTTTTGCAGATGATGTGGTCCTGTTGGCTTCATCAGGTATTACAGGTACTGCACTGGAGTGGTTTGTATCATATCTATCTAATAGACTCCAATTTGTGCATGTAAATGGAGAGTCCTCTTCACACACTGAGGTTAATTATGGAGTTCCACAGGGTTCAGTGCTAGGACCAATTCTGTTTGCATTATACATGCTTCCCCTAGGCAACATCATTAGAAGACATAGCATATACATTTTCACTGCTATGCAGATGACACCCAGCTCTATCTGTCCATGAAGCCAGATAACACACACCAATTAGTTAAACTGCAGGAATGTCTTAAAGACATAAAGACCTGGATGGCTGCTAACTTTCTGCTTCTTAATTCAGATAAAACTGAGGTTATTGTACTCGGCCCTGAAAAGCTTAGCAATATGGTATCTAACCAGATTCTTACTCTGGATGGCATTACCTTGGCCTCCAGTAACGCTGTGAGGAACCTTGGAGTCATTTTTGACCAGGATATGTCCTTCAACGCACATATTAAACAAATATGTATGACTGCGTTCTTCCATTTGCGCAACATCTCTAAAATTAGAAATATCCTGTCTCAGAGTGACGCTGAAAAAATAGTTCATGCATTTATTACTTCCAGGCTGGACTACTGTAATCCATTATTATCAGGATGTCCAAAAAACTTGCTGAAAAGCCTTCAGTTAATCCAAAATGCTGCAGCAAGAGTACTGACAGGGACTAGAAAGAGAGAGCATATTTCTCCTGTTTTGGCTTCCCTTCATTGGCTTCCTGTTAAATCCAGAATTGAATTCAAAATCCTGCTCCTCACATACAAGGTCTTAAATAATCAGGCCCCATCTTATCTTAATGACCTTGTAGTACCATATCACCCTATTAGAGCACTTCGCTCTCGCTCTGCAGGCTTACTTGTTGTTCCTAGAGTATTTAAAAGTAGAATGGGAGGGAGAGCCTTCAGTTTTCAGGCCCCTCTTCTGTGGAACCAGCTTCCAGTTTGAATTCGGGAGACAGACACTATCTCTACTTTCAAGATTAGGCTTAAAACTTTCCTTTTTGCTAAAGCATATAGTTAGGGCTGGACCAGGTGACCCTGAATCCTCCCTTAGTTATGCTGCAATAGACATAGGCTGCCGGGGGATTCCCATGATGCGTTGAGTTTTTCCTTTCCAGTCACCTTTCTCACTCACTATGTATTAACCCTTTAAAGCCGATCGGAGCGGGCACGCTCTGTTTTGCGTAACTATTTTTAAATCCCGGTAGCACTGCAACCACGTAAGCTAGCACAAAAAATTTTTTTGCATATGAAACCGGAGGAGTTGTACTTACATCTTATGCCATCAGCTTGTCCTAGGTCACGGTTTCCTTCCACATATAGCTTTGCAAAAACTGCATCAAAACCACTTGCAGCAACACAAACATAATATTCCAGAAACACGCTTTGCCGATCTGATCAGCTGTTCATAACACTTCCTATGTTGGAATAGACGTCAGCGCAAACTTTCACATATCCGCCATACCTGCCCGAAACCGGAAGTGACGTCGTTTTCGCGGAAATGTAGTGTTTCTGTTTTTTTTCACCATCAGGGCCTCATGAGCCTTTGTGTTTTTAAAAGTTATCTTTGACTTTATGACTTTCTGTGTCGTTTGTGGGATGCTTAGGACTCATATTGCACTGCTGGAAGTAGTTTATTTTGATGCACATGCTGCTTTTTTGCAAATTTGCATTATAATATTTATTTTCGTTTTTCCTGCAGTATATAAAAATTGGTGTATTTCAAAAATAAAAGTATGAAGACACTCAAAAAAAATTTCCTGTGGTGGGAAACTATTTTGTGCAACTTTTTTGTATTTACAGTTTTGAGGGATAAGCCTCTTAAATTTCTCTAACTAGAAATATATGTTAAAAAAACAAAAACGATTTTAAACTTTTTTTGTAGTTTATTGCACTTTTTTGCAATTTATGTAATTACTATGCACTTAATGCATACATATTATTAAAATCTGGGTTATAATGGTTGTATTGATGTAAAGCAACTTGAAATGCTCCCGAAAATGGCTCCACAGCATGTAAAAATATAATATAAGCTCTGGCGGACTTGGTTCGGTAGGTCTTAAAGGGTTAATAGACCTCTCTGCATTGAATCATATCTGTTATTAACCTCTGTCTCTCTTCCACAGCATGTCCTTTATCCTGTCTTCCTTCTCTCACCCCAACCAGTCACAGCAGGTGGCCGCCCCTCCCTGAGCCTGGTTCTGCCGGAGGTTTCTTCCTTTTAAAAGGGAGTTTTTCCTTCCCACTGTCGCCAAAGTGCTTGCTCATAGGGGGTCATATGATTGTTGGGTTTTTCTCTGTATCTATGAAGCGCCTTGAGGCGACTTTTGTTGTGATTTGGCGCTATATAAATAAAATTGAATTGAATTGAATTGAATTAGGTGATGGCCTCCAGCTCGCAATGGAATGGTTCGCACCCGAGTGTGAAGCGGTGGGAATGAGAATCAGCACCTCCAAATCTGAGGCCATGGTCCTCAGCCGGAAAAGGGTGGAGTGCCCACTCCAGATCAGGGATGAGACCCTGCCCCAAGTGGAGGAGTTTAAGTATCTCGTGGTCTTGTTCACGAGTAATGGGAGAAGGGAGCGGGAGATCGACAGACAGATTGGTGGAGCGGCTGCAGTGATGCAGACGCTGTACCAGTCTGTTGTGGTGAAGAGAGAGCTGAGTGTAAAAGCGAAGCTCTCAATTTACCGATCGATCTACGCCCCTACCTTCATCTATGGTCACGAGCTGTGGGTAGTGACCGAAAGAACGAGATCGCGAATACAAGCGGTGGAAATGGGCTTCCTCTGAAGGGTGGCTGGCCACTCCTTTAGAGATAGGGTGAGAAGTTCATCCATTCGGGTGGGGCTCAGAGTACAGCCGCTGCTCCTCCACATCGAAAGGAGCCAGTTGAGGTGGTTCGGGCATCTGACAAGGGTGCCCCCTGGGCGCCTCCTGGGTGAGGTTTTCCGGGCATGCCCCATTGGGAGGAGGCCCCGGGGCAGACCCAGGACATGCTGGAGAGACTATATTTCTCAGCTGGCGTGGGAACGCCTTGGTGTTTACCCGGATAAGCTGGAGGAGGTGGCTGGGTAGAGGGAGGTCTGGGCCTCTCTGCTTAGGCTGCTGCGCCCGCAACCCGGCCCCGGATAAGCGGAAGAAAATGGATGGATGGATGGATGGATGGATAACATTTTAACCAACCAGCTCAATAACGTATGGGGAGAATGTAACAATTTTTGTCTTTCTAATCTGAAAATGTTCTATTTCTTCTTTTATTATTATATACAAACTGGCAAAGAACTTGTGTCAGTATTGGAGAATTTAATTAATCTCATTTGTGGGAAGTGCAATTAGCTCTAATAATGCATAAAAGACAGCATCATGAAAAAGACAACATAAAGATTCTTTATGCTACATCTTGTGAAATGGTACGTCCTAAACATGTAAGTGAAGCACATGTAATGTGCTTCAAGTGAAGATTCCAGCACATAGTAGTATTTTTATACTGCTGCAAAGCTGAATGGATTTTCCTAGAAAAAGGAGTAGCTAAATGAAGCAAATTTGGATGGCTTGGGGGGAGGGCAGGAAGCTTTGTGGAAGGTCTTTGGCTGAAAGGAGACCTTGCTCCTGGCAAGGATTAAGTAAAAAGATATCTGCATTCTTGGATTATGTCTTTGTCCGTCACTCCTCTTAACTTGATTTCCTTAATAGTTGATCACGTAAAATATTTATGTGTGTGTGTCTGTGTGTGTAGTTTGTGTGTGTGTTAGGTGGGAACTTAAATCTGTTTGCATATTCACATCTTGGGAATCTATTTTTCTTAGATAAAAAGAAACAAGAAAAAACAAACAAAAAAAACAAGAACAGCAACAATTCCCCATGTTCTATGTAATTTATGATGGGGAGTTTAAACAAATTCACAACCTTTATAAAAGAATATAAAAACAGCTAATCAGTACACCGATTATGTGCCATGCTCCCATTTTCTGTTTTCAATTTTGTGAATGTCTCTACAAATGACAGAAGATGAAGTACAAACTAAGAGAACACACATAATCAACAGTTACAATAACAGCTATGATAAGGTTAAAATGCATATCACTATTTACAACAAGCATTAGTTATTTTATTCATTTCCAACACCTACTATACAGCATCACTTGCTATGTGGACAAGTTGTCTCATCACGTTAATGTCCATGTAACTTGTGAAAGAATGTCTCATGGCATATCTGGGTCAGGTCGTGGCCAGCACACATCTAGCAGTAGTAGCAGTGGATTTCACTTAGACTACAAAAACAGATACCTAAATAAAATATGGTATTATAACCGATTGATTTTATGATTCAGTGCCCTAAGTTCAGTTCTAAGTATATTGCATTGCACAAGGACAGAAGTATTGAACATTAGGATAACTTTTAATTTATGAAATAAGAAAAAGAGACTGGACAGATGTCCACTCTGGGTTCAAACTAATCGCCTTTAAGTGAGAGACGTTCTTTCAATTAGGGTGAAAACTATTCTCAGCTTTCCATTTACAGAGATACTGTATGTGACAAGAACACTCTTCTTTACTAGGGGATACTGAGGGAACAATATAGGAATTTGTGAATTAATTTATAAACAAGATGTTACAACTCCATTTAAAAAAAAGTTGGAAGCCTGTGTAAAATGTATGCTTTTATCTTTTTGAAAACATTTTTTAAGGCAACATCTTTTAAGATGCATTATGCCTACAAGTTGCATGATTAGGAGTGGTGCATCTACCAAGCTGGACTAATTTTTCATCAATGTTTCTTATGAAATAATCAAAGTGAAACTCTTCTAAAGAGTTTCAGTTGCTGAATCTCTGATCAACTTGCACCATGGATGTTAGAGCCCAATGTATCCTAATTACAAGTATAACAGGAAACTGAATTTCAAGTATGTACAGTGGGGCAAAAACAGTATTTAGTCAGCCACCGATTGTGCAAGTTCCCCCACTTAAAATGATGACAGAGGTCAGTAATTTGCACCAGAGGTACACTTCAACTGTGAGAGACAGAATGTGAAAAAAAAATCCATGAATTCACATGGTAGGATTTGTAAAGAATTTATTCATAAATCAGGGTGGAAAATAAGTATTTGGTCACCTCAAACAAGGAAAATCTCTGGCTCTCACAGACCTGTAACGTCTTCTGTAAGAAGCTTTTCTGTCCCCCACTCGTTACCTGTATGAATGGCACCTGTTTGAACTCATCATCTGTATAAAAGACACCTGTCCACAGCCTCAAACAGTCAGACTCCAAACTCCGCCATGGCCAAGACCAAAGAGCTTTCGAAGGACACCAGGAAAAGTATTGTAGACCTGCACCAGACTGGGAAGAGTGAATCTACAATAGGCAAGCAGCTTGGTGTGAAAAAATCAACTGTGGGAGCAATCATCAGAAAATGGAAGACATACAAGACCACTGATAATCTCCCACGATCTGGGGCTCCACGCAAGATCTCATCCCGTGGGGTCAAAATGATCATGAGAACGGTGAGCAAAGATCCCAGAACCACACGGGGGGACCTGGTGAATGACCTGCAGAGAGCTGGGACCAAAGTAACAAAGGTCACCATCAGTAACACACTACAACGGCAGGGAATCAAATCCCGCAGTGCCAGACGTGTTCCGCTGCTGAAGCCAGTGCATGTCCAGGCCCGTCTGAAGTTTGCCAGAGAGCACATGGATGATACAGCAGAGGATTGGGAGAATGTCATGTGGTCAGATGAAACCAAAGTAGAACTTTTTGGTATAAACTCAAGTCGTCATGTTTGGAGGAAGAAGAATACTGAGTTGCATCCCAAGAACACCATACCTACTGTGAAGCATGGGGGTGGAAACATCATGCTATGGGGCTGTTTTTCTACCAAGGGGACAGGACGACTGATCCGTGTTAAGGACAGAATGAATGGGGCCATGTATCGTGAGATTTTGAGCCAAAACCTCCTTCCATCAGTGAGAACTTTGAAGATGAAACGAGGCTGGGTCTTCCAACATGACAATGATCCAAAACACACCGCCTGGGCAACAAAGGAGTGGCTCCGTAAGAATCATTTGAAAGTCCTGGAGTGGCCTAGCCAGTCTCCAGACCTCAACCCCATAGAAAATCTGTGGCGGGAGTTGAAAGTCCGTGTTGCTCGGCGACAGCCCCAAAACATCACTGCTCTCGAGAAGATCTGCATGGAGGAATGGGCCAAAATACCAGCTACTGTGTGTGCAAACCTGGTAAAAACCTATAGTAAACGTTTGACCTCTGTTATTGCCAACAAAGGTTATGTTACAAAGTATTGAGTTGTATTTTTGTTATTGACCAAATACCTATTTTCCACCCTGATTTACGAATAAATTCTTTACAAATCCTACCATGTGAATTCATGGATTTTTTTTTCACATTCTGTCTCTCACAGTTGAAGTGTACCTCTGGTGCAAATTACTGACCTCTGTCATCATTTTAGGTGGGGGAACTTGCACAATCGGTGGCTGACTAAATGCTTTTTTGCCCCACTGTATATATATATATATATATATATATATACTCCACTGAAAAGTTCCAAAGAATCTAAAACTGAATCCCACCAAACCAGGATCCAAACACTGACAGCACTTAGTCATAGTTAAAGATCTCAGGGGAAGTCTTGTTTAATACACATTAGTCCACGTGTTTTCAGTTGTGGAAACTTATTTATTGCATGATTTATTTTTGTTTATGGTCTAACAGTCATGTTCGTAATATGACCCCTATCTGTTTTAAAATGTGATCCTAGTGCAGCTTATTAACTTGCTTCATTCAATATCATTGATATTGCTCTGAGATTAAACAAGACTACATTTATTCAGCAAATAATTGCTGAGAAATCAAAATCCAACCATAGGATTTTTCAACTATTTCTTCAACTGTCTGCAAGATGTTTTTTAATAATAAGATAACATGCAGCAAATAATGCCAGTCTAGATTTGGCATTATTATGGATGGAATTCTTTTCATTTCTGTTATCGTGGTGATTATGCACACTGTTTGAAGTTCAGGTCCTGTTAAGTTTAATCACAATGTGGCCTTAGACAAAACACAAACACTCTGACTTTTAAACGGTTTCTTGGAAAATACAAATTTGGAGTGAATGATGGCACGCAGTGAGGAATGGAGAGTTTGTGAGTCTAAAGGCAGAAAGGACAGAATGGTGGCTTTTCTGAAGAGAAGGGAATTGGAAAGTAATCCATTGCCAGAGCACAGAAAACGCTAAGTTGGTAATGGTGGTGGAGTGGGCTGGCAGGCAGGGTAGAAGATGGCAGAGTGGTGAGCTGGATGGTGAATATCTTGGTAGTGACTATTCCTGAAGGTGAGAAGAGCTAGTAGGCAGATGGCTGTTAAGTCAACAGGCCTGCAACTGAGGGAGAATCTGAGGCACGAAAAAGCAGCAGTAGTAGTAGATTGTGTTAGCCTGAGAACATTGCTACAACTGGAGATGACAGAACAATCTGGCAAGGCAGAAACAGGTCTTGATAGTAAGGACTAGCTCAAGTGTAGGTGTGCCAGGCACGTGAGTTCAGAGACAGAAGAGGAGTAGCCACACCCAGGGACATACAAACACTCAAGAATACACAAGTTGTTTGTCTTTGATGTGCCATCTCCAGCACAACATCAATCCAATAAGTCATCATTTACATTGTAAAAGATCCTTGCATCTTTTGCAATGCAAATCACACTAAGAGAGTTTCACAAGTGGCATATTAAGTCTATGGAGATTTATATGTCATTTATATTGAAAATGTTTGCTATTTAAAACTGTACTGTATATGTCCCCATCTCCTTAAATTTCCCTTTTGACACGGCTTCCTTAAAATAAATAAATATATAAATAAATTAATAACCCTCTTTCAATTTTAAATGACATTGAACAGAAAAATGCTTCTTTCACACACTATGATAAAGTCCTGAAAGACAGAGCTTCAAAACTGAAGAAACTGTAAGCGTTGTTTTAAGTTGGAGTGATTTGCTCTGTGGCCATGTCTGACCAAGGGTATGCACTAGGTGTATTTCCAAGGGTGATATTTCTTTTGCATAGATGTGGTGCTGGTGCCAGTGCTGATCTATTTGAACACTTATCTGAAAAGCAGGCGATATTTTAACATTGCATAGGGACTTCAGAGGGGGGGAAAGATAGCTGTGGACTGTAACTTCAGATCATTTGTGAATATTTCACAGTGCCTTTTCCCATTGTCACTAATAGAATAATAGTGGCTCCTTCTTTGATTCAAACAAGCAGAAGTGTTTGGGGATTTTTTTTGTGCTAATGTGTGGAGCCGGTTCTCCATTGGCCACTAGCAGCATTACCAGTGTTGATAATCACAGCACAGCAGTGGAAACAGGAGTAAAAAAAGGATAAGAGGGAAAGGAAGAAACAAAGCTAAAAACAAACTCCAAAAAAAGGTAATGATGAAATTCACTACATTCTATTTTTTTTGTGTGTGTGTGTCCCATTTGGATCTTTAGCCATCAGAATTGTTGTCCTAAGGCCAAGAAAGATGGCAAGCGGATTTATTTTACCAAGTGGATCATCACCATCAACGCCCGGAAAGCAGCGGGTCCAGATAACATCCCTGGCAACAAGGTCTCAAACAGCATCACCCTGAGCACGGGGGCTCCACAAGGCTGTGTGCTCAGTCCTCTGCTCTTCACCCTGTTGACACATGACTGCACACCAACCTATAGCTCCAACCACCTTGTGAAGTTTGCGGACGACACAACACTAGTGGGGCTCATCACTAAGGGCGATGAGATCCACTACAGGAAAGAGGTTGAGCTCCTGACCACGTGGTGCAGAGACAACAACCTCCTGCTAAATGTTAGTAAGACCAAGGAGATTATTGTCAACTTCCAGAGATGCCACACCTGTCACCCCCCCTTGACCATCGACGGCGCTGCGGTGGAGAGGGTGAGCAGCACCAAGTTCCTGGGGGTGCACATCAGTGAGGACCTCTCCTGGACCACCAACACAGCATCACTGGCCAAGAAAGCACAACAGCGCCTCTACTTCCTGCACAAACTCAAGCGGGCAAGTGCTCCACCACCCATCCTGACCACATTCTACAGAGGAACTATTGAAAGTATCCTCTCCAGCTGCATCACTGTGTGGGGCGGTAGCTGCACTGACTATAACAGGAAAGCTCTACAACGCATTGTGAGAACAGCTGAGAGGATAGTTGGTGTACCACTCCCCTCCCTGCAAGACATTTACACCACTCGCCTCACCCGCAAAGCCATCACAATTGTCAACGATGCAACCCACCTCGCGCACTGTCTGTTCAGCCTCCTGCCCTCTGGAAAGAGATACAGAAGTCTCCGCTCCCGCACTACCAGGCTCACCAACAGCTTCATCCACCAGGCTGTGAGACTGCTGAACTCTCTTCCCTCCCGGCTCCCAGCCAGCAGAATCACCAGATTGGCAGAAGTATAGGAAGACAGACTGGACTCTACCCCTCCCTAGGTCTAGGTTGCAGAATAAAATTGAGGCACAGGGGGCCAGAAGGGGACAGAGGGGGAGTGCTTCCCCTGCACCCTGGTGACATACCTGCACCCCAAGCCCTGCGTGTGTGGGTGTGGTAGAGCGGGAATAGGGAGGCAGCTGAGGATGGGGAGGGAAGAAAGGGAGGGGCAAGCAGCCCCTCCATGGGGCCAGCTCGCCCGCTGACCCCAGTAGGCACCCCCACACTCTGGAACCCACCAGGGCAAGGGGGCCCAGGCCCATCCGGCCTGGGGCCGCAGCAGCAGCAGCGCCCAGCCCCACAGAGTCCGGGGCAGCCCACCTGACTCCATCCCAGAGAAAACTGCACCCACCCCATCATGCAATCATCTCCCAAACTACACAAGACAATAGACACCCAGGTTGAGTTCATTCTCCACCTCTCCTAAATCTCTCCCCCCACCTGCAGAGTGAGCTCCTGTAGTGAGGAGACCACCTGCAAAGATATAACAACCTCCCCACCAGTTAGAGAGCCCCCTAGTTGGGCCGATGCACCAGAGGTCCCCCTGCTGTGCAGTGTGCGCGGTTGTTGGAAGGCGTATAGGCCATCTTGAACATCCTATGACCAGTATAGTGCACTCTGTGTAATATTTTGTATTGTATTAATTGCAAACTGGGATTTCTGATCCATTGAAAGGTTTTTAAGCATATCTGAGACCAAAGGTTTGGGTCTAAGTTGATTGATAAATCTGCTTCCCATTTTGCAATACGGAGGGATATTGATTCATCTATTTTAGAAAGTGTTCTGTATATTTTAGACAATAATTTGGGGGGTTTTAGACTAAAAAATTGTACCACACTTGGTGGTGTTTGTAATTCAGCTTCACTGGGATTAAATTTCTTTTTTACTATGGATTTAATTTGTCGATATTCCAAAAATCGTTTCTTGTTGATTCCATATTGTGTAACTAGTCTATCAAACGAAATAAAGTCTGTTCCTTCCAACATATGTTCCAAGTATTTAATTCCTTTGCAACTCCAACCTGGAAAGTTTATCATATTATTGTTTTGTAATATGTCCGGATTGTTCCAGATAGGTGTATGTTTGCATGGGATTAATGAAGACTCTGTCATTTTTAGAAACTCCCACCATGCTGTCAGAGAAGAGCTAATATTGATGCTTTTAAAGCATTCATGTCGTTTGATGTTTGAGCTGATAAATGGTAGGTCAGAAATTTCTAGGTTATTACATAGTGCCTGTTTTACATCTATCCAAGGTTTATCTAAGAGGGTGTGTTTAAACCATCTAGAGATGAACTGAAGCCTGTTGGCTAAAAAATAGTGATTAAAGTTAGGCAGATCTAATCCTCCTTTATCCTTTGTCTTTTGTAGTGTTTTTAAACTGATACGTGGGGGTTTATCTTTCCAAAGGAATTTAGAAATATACGAGTCTAGAGATCTGAACCAATCTTGTGATGGCTTATTTGGGATCATTGAAAATAAATAGTTAATTTGTGGCAAGACCATCATTTTTATAGCGGCGACCCTTCCCATGAGTGATATGGGTAAAGATTTCCATCTAGCCAGGTCGCCAGGGACTTACATATTCAACGAGTCCCTGGTGAAGTCTGTGGTCCCCACATGCTTCAAAAGATCCACCATCATCCCTGTGCCCAAGAACAGCAAACCCTCATCCCTGAACGATTACCGGCCAGTTGCACTGACCTCGGTAGTAATGAAGGTGTTTGAGAGGCTGCTGAAGAACATCATCTCCTCCTCCATCCCAGACACCACAGATCCGCTGCAGTTCGCCTACAGATCCAACAGATCCACAGAGGATGCCATCGCCCACGTCCTACACACCACTCTCAGCCACGTGGACAAGAAACAGGGTAACTATGTGCGAATGCTGTTTGTTGATTACAGTTCAGCGTTTAACACAATAGTGCCCTGCAGACTGTTCACAAAGCTGAGGGATCTGGGACTTAACAGCCGTCTGTGTGCATGGGTGTTGGACTTCCTCACTGGCAGAACTCAGGTGGTGAGGGTGGGCAGGTGCTTCTCCAACAGCATCACCATCAACACAGGAGCACCTCAGGGATGTGTCCTCTCGCCACTGCTCTACTCCCTCTACACTTCAGACTGTGTGGCCACCCATGGCTCCAACACCATTGTGAAGTTTGCTGACGACACAGTGGTGTTGGGTGCCATCTCCAACAACGATGAGGCGGCCTACATGGATGAAGTGAAGAATCTGGCATCATGGTGCCAGGACAACCACCTCCAGCTGAACGTCAGCAAGACCAAGGAGCTGGTGGTGGACTTCAGAAGGGGTCAGCACAGAGACTACAAGCCCATCATCATCAATGGAGCTCCAGTGGAGAGGGTGCAGTCCTTCAAGTATCTTGGTGTCCACATCTCCTCAGACCTGACATGGGCTGCCCACATTCAGGTCCAGACCAAAAAGGCTAGGCAGCGCCTGTATCACCTACGACAACTGAGGAAGTTCAGGGTCTCTCCAAAGATCCTCAGGATTTTCTATACAGGCACTGTGGAGAGCATCCTCACACAGAACATGACATCGTGGTTTGGGAACAGCTGTGTGAAGGACCAAAAAGCTCTCCAGAGAGTGATCCGTACAGCAGAACGCTGCTGCAGGATTGCTCTCCCCCCGCTTCAGGACACCTACACCAGGAGATGCCGGACTAAAGCAGCGCAGATACTGAAGGACCCGTCCCATCCTGGCAACAAACTGTTCCAACTTCTGTAATCTGGTAGAAGGTTCCGCATCTTCCAGGCAAGGACAGAGAGACTCAAGAGGAGCTTCTATCCCCAAGCCATCCGTGCCCTAAACACACACACCCGCCCTCTCACATCATCTATAATTGACTGAGACAGGACTCTCTTCCAGACACTCTAAACCAAGGCACAATGTACATTTCAATTCCTTTAATTTTAAATATGTTTATATTGTCTATCCTGTAAAATAGTCAGATGTCTATTCATATTAATGTACAGAATTCACCTGCTTGCTGCTACTACTGCACATTCACCCAGTGTATATACTATATGTATATATATATATATATATATATATATATATATATATATATATATATATATATAATGTTCTTCCTCTACACCCCCCCCATTTTTGCACATGTCGAGGAGCGTGTCAGGCTACATTTCACTGTGTGTTATACTTGTATAACTATGCATGTGACAAATAAAGAACCTTGAACCTTGAACCTTGAACCTTCTACTGTCTTTAAAAGTGGGATGTGGTTTAATTTAGTTAATTCTGAAAGTTTAGGAGAGACATTAATAGCTAAATATTTTATATTTTCACATTGCAGTGGGGAAGGAGAAGAATTATGGAAGGAGCAATTAATCGGAAGAACTGTTGATTTTGACCAGTTAATTGAATAATCTGAGACACTTGAGAAAGATTTTATCAATGCAATTACCCCAGCGATATTGGTTTGTGAGTTTTGGAGAAAAAGTAACACATCATCTGCATAAAGGCTGATTTTATGTTCTATATAGGGAGTGCAGAATTATTAGGCAAGTTGTATTTTTGAGGAATAATTTTATTATTGAACAACAACCATGTTCTCAATGAACCCAAAAAACTCATTAATATCAAAGCTGAATGTTTTTGGAAATAGTTTTTAGTTTGTTTTTAGTTTTAGCTATTTTAGGGGGATATCTGTGTGTGCAGGTGACTATTACTGTGCATAATTATTAGGCAATTTAACAAAAAACAAATATATACCCATTTCAATTATTTATTTTTACCAGTGAAACCAATATAACATCTCCACATTCACAAATATACATTTCTGACATTCAAAAACAAAACAAAAACAAATCAGCGACCAATATAGCCACCTTTCTTTGCAAGGACACTCAAAAGCCTGCCATCCATGGATTCTGTCAGTGTTTTGATCTGTTTACCATCAACATTGCGTGCAGCAGCAACCACAGCCTCCCAGACACTGTTCAGAGAGGTGTACTGTTTTCCCTCCTTGTAAATCTCACATTTGATGATGGACCACAGGTTCTCAATGGGGTTCAGATCAGGTGAACAAGGTGGCCATGTCATTAGTTTTTCTTCTTTTATACCCTTTCTTGCCAGCCACGCTGTGGAGTACTTGGACGCGTGTGATGGAGCATTGTCCTGCATGAAAATCATGTTTTTCTTGAAGGATGCAGACTTCTTCCTGTACCACTGCTTGAAGAAGGTGTCTTCCAGAAACTGGCAGTAGGACTGGGAGTTGAGCTTGACTCCATCCTCAACCCGAAAAGGCCCTACAAGCTCATCTTTGATGATACCAGCCCAAACCAGTACTCCACCTCCACCTTGCTGGCGTCTGAGTCGGACTGGAGCTCTCTGCCCTTTACCAATCCAGCCACGGGCCCATCCATCTGGCCCATCAAGACTCACTCTCATTTCATCAGTCCATAAAACCTTAGAAAAACCAGTCTTGAGATATTTCTTGGCCCAGTCTTGACGTTTCAGCTTGTGTGTCTTGTTCAGTGGTGGTCGTCTTTCAGCCTTTCTTACCTTGGCCATGTCTCTGAGTATTGCACACCTTGTGCTTTTGGGCACTCCAGTGATGTTGCAGCTCTGAAATATGGCCAAACTGGTGGCAAGTGGCATCTTGGCAGCTGCACGCTTGACTTTTCTCAGTTCATGGGCAGTTATTTTGCGCCTTGGTTTTTCCACACGCTTCTTGCGACCCTGTTGACTATTTTGAATGAAACACTTGATTGTTCGATGATCACGCTTCAGAAGCTTTGCAATTTTGAGACTGCTGCATCCCTCTGCAAGATATCTCACTATTTTTGACTTTTCTGAGCCTGTCAAGTCCTTCTTTTGACCCATTTTGCCAAAGGAAAGGACGTTGCCTAATAATTATGCACACCTGATATAGGGTGTTGATGTCATTAGACCACACCCCTTCTCATTACAGAGATGCACATCACCTAATATGCTTAATTGGTAGTAAGCTTTCGAGCCTATACAGCTTGGAGTAAGACAACATGCATGAAGAGGATGATGTGAACAAAATACTCATTTGCCTAATAATTCTGCACTCCCTGTATTCTTACATTTTATGCCCTTAATTGTTGTAGCCTGTCTAATTGCTGCTGCTAGTGGCTCAATAAAAATTGCAAACAGTGAAGGGGAGAGTGGGCATCCCTGTCTAGTGCCCCTCAGAAGAGAGAAGTTGGAGGATGTTTGGTCATTTGTTCTGTCACAAGCTGTTGGGGAGTTATACAATATTTTTAACCAGTTTATGAAAGAGGGTCCAAAACCAAATTTGTGTAAAGTTGCAAATAGAAATTTCCAGTTAACTCTGTCAAATGCTTTTTCTGCATCTAAAGAAAATATTATGGTTTCAATGTTTTTACTGCATGAGTAGTCTATTAAATTAAGTAATCTACATGTATTTGTTGATGAGTGCCTCCCTTTTATAAAACCAGTTTGGTCAGGATGAATTAAAAGGGGGGTTATTTTCTCTAATTCACCACATTCTAATGGTTTGTTTCTTTCCACTTTCTTTTTCGGCATTGCTTTCCATCCACTACCTCATAAAGGATTTTACTACTGTTTCTGCTGAGGAATAAGGTTCATTCCAGCCAAACTACTCTGAGACTGTGTAAATAACTGCCCACTGGGCAGCCTCCCTGTGAACAATTATTTATTTACTTTATTGTTTTTTAGTAGTCAAAGTACCTTTGCTAACATGACATACTTTATCTGCTTAGTAACAGCATAGCAACATCAAACAGCACCACACCAATATACAGAATGACAGACTTCTACCTATATAATCATAAAAAAATGAAAGAATGGCACTTTAGCTGGCTTTAAATTTCTTATAATCCTGCTGCATGTTCTTTATTTTGTCCAAACATTATTTCTACGTGATGGATGCACAAGGTAACAAGTTGCCAGCAAGACAATTTCACTTTGATCAGTTAAAGTCAAGCAACAAATGTCATTCCAAATCTCTCCTTGTGCTCATGATTGCTCAGTCTCTGCTTCCTGCTCTGGTCTCTTTGACAGGTTTGAGCTGGTGACTCTGTCCTCTTTAACCTCCTAGGACCTGGCGTCCATATATGTGGACATCACATTTGGGTTATTTCGACCAAAATAGTCAATATTGCTTTACAAGGGCCTGATATTCATGGGGACATCATACTGCTACTGTTCCATCAAATTTTAAACGAATATCCTCATATGTGGCTCTTTTTTTTCTTAAAAACAAAAATAAGGTAAAAAATAAAATCTGGTAAGTCTTCGTTTTTACATTCATAGGGCCCCAATATGCCCAAATATCAAAGAGAAATTAAAAATGCATGCCGTGGAAGAGTTCGGGTCTTAGGAGGTTAAAGGAGACTCCAAATGGGGGTCCCTCCTGATTAAAAAATCTGCTCTTGATCCTACAATTCTTGCGAATTACAGGCCGATCTCCAAACTACCTTTTCTTTCCAAAATTCTTGAAAAGTTAGTTCACAGCCAATTAATGACCTTCCTGGCAAAGCAAAATGTTTTAGAGGTTTTAAACCCTTTCATAGCACAGAATCAGCCGTTTTAAAAGTTTTTAATAACATATTTTTAGTTAGTGACGCTGGGGATTGTGTTGTTCGTGTGCTTTTAGATTTAATAGCTGTTTTGTTTTTGATACAGTGGATCATGCCATCTTAATCTTTATTAGGGGCACTGCACTGGAGTGGTTCAGATCCTACTTGGCGGGGTGAACTTTTTCTGTTCCTCTGTGACCAGGTGTCGTCCCACAGGGTCCGGTTCTAGGACCCCATCGTGTTTTTTTTTATATCTGCTTCCTCTTGTTTCTATATTGAGGAAGAATGGCATTGCATTTCACTTATACAGTGTTCAGCATAAATGAGTACACCCCCTTTAAAAAGTACGAATTTAATCAGTAGCTCTATGAACAAACGAACAATTTCCAAAGTTTTATTGAACACTTGTTTAACTCCATAACATGAAATTAAGGTTAATAATATAACTTAGATCACAAAATCTTCAGTTTTACTCATATTGGTTGAAGCAAAAATGAATACACCCTGCAATAAATTTACTACATCTAATATTTTGTATGACCACTGTGATTTCCAAGGACAGCACCAAGACTTCTGGGCATGGAATGAACAAATTGGCAACATATTGCAACATCTATCTTTTCCATTCTTCAAGAATAACCTCTTTTAGAGCCTGGATGCTGGATGGAGAGTGATGCTCAACTTGTCACTTCAGAATTCCCCACAAGTGTTCAATTGGGTTCAGATCAGAAGACATACTTAGCCATTCAATCCCCTTCTCCCTGTTCTTCTTCAGAAATGCAACAGTAACTTTAAATGTGTGTTTTGGATCATTGTCATGTTGGAAAAGTGCACGACGACCGGTTCTTATATAGCGCTTTTCTACTCTATCTGAGCACTCAAAGCTTGTTCATTCACCCAGTCACACCCATTCACACAAGCAAGGCTTTCAGTGCTACCTAACTAACATTCAGACACATTCACACACCAATGGAGCAACCATGCAGACTGGAGTAGACTGGGATCGAACCAACAACCTTCCGGTTGCTCTACTACCCGAGCTACAGCCACCCCACTGTACTGTTCTATCAACGAGGAGCCTGTGGTTGGTTGACCTCGTGTTATTTTCCATGCCTTTCTCCAAGCCTTCTTAGCTTAGTAGCTATGATACCTAAAAGGATTTCCCATGTTGTGAAGAGGCAGGTAATTACCCAGTCTAGATGAGTTCCTACTCTGAGCAGCTCCCTTACTGAGCCTTCAGTGAGAATCTACAATGTAAATACTCATGAAAATAAAGGAAAACCATTAAATGAGAAGGCATGTCGAAACTTTTGACTGGTAGTGTATACTGTGGCAAGGAATCAGACCCCCAAACTATTGTTATAAAGACAGTGATAAAAGTTTTCATTTAATTGCCATTCAAATTTTCATACAAATTGCGCCACGTGAGGTGTGGAATCTGTCTTTCTGCCAGGTAAAGAAGAATGTGAGAGCAAAGAGGGAGAGACTGATTGAAAGCATAATGTTTCAGTATAACACACATCTGCCCCTTCCAAACAGGTTTTCAGAGACCCAGATTTCAGTCCACTGCATTAGGCAGGTCAATGGGAATGGAGTCCTTTAATTTCCCTTATCTTTCTAATTACACATAATCTCCTAGTCTGTCAGTATGAAATATATTAATAAATAACAGGGGTTGATGGGTATCCTGTGAGACAGACTGATTTAACTGGAAGGCATCCTATTCCCTTTTAGTTCTATTAGATAAGACACAGTTCTCTAATCTACCATTTAGGATGTCTGTCACACGTAAATGAGTCATCCCACAAGCACATTACATGCCAGTCAAAGGAGCAGAATGATTCATAGAGGTACAGCGTAGACAGACTGATAACATACCCTAGTGATAAAATTTATACACTCTAAAATGATTTCAAAAAAGTTATATTTGCTTTAATTTGCTGTATGTTGATTAGGTGGTGCATCAGGGGCAGTATTTCTGTGATACCTGTGGCAATGCAGTTGTGTAATATGTTATTTTTGTTCATATGATCAGGTTGTCAGTGGGTAGTTTTACTGTAATGCCCTTAGGCATATGAGGGAAGCCATTTGACTTTTACTGTCGTATGTACCATCGACACAGATGTCACATACGACAGAAACCCTGACAGAATACAGTGTTATAGTTTTAATTTAAATGAAATCTTGGGAATTTTATGGCTGTTATGACTATTACCTATGACTGAGTAATTCTATAATATTGTCAACACTACCATAATAGCTGTCATAATAATATACACAAACAAAACAGTGAAGAAGGCGCAGCAGCGCCTCTTCTTTCTCAGGAGACTGAAAAGATTCGGCATGAGCCCCCGCATCCTCAGGACCTTCTATCACTGTGCCATTGAGAGCATCCTCACTGGATGCATCACCACCTGGTATGGCAACAGCACCGCCTACAACTGCAAAGCTCTCCAGCGAGTAGTGCGGTGCTCTGAACGGATAATTGGAGGTGAGCTTCCCTCCCTCCAAGACATCTACAGGAAGCGGTGCCTGAGGAAAGCGGGGAGGATCATCAAGGACTCCAGTCACCCCAGCCATAAACTGTTCAGACTGCTTCCATCAGGAAGGAGGTTCTGCAGCATCCGGTCCCGTACCAGCAGACTGAGAGACAGCTTTTTCCATCAGGCCATCAGACTGCTGAACACGTCATAGACACCTCAGCTTCACTACTGGAACTTCAACATTATGCACTCCACACTGTATATAAATGCCACTTGTTTTGCACATATTCAACTCTGTATATTTTATATATTTTATTATTATTATTATTATTATTATTATTATTATTATTATTTTATTTTTTTACTATTTAATTTGTAAAAATATGTATACACACACACACACACACACACACACACACACACACACACACGTAGGAAAATATTTAGTATACACATCCAGAAATGCATACACTATTATATATTGTACATATATTTATTAGTTTCAGGTTGGCCATTCTTGTATTTTGCTCGTTTGTGTTGTTGTGTTTGCACATCTCTGTTGCTTGTGGGGCTCGCACACAAGAATTTCACTCGCATGTGCTGTGCCAGTGTGCCTGCACATGTGATGTGACAATAAAAAGTGATTTGATTTGATTTGATTTGATTTGTCTCACCTTCCTGATGAACAGAGCAATGATATCATAACACTTATATTGGGATTCCCATCTCTGTTCAATGATGTCCCTTCTCAAACCACTGTTATAAAACATGATGTTGTGTTGACTAACCCACAACAATTAAACAGCGCACTTATCGGGTTAGCCCAGCAAAGAGGGAAGTCATAAAAAAGGAAGTTGACTATCTTCTTCAGAATGGATTTGTGGTGCCAATCTCCAGCTCCTGGAGATCACCATGTCTCCTAAACACAAAGTCAGATAGACTCCCAAGATTCTGCACTGACTTTCAGAAGGTAAACTCTGTCACTGTGCCAGATGCACATCCTTTACCTCTTATCGATGACTGCATTGATGAAATTGGGCCTGCTAAATAAATTACTAACCTTGACGCGTTGAAGGGGTATTGGCATGTTTCTTTAACACCAGAAGCATCTGACATTTCAGCTTTTGTAACTCCTGATCACTTCCTACAGTACGTGGTTATGCCTTTTTGGCATGTGTGATGCTCTTGCTACCATTCAGAGGCTGGTCAATAAGTGTTGGAAAACATCCCTAGTTGTGGAGCTTACTTAGATCACATAGTTGTGTATAGTAGTGACTGGTCAACCCACATGGCTACATTGAGAGAGGGCTTCACTAGCCTAGAAAAGGCATCCCCAATGTTGAACCATGCCAAGTGTGACTTTGCTAAAGGCAGTGTTCTCTATCTTGGTCAGCAGGTTGGTCTAGGAAAAGTGCATCCTGCCAAAATCTCTGCAATTAAAGAATTCCCCCTACCAACCACCAGGAGGAACTGCGTTGTTTCCTTAGGATGACTGGATATTACCAGTGTTTTTGTAAGAATCTTTCCCCTGTTGCTGCCCTTCTCACTGACTTAACCAGTCCCTCAAAACATTTCGTTTGGTCTGAGGGTTGCCAACAAACTTTTGAAAGCCTTAAGGGCATACTTTGTTACAACTCCTCTTTACCATTCAAACTGGAAATTGATGCGCAGTTGGGGCAGGAGCAGTGCTTCTCCAGGAGGATAACCATGATGTAAGTTACTTCTCTCGCAAGTTAAACATCATCTCAAGTATTCTATGATTGAAAAGGAGACACTTACAGTGGGGCAAAAACAGTATTTAGTCAGCCACCGATTGAGCAAGTTCCCCCACTTAAAATGATGACAGAGGTCAGTAATTTGCACCAGAGGTACACTTCAACTGTGAGAGACAGAATGTGAAAAAAAAAATCCATGAATTCACATGGTAGGATTTGTAAAGAATTTATTCGTAAATTAGGGTGGAAAATAAGTATTTGGTCACCTCAAACAAGGAAAATCTCTGGCTCTCACAGACCTGTAACGTCTTCTGTAAGAAGCTTTTCTGTCCCCCACTCGTTACCTGTATGAATGGCACCTGTTTGAACTCATCATCTGTATAAAAGACACCTGTCCACAGCCTCAAACAGTCAGACTCCAAACTCCGCCATGGCCAAGACCAAAGAGCTTTCGAAGGACACCAGGAAAAGTATTGTAGACCTGCACCAGACTGGGAAGAGTGAATCTACAATAGGCAAGCAGCTTGGTGTGAAAAAATCAACTGTGGGAGCAATCACACAGAGAGTTCTTAAGAACGAGAACTAAAGATGCTGAAATCAGATACAAAAGATATAAAAATAGGTTAACTAATATACTTAGATTTAGTAAAAAGGAATACTATAAGAAGCAATTAGATATAAATAGAAATAATAATAAAAGATTATGGGAAATCCTGAACAGTGTTATAAAATGTGGGACTGGACAAAAGAACTATCCCAAGTATTTCATTTGTAATGACCATGAAGAATACAATATGGATGTTGTGGCAAATAGTCTCAATGAATTCTTTGTAACTGCTGGACCAAATTTAGCAAGAACAATCACTCATCCTGGGAAAGCACAGGAAAAACCCGATACACTGATTGACAGAAATCCATATTCTATGTTTCTCACAGCCGTTGATGAAAATGAAGTTCTTGAAATTGTCAAAGAATGTAAAAATCACAAATCTTTGGATTGTAATGATATTGATATGATAGTGGTTAAAAGAGTCATTGAGGCTATTATAAAACCATTTACATACATCTGTAATTTATCATTTCAAACTGGTCGATTTCCAGACAGAATGAAAATAGCAAAAGTTATACCTCTATACAAATCTGGAAACAAACACCATTTCACAAACTACAGGCCTGTCTCTTTACTACCTCAATTCTCAAAAGTTCTTGAAAAACTGTTTAAAAACAGACTGGAAAAATTTATAGATAAACATAAACTACTCACTGAGAGTCAGTACGGATTCAGATCAAGCAGATCAACATCATCGGCACTATTAGAGTCAATAGAATACATCACAAATTCCATAGACAAAAAGCAATATGTGGCTGGGTTATTCATAGACTTGACAAAGGCATTTGACACTATAGATCATGATATATTAATAAGAAAACTGGAACGTTATGGTGTCAGAGGGGTAGTTTTAGATTGGGTCCGGAGTTATTTAAGTGACAGAAAGCAGTTTGTGAAAATAAATGGTGGTTGCTCCTTATGTATGGACATTGCTTGTGGTGTACCCCAAGGGTCAGTTTTGGGTCCAAAATTCTTCAACTTGTACATTAACGACATCTGTAAAGTGTCCAAAGTATTAAAAATGGTTCTCTTTGCTGACGATACAAACATTTTTTGCTCTGGTGATGATCTGCAGAATTTATTGGAGGATATGACTAATGAAATAAGTAAAGTGAAGTTCTGGCTTGATAAAAACAAATTATCATTAAATTTGAATAAATCTAAACTGATGTTATTTGGAAATAGTAGTTTAAATACAAATGCAAAGATTCAAATAAATGGTGTTGATATTGAAAGAGTCAGTGAAAATAAATTTCTGGGGGTAATAATAGATGAAAAACTTAACTGGAGAGCTCACGTAAGATATATTCATTCCAAAGTATCACGAAGCATTGCAGTACTAAACAAGGCAAAACAGGTATTCGACAGAACATCACTTCATATTCTCTACTGTTCACTGGTTTCACCATACTTAAGCTATTGTGCAGAGGTCTGGGGCAATAACTATAAAACCACATTACATTCACTTTTTACTCTTCAAAAAAAAGCAATTCGAATCATCCACAATGCAGGTTATAGGGAACATACAAACTCACTATTTTTGCAGTCTGAAATATTGAAAATTGACGATATAGTGAAATTCCAAACAGCACAAATTCTATTCAAAGCAAAAAATAAAGAACTGCCAGGTAATATTCAGAGTATGGTTTTTTTGAAAGAAGGAAGTTATAATTTAAGGGGTTTTTGTAACTTCAAAACAATGAAGGTACATACTACAAGAAAAGGCTTTTGTGTTTCTGTTCATGGAGTGAAACTATGGAACAAACTGAATATGGAATTAAAGCAATGTCCAAACATAAAACTGTTCAAAAAGAGTTATAAAAATATGATCTTCTCGATCTATAAAGAAAAGGAAAATATTTAAATTAAGTGAATGTCTCTATTTAAAAACAAACAAACAAACAAAAAATTCATGATGTGATAGTATAGTATATAGTATATCAGAAATCTGTTCACTATTTTTATTACAAATTATATCAGTAAGGAAGCTGACTAAATATTCACTGATAATTTATGGCAAAGGGGTGGGATTAAATAAGTGTATACTTCTTCCAACTCCCTTTCAACATGTAAATTAATCAGAATGGTTTTTTGTATGTAATTTGTATAGTATTTTTTTCTCTCTTATTTCTTTTCTAAATGTACTTGTATATTGTTCACATGTTGAAATAAATTACCAATCAATCAATCAATCATCAGAAAATGGAAGACATACAAGACCACTGATAATCTCCCTCGATCTGGGGCTCCACGCAAGATCTCATCCCGTGGGGTCAAAATGATCATGAGAACGGTGAGCAAAGATCCCAGAACCACACGGGGGGACCTGGTGAATGACCTGCAGAGAGCTGGGACCAAAGTAACAAAGGTAACCATCAGTAACACACTACAACGGCAGAGAATCAAATCCCGCAGTGCCAGACGTGTTCCGCTGCTGAAGCCAGTGCATGTCCAGGCCCGTCTGAAGTTTGCCAGAGAGCACATGGATGATACAGCAGAGGATTGGGAGAATGTCATGTGGTCAGATGAAACCAAAGTAGAACTTTTTGGTATAAACTCAACTCGTCGTGTTTGGAGGAAGAAGAATACTGAGTTGCATCCCAAGAACACCATACCTACTGTGAAGCATGGGGGTGGAAACATCATGCTATGGGGCTGTTTTTCTGCCAAGGGGACAGGACGACTGATCCGTGTTAAGGACAGAATGAATGGGGCCATGTATCGTGAGATTTTGAGCCAAAACCTCCTTCCATCAGTGAGAACTTTGAAGATGAAACGAGGCTGGGTCTTCCAACATGACAATGATCCAAAACACACCGCCCGGGCAACAAAGGAGTGGCTCCGTAAGAAGCATTTGAAAGTCCTGGAGTGGCCTAGCCAGTCTCCAGACCTCAACCCCATAGAAAATCTGTGGCGGGAGTTGAAAGTCCGTGTTGCTCGGCGACAGCCCCAAAACATCACTGCTCTCGAGAAGATCTGCATGGAGGAATGGGCCAAAATACCAGCTACTGTGTGTGCAAACCTGGTAAAGACCTATAGTAAACGTTTGACCTCTGTTATTGCCAACAAAGGTTATGTTACAAAGTATTGAGTTGTATTTTTGTTATTGACCAAATACTTATTTTCCACCCTGATTTACGAATAAATTCTTTACAAATCCTACCATGTGGATTCATGGATTTTTTTTCACATTCTGTCTCTCACAGTTGAAGTGTACCTCTGGTGCAAATTACTGACCTCTGTCATCATTTTAGGTGGGGGAACTTGCACAATCGGTGGCTGACTAAATACTTTTTTGCCCCACTGTACTTTGTTGTGGGCCTTGCAATATTTTGAAGTTTATATAAAGTCAAGTCCAAATTCAGTTCAAGTCTTCACAGATCACAACTCTTTGGTGTTCCTGTCTAGGACGTATAATCATAACCAATGACTTATGTGTTGGTCACTGATTATTCAGAACTATGTTCTCAACATCAATCACAAAAAGGGATCAGAGAAAATTGTAGCAGACAAGCACACAAATAATACAATAAGCCATAAGGGTCAAAATACTGTTGTAAAACTAGTAATTGGCTTTATTAGTCATTTGATTTTTATTTGTCTTTAAATATTTATTATATTAACTGCAATGCAGGTTTTTCACATGTAACTTTACATACAAATGGAAATTTAAAATTAGAACTGCTAAGGGTGAGTTAATAAATAGATTAATAGTAACCATATGAACCTTGCTTCCTCTAACACACAATATTCGGCCCTTTCTGACAATTTCTCTACATTTAGTAAAAAGCAAATTACACTAGTGAGATCCTCACTTGCTCCACTGCTGTGCTTTATTCCTCAAATTTAAATGTAAACAAACAAACTCATTGAAAAGTGTGTATCAGGTCATTATAGGAGGTCGAAGTATCCAAATCTGAATTATTAGTGGTACTGCAGAAATACAGGAAGTTATTACAGAAGTTATTCCAACTTTATACCTGTCAGAGTAGTTTGTGCAGGATTTATATTAGGTGATTGAGTTGTAATGAGATATCCAGGTTTTGTGATTTTCATAATGAATATCTTGGCACATGACTGGAATGCTGTTCTTGATGCAACTGTCATGCAGAAATATGCAATAGCATTGAAATTTAATAGACTAGATCCATTAGCCATTAATAATGCCAATTTGTATTAATATATAAAGAAAATTGACTGTGGAGTACTCATAAAAAATATTTTAGTAACTTCTTACTTCTAAGACTGGAGGCATAATAGTTGCACCCCTAAGAACTAATGCTACTGCTGAACAGATCATTAATAGCACCCAGGCTCGAAACACCATTATTTAGGCAACATATTAATCACTGATTCCAGTACCATAGGTGAAAATGAAAAACTCCATTGGTTTTAATTAAACTCTATCTTGCTTCGTAGCACTTTACAAATGCTATTGCCTTAAAAGGAAAGAATCTTTTAAATATAATATATTGTCTGTAGTGTGATTTACATCATTACCTGAAAGAGGCAGAGAGCAGCTTTCAAATAAGCAAAGTCACATTGTAGTTAAATGTGTGCTCCTGCACAGTCATGGTGTGTATGTTTCAAATCTAAGATTTTTATTTTTGCTAAGGCTATGTAGTAGCTTATCACTACAAATGGATGCATGGAGAGATGGGATATATGGTTTCTATTTGATTAAATAGACCTTTGACAAAAGATCCAGCACAGGAGAACGACAGCCACAGCTCTGTGGGTTTACACTGAATAAAGCTCATCCTGAGGGACAACTGCCTAGTTGGAATTTCAAGCAGCCTGAAGAACATAAAATAGTGCCACTGGTGCTGGAGGAGCCTTTTTCAGGTCATTTACTTATTCAATCAATCAGCATAAATAGGGATGACCAACTTTGGCAACATGCTGTAGTAAGTAAGAAAATCTACCAAGCCACAATATAATTTGTGTAAAGTTTGTCTAATTGCACAGTAGGCACTTAGAGCTTTCATTTCAAAAGATTTGTATCAAAAGGAGGAAAGAAAGAACTCACTTCACTTACACATATAGCAATTAGAACATTCCATCCAGATTTCTGAAACACACAGTAATTGCATCATCCGAGTCTCAAGCAGCCATGTAATTAGGTGAAAGTGTAATTGGAAACCACAGTTACAAGCACTGAAAAAAATAATAATCAACTCTGGAACAGCATTAGGCTACAATGGGAAGAATGACTAAAATTATAATGATAGTACAAAACATTATCAGTCTATTACTCTACAGAGGCTATTTTAAGATTGTAATGAGACATCTTCGTTCAAATTATAAGTGCTTCAGATTTAAATATAGTGCATCCAGAAAGTATGACTTTCCGGATGCACTTATTTAGTACTGATTTCATGTATTTCATAATAAAGCCTTATTCCCAAATGGACTGGGTTATTGTGAGTAAAATTTTGAGGTGAAAAATCAATTTAATCCATTCTGGAATAAGGCTGTAACATGACAAAATGCAAAACAAGTGAAATGAAAAAGGTCTGTGAATACTTTCCAGGTGCAATGTGCATGTATTTAATTCATGATTCTGACAGTTAGTTACATTTTTAGTGTCTAAACTGGTGAGCAGGCAAAATTGCACACATATATATGTTAAGCAAAGCTATACAGTGAGGTGAGAACACCTGAAATGATGCTGTTGGCACAGATGGACATGCGGGTAGACAGATGTAGGAGTAGAGGTTGGAGAACAAAGTGGTATGGTTATGCAGTGGGGTTGCACTCAGCCTGCTGGTTTGTGTGCATTCACAGATCACCAATGCTCCCTCAGCTTGCTTTTTTGCTCACTCAAATGAATCTGACAAGCATGACTGAATGACTCAAACACAAATCAGTGCTCTTTTTTCCCCCTACGATTGGCTTGTGATAAAGTCCAAGATGAAATTAATTCTTGATCTCCGTAACACCTCACAAAGCTAAGGAAGCTACAGTTATCTGTGTCTCTGAATCATATTGCTTGATCTTCAGCACTATAATTTATTAGGTTCCTTATTACTGTTTCATTAATTGTTTTCAAGGTTAAGTTTTGTTATTAGGTCAACATTTCACATTGCTCGAATCAGAGATTGGAAAGAATTTTGGACACAATGTATGCACTAAGTTTTATAGCGTATGTAACAGCACAGGTGGGACAGTATGAGTAAAAACTGATGGGGCTTGAGTTTTCAATTTAATTCAATTTTATAGATTATGTACAGCTCAATTAATGACTGTGTTCCTTATGAGTGGCTGTCTCAGAAGATCATTATGATGCTGTTGGGGGAAATGTTGCTACTCTAAAATGTAAACTTCTGGTTTGAGGGGGGTTTTTTTGTTGTTGTTTTGGTTTGGTTTTTTTACACCAATTGGCATCTCTGTGTGTTGAGAAGGATAAAAATATCAACTATAATAAATGCAGAAAACACAAAAAGCAGTGTTGTATCAAATAAAAATAGTTGTGAGATGCTGTATCAATAGAAGTAGTCCACAGGTTTTGTTTTTTTCAAACTTCAAGATGCTGTGTGATCTGCCTCCCCCTATTTTGTATATGAGAACAAGACAATCCCTTGAAATCCTCGTGCGCAGAGCTCCAAGTTGTGAATGAAAAATGGCAGGCACCAAAACCAAGCTTCTGTCACTACGTGCATACTGGCATAAAGATGATGGAGAGAAGAACAAAGCCAGTACCCCCCATTCACACATTATTTAGCCTGGCGTGTTATGAATCTGTTACAAATCCTTTCATAGTGTGCTCAAGAAGAATAGCCTCACGTGATAATGTGCGGAAAGGCTATCGCTCTGCAGCAGCTGTACAGCTTCAGTGTGGGAGTGAGTCCCCTATGACAAGGCTTCCACAAGCTGAGTTCATTGACATGGACGCTAAGGGGACAGCCATGGAATCAGAGCTGTATAGCTGCTGCTTCCCTCGCCTCCCTGTGCACAGATTTAAGCACATGCAGGGGGCTTTCATCTATAAGATTGAGACAATACAAGAAAAGCTTTACAGAGCATCCAATAAAGGGCAAATAAATGTGACCACAAACATGCACAGAGAGAGACGAAATCAAAGACCTGCTGGAGCAAATGATTGCTTCAGATGGTAAATAGTTGTAACCATTAGGGAAGATGAGTGTTTTTGCCAACATAAATAAATACAAAGTATGTAAATTTCTTGTTTTATTCTAAAGGATAAAACAGGATCAAATGCAAAGTTTCTGCACAAACTATTTTGTATATACTAACATATGGAATTCATATTCCCATGCATTTTTTGATAATATAATATACTAACCTACTACCATATCATGGGATTTCATTTCAATACAGTCTGTTTACGTTAATTAGAAATATATATTAAGTTTTTCTGTATTTAAATTTTCATTTTTGTTTTTTTTTATTATAGTAAATGATTCAGAGCTTTCTCATGTAAATGCAATTGATGGAGCTATGTTAAGCTAAACCGTGTATAGGTTTTATTTTTCAAATGTGGTTGTTTCATTTTTGATGAATTAAATGCACACACTTTACTGAATCTGTTCACTGGATAATTAAATTAAAAATATATACGTATATTACCACAAATACCTGAAAAATCAGAAGTCATAAAAGTTGGAGATTTGTAATGTGTGTAATTCTCACTGTAGTTTAAAATAAAAAATGAAAATGTTGCTTTGACACGGCCTAACCTCATCAGAAAAAGAAGACGCACATTGTTAGATTGCTTGATTAAAGTTTTGTTTGTGTGTGTGTGTGTGTGTGTGTGTGTGTGTGTGTGTGTGTGTGTGTGTGTGTGTGTCCCTTATTAACATAATTACAGTGAATTAATATATTTTAACCTAAATTCTGATTTCCAGTAGTGGTCCAACACAGCGGAAGTCCCGTGTTTAACTTGTGCCACTGTCACATCTTCTTCCATTCAAAGTGGACAAAAACTTATATCTGTCATTTCAGGAGTCGCTGTTAATCAACCTTTTGTGCAGTTTATGAATGAAGGCATTTTTCTTTCATTTTTTTCACATCTATGTAAAAATTTAATTTGGAAGATATCTGCAGTGACAGCTCATTAACATCTAAGGTCTCCAGCATCTCAGGGTAAATCTTTGTGTCTCTGGCACAATGCCACTTTAGATATTTTAATTACCTCAGTGTCATCTTTCAGCAAAATGTGAAACCAATTCCCCTCGAGCCATGATCCCAATAGTGTGTTTACTAGAACCATAAATAAAATATAGTTTTATTACTTAAAGATGGTCCCCTCATGATGTAGTCCAGCCTTGTCTGCCGTGTTGCCATTACTGGATCACAATTGCTGGACTTGTGTTCCACGTTTATGTGCATGTGTTTGATTTTATTTTGAAAAGGAAAATATAAAATAGATATTTTATTTCTGTTCTGTTCATGCTTAGATGATATTTAGATGCTTAGATCCTGGCGATCGTGGCTCAAGAGTTGGGAGTTTGCCTTGTAATCGGAAGGTTGCCGGTTCGAGCCCCGGCTTGGACGGTCTCAGTCGTTGTGTCCTTGGGCAAGACACTTCACCCGTTGCCTACTGGTGGTGGTCAGAGGGCCCGGTGGCACCAATGTCCGGCAGCCTCTCCTCTGTCAGTGCGCCCCAGGGTGGCTGTGGCTACAATGTAGCTTGCCATCACCAGTGTGTGAATGGGTGGATGACTGGATATGTAAAGCGCTTTGGGGTCCTTAGGGACTAGTAAAGCGCTATATAAATACAGGCCATTTACCATAGATCCAAGCAACTGATAATGAATATTTTATAATTGTTATGCAAAAATCTCAAGACTGTCTAAAGACTGTGTGTTTAACAGAAATGTTCATGTAAAGGTCAACCCCTAATTGAAGACTGGTCCATGTAATGTGTGAATGTGACCATAACACTGATATTCTACATTATCCCTGTGATGACCTGGCAATGGCATCTCACCTAATGCTGGTTTAGGCTCCATCCCTCACTGACCCACTTTGAGGTAACATGAAGTTAAAAAAACAAACAAAAACAAAACAGCTTCTAATATTACCAAGATTTATGACATTAAATTCTCATTCAAGTCAAATTGTACATAAAGACAGTCTACACTATTAACACACACAGTCTTTTTTGTAAAAGCCAAATAACTGGTCACTGTGCAGACTGGAAAAACCCAAAGTAAACTTGTGAATTTGGACATTTCACAACAACAGTAGCAGTGAAATTATCCAGTGGATGTTCCCTGTAGGTGCTTATAAAACTTGGTCAGTAATGGGGAGGAATACTTTGTCCCAGACATAGTGTTGAACATTCAGGCAGCAAACTTTCAAAAAGATCCCTCATTTTTAATTGGGTGGCAGTAGCCTCCTTCCTGAAGTCCTTTCATTAACAATATTCACTTTTTTTTTCATTATTATTTTCAATGTTTCTTTCACAGTTTTTCAGATCTGCTTCCTTTTAACACCCACTGTGCTCTTTTTAAACTCATATCATGTTCATTATCACCACACCCAGTTCTTTATCAAGTGGAATGCAGATACCCTGGAGACAGAGCTTTGCAAAATCACAGAGCCCCAGGCAGTAACGCTGATGTGACAAGTTTATGTCAAAGGCAAACTTCTTTTTTCATAAATAATTTTAGCCAGAATTTGACATGTAGAATAGAATAGAATAGAATAGAATAGAATAGAATAGAAAAGCCCTTTATTGTCATTGTACATGTGTAGCAAAATTGTGGGTGCTGCACACCAACTGTGCTGGAATAAAATATTAAGGTGGCAGGAATAAATAGCAAACAAGAGAAATGCATACAAACAAGAGGGATATATGAAAACGTAAGAGAAAGGCACACATTATAAGTGCTTGGAAGCAGTGGAAAGAAAAGGTTTGGTCTGAATAGTCCATATGAGTGATAGGAGTTACTCAGACCATGGCTCAGACTGGTGAGGTGGGTTGGCACTGGTGGGGTGTGGGGGAATAGTATTTGTTAACAGTCCGAATGGCCAAGGGGAAGAAGCTGTTAGTGAGTCTGAAGGTGTTGGACCTGATTGATCCGAGGCACCGACCAGAGGGCAGCGGGTCAAACAGGTGGTGGGTGGGGTGCAAGGGGTCACCTATTATGGCCCTGGATTTCCTGAAACAGGAGGATCTGGCGATAGCCTCCAGGGGTGGCAGAGGGCACCCAATGATTTGGGGGGCGATGTTAATTACCCTTTCTGTAGCCTTCCTGTTCTCAGTAGTGGCCCCTGTGTACCAATCACCCAGGCAGTAGAGCATGCTCTCCACTGAGTAGAAGGCCAGCAGCAGCTTCTGGTCCACGTTATTCTTCCTCAGGACAGCTGCTTCTTTACCAGGGGATTGGTGTTGTAAGTCCAAGTGGGATCATCAGAAATGTGGGTGCCCAGAAACCTGAAGGTGAAAAGAGATTCCACCTGTTTTCCATTTATAAAGAGAGAAGAGCGGACCTGTCTTTGCCTCCTGGAGTACATGATGAGTTTGTTTGTTTTAAGGATGTTCAGCTTGTTATTTTCTGAGCACCAGCAGGAAAAGTTCTCAGCTCAACAAAGCTCAACAAAACAACAATAAGTGAACTAAACAAACCTGAGGAGTTCCATAAAGCTCAAGAACAAAAGACAAGGTTCAAATATGTAATTCCATGCTAATCAAATATTTGCATTTATTAGACCCTGAAAATGGAATAAATCCATGAAGATCCTCAGACACAATGCCTGTTTTTCAGCAGCTTTATTGACAAAGGTTATGTTTAGAAATATTTACACACATACAAAAGTTCTCTCACTTTGGAACATTTTAACAGTGTTGCACATTTAATTCTGCAGCTCCAGGACAATAGTAATCTTTTTTTCTTTCCTTTAACTTTCTCTGTCGGAAATAAGTAAACATCATACAGTGTATGGTGTCATGTACCCTTTTTTACTTTTATTTAGGTGAAATCAAATATAGCAAGTAAAAACGTATGAAAATAGTCTATAAATAAAGATAAGATCATGAAACTTTAAAATAATGTCAACTTATTCTTTCTATTTCCCCCCCCTTTTTCTTAAAAAAAGCTATTATAAACAAACTAAAAACACATCAATTACATAGAAAAATAGTAAAAGATAATAAGCCCCATTCAGGCACACACACATTGGAAACCTTGCACCCTTTATGTGTGTCTGAACACAAAACAATCAAAAAGCACAGAGTATGTTTTGTACATATTATTGCCTATGACATTCTGTGCTACGACCCAGCGGAGGACTTGGCTTAGTTAGCTGTTTAACAACATGCTAGCAGTCACAAAAACCTAAATAAAGTTTTCAAAACATTCCTAATATTCAGCCAGTATGTTTCCAATAGTTTAAGAACATAAATACTCATTTCATTCCTGAAATAGGGGATAATTTATTAAAGTTGCACCAACACCATGATGCTCTTTCAGCAGCTGCTTTGAGAATGAGGCATCTTGGCCAGAGCTCCCCCTTCTGGCAGCTGCAGGCATAACAAGTCAATCACACGCATCATTTTTTTCAGAAAAGCTTTGATAGGTAGTATTTCTTTATTTGGTAATAAAGTGATTCGCCCTTTTAATTGGTTTAACATTGTTTGCATTACACCAGTTTACAAAAAATCGACTGAATTCCAACACCACAGTTTCATTGTGTACCTAACTCTGACTCATGATGAATATCATGATAAAACCAGTCTATTACATATATAATTTAAATGACATGGCTGATAGAATCATAATGAACTTGCTACCAATTTGGCGGCGTGAAAGGCGATTGTGTGTGTTGCGTCTATAAGGTTGGGTGTGTGCATGTGTGTGTTAGGGAGAGAGAGAGAGAGCGAAAGAGAGAGGCAGGTGGAAAGGGGAGGGGTTTGGGGTGGTCCAGACAGTCGGTCCTTGTGTACCTCACACACTCAGCCTCTGCGCATCATTTAAGGAGAGCCCGGTTGTCTTCACCGCCTGGCTTCTTAGAAACACCACAGCCGCCTTAGCGTTAATCCAGCACTTTTCCCTCCCAGTTTGTTCTTGTTTATCTGAAGCCAGTCGTTCAACTTAAAAGCGACGCTCCAGCGTTGGATGGAATATACGCTTGTGAGTGGCGCATTTATGCTCCCCTGACCGAGAAGAAGCGCACAGTGGAAAACGTTTTGAGGACTAATGGAAACCAGCCGGGATCCATTGGCACACAGAACATCATGAGAATACTACAACTACCAACAAGGTATAAGGAAACAAGTGTGAACGCACTCCATAATATTACTTTATCTCGCTAAAATCTGAACATTAACACGACATTTCTTTTACACCTATGGTTATTTTTGAACACTTGGGGCTGGGTGGGATGGCTGTTTTGTTCTATATTGTCCTTATCGCGCAGCGTTGGTAAGGATGTCTGCATCGCAGAAAATCTCAGTAAGCCAAACCTGTTCCCGCTGCAGTGTACTGGGCCCTTTTTTTTAAATTTAAAATGTCTATGAAAAGAAAGCGCCGGTGCTCTCTGCAAGCATGAGTCGTGTCATGTTGAAATCGGTGGTCAGAGAAAGCAGTTTTTTACAGTTAAGAGTATAACAGTAAGCTGTCATTATTTCCAGCCCCTGCACACAAGCAGAGAGCTCTAGTGTGTCAGTGCATTGGAATAACATACGTCTTATTTTTCATTTAATGGGGGGGGGGGGGGGGGGGTGATTTTAATTCGACTTGCTATTTTAATGTCTTTCCTCCACATCCTGCTTCTGAGGCAAGACTCTCATGCATGCATGGCTTCTGAAGTGGTGATGGTTAGTCTTTATTTCTGTTTAAGTTCCCCATGCCAATGCACAAGTCCATCACAATGTATCTTAAAAGGTAAAACCTTAATGTGACAGATTCTTATTAATACATTCAGTATTACTTTCAGTTCTATCACCAGTTCCCCTTGACATGACATTGGCAGTAAATCTTGAAAGTATTGTTATGTCTGTGCTGGCTATATAAGACTGTTTTGTCTTTTCCAACAAGGGCAATGCTTAGATTCTCCAATCAGACCAAACAAGGTCCGGGAATTAGATGCAGATATGATAGAACAGACACAGAGATTAGGGAGGATGCATGGGAAGTGCTGCAGTACTTGGTGAAGTGAGTTGTGTGCCTTATTATAAGACTATAACTTTTATAAACCAATAACAACAAATACACAACTCGAACAAGCTGTTTTTTTAATGCTATTTAAACAAAGAAAAGATCATCATATATAAATACTGTAGTCTGGGCTTTCAGACTGCTTTGTGTGTTTTGGGAACAGATAGAACTGGAATGAAAATAATGAGTTCAGACCTTTTAAAAAAAACTTTTTCATTTTCAAAAATTAAACTGCAGCAAGAAAGAGGAGGCAAACGGAAGGATTAGGAATGAGTCATCGTTGGGTCAAATAAGCACATCGCAAGCAGTATTTTCTTTGTGGTTCTAGGACCAAAAGGTTACAGTTTCCTTAATGATGCTACATATGCAAAAAGAAAAAGGGTTGGATTATATTTGATAATTCATGTTGAAGCTCTAAACAACAGCCCTAAAAGAAATTCTGTCTGAGCCATAATCATAAGATTTAATAGCGAAATCAACTGGAGTGCAGGTTGTACTGCTGTTAATAGTGATATTCAAATTAGATTTCATTGTAATATACTTCATTACATTACCATCTTATACATCTATAGACAGCACGCTGTAAATCTGTATGTTTAAGTGATCTGCCATGTAGTATTGTGTTTGATTAAAAAGGAGACAGACGAACATCAGAGGGCTTTTGCACATTTACAATGCCATACAGAAAATCCTTTCTAGAATAAAAAGATTCTTTGTTCACAGGGAGGACCTGGCATGGACCGCTGTGTCTAAATGAAGTGGTTCAGCCATGCAATGTTCCTGGAAGGCAGTGATTCTGCTGGCCTTGGCCTCCATTGCCATCCAGTACACGGCCATCCGAACACTCACCTCCAAGCCTTTTCAGCTGTGCCCGTTGCCCAGCCCCCAAAACTGTGGCCTGGGGGGCCAGGAGACCGAACCTCCCTTTGAGCGGGGGACAGCAGGTGGTGGAGGCTGTGATGACTACCCTTACTTTTCCATCAATGCCACACGAAAAACGCACATATTGGTCCTGGCCACCACGCGTAGCGGATCCTCCTTCGTTGGCCAGCTGCTCAACCAGCACCAAGAGGTTTTCTATCTGTTTGAACCTCTTTATCACGTTCAGACCACGCTGATTCCACGTCTATCACATAGCCGCAATGCTGCCGATCGCCGTGTGATGTTGGGGGCCAGTCGAGACCTTCTGCGTAGCCTGTACGGTTGTGACCTGTATTTCTTAGAGAGCTATATCAAGCCAACACCTACGAACCACACCACAGACAAACTGTTCCGTCGTGGTGCCAGCCGCGCATTGTGCCAGCAACCTGTATGTGATGCCTTTGGGCCTGCTGATGTTAATGTGGAGGAAGGGGACTGTGTTAAGAAATGTGCAACCCTCAATATGACCTTAGCCACAGAGGCCTGCCGCGAGAAGCGGCATGTCGCAATCAAAATTGTTCGAGTGCCGGAGATTGGAGATCTGCGTGCTTTGGTTGAAGATCCACGTCTGAATATCAAAGTGATTCAGCTCGTCAGAGACCCACGCGGTATCCTGTCATCACGGATTGAGACATTTAGGGATACATATCGTCTGTGGCGTATTTGGCGGGCCACAGGGAGAAGGCCCTATAATCTTGACTTGAGTCAGCTCACGGTTGTCTGTCAAGACTTTCTCAGCTCTGTTTCAACTGGTCTCACCCATCCTTACTGGCTGAAAGGGAAATACATGTTGGTTCGATATGAGGATTTAGCGAAAAATCCTCTTCTTAAGACAAAGGAGATCTATGACTTTCTGGGGCTGCCTATGGATAAAAATGTGGAAGACTGGATACATGCAAACACTCGGGGCAGCAATGAGCCTTCAGCAAAACACAAGTTTGGTACGGTGAGGGACTCAGCAGCTAATGCAGAGAGCTGGCGCTTAAAACTATCTTTTGATATGGTGGAATACACACAGACTGTGTGTCAAAAAGTACTTCACCAGCTTGGATACAAAGCTGTGAAATCAGTGGAGGAACTGAAAAATATGTCCCTCTCACTGGTACAGGACAAAACTTTTGTACCATTTTTGTAACAAAGATAGTTCTCTAATGACTATTTTTGATATATTTATAATTGTTGCCTTATAAGGTCCTTTGTTTGTTTGATTTCTGTATTTTTGTTTCCTCAAATTTGCACTAAACTTTAAAGATTTTGAATGCACCAAGGGAATTATGGATGACTCCCCAATGTTACAAACAGCACATTTTAAATACAAAGTAATCAAACAGGCTAGTTTACAAATGTCCCATGATTTAGTTTTGTCCATCAGTAGAATCCAGACGGTACCGTCTTCATCAGCTGTCTGTATGCAAGTTGATGTTGTTTTGAGAAAAGTAAGATGTTCTTTGGCAAAAAAAGAGAGCAAGAGACATTTTTTTAGCCCTGTGATGGCAAAAGATTGACTGTACAAATCCTACTGTGCAATAAATGGTGAATGTCGCAGTCAACCTTTACCACTATGGCATTTCTATCCATGAGGGAAGAGAAGAGATACTTCTGACAGATGCCACGCTTTCAAAGGATAATTGCAGACAATTAATAGGCTCTCAAGTTAAAGGGACCAGAATCCCATTGGAGGTCACGAGCATTTCATCAGAGGATTTACAACCATCTGCGATACACAAACACACACAAATAAAAGGTAATGCTGAAATCTTCATTACTGTAAGAGAATATGTGCTAATTCTCAAGAACATTAAAAAAACGCAGACTCTATGTAGAGACTGGAGCATTCTTATGAAGAACCATTGTTTTCCCCATTTTTATTTATCAATTTATTTATGTTTTAATATGTCGAGTCAATTGAATCTGAATTATTTGCAGTGTGAAATTTTACACAGCCTGTTCTTTCTTTAATTAAATTGTTTATGGCACTGTTCTCCATTGGTAGCGTTATATCATCATTTAAAACATACACACTTGTTTTGATGGCACCTGATAAGTAGGACTTTATAAAAACAGAAAACATTGCTTGGGCAGGAACAGCTCCTGGATTCTTTCTCAATAAAACGAAAGCACGGCTCCTTAGACAGTCCATGATGCTCCTATGTTTATTTACAGATATGACTTTCATAACTGAGGAAGATATGTTTGTGCCTTTCCAATTTTACCAGGATGCGTGGGCAGTTTATGGCGTACAGCCACATTAACAAAGTCTGCATTTGATGGCGTACAAAGAATAAATGCTGTCCATAATTCCGGACGAATTGTTTGATCATTAAAGAAGCAGCGAATGCGCTGTTTCCATCAAGTTGTCTTAAGGGGAGAAGGTCAAAGAAGTACAGTACACCACAGGCATATAAATTCATGTGGCATTACTTTTCCCTCCACCTTGCAATCAGCTTAAAGTGGAAGTTTTTGTGATTTTATATATTTATGGAGAGCAAAAACTGATGATATTTGGTTGTAATGCAATTCGAATAAGAATTCCAAGTAAATAAATAAAGTCATTGCAGCAATATTTGATGTAAAATTAAACACATTATAACCCATTTGATATCGATGGTGTCTTGGGCGATTAGCGCTGCTACAAATATGGTTTTTATACCCCCAACCGGCACAAACTGCAAAGCTATCGAAAATGCTCCCACAGTTGGTTCATATTCAAAGTCATGTTTACCAGGCTTATGCAGTGGCTAGTTTGGCAAACTGTCTTCACAGTTTGTGTGCAAAGTACAGTCACAATTTCATGCTGTGCACTGCATTTCTAAATATCCCGCTGTTACTGTAGCAGCTTAAAAATGAATGTGTTGGACTGTGTAGCACAGAAACTGTCATGGGTGCGTGCACAAACCACAGCTGCACCAAGAAGATGCAAAGTAAACACCTTTCAGAATGATGTCGGTAAACACACTGAATATAATATGAAAAGCATGTCGTACTTTAAACTTGGCACAATTGCCACAAATAACAAAAACAAAAAAACAGTCGGAACTGAGTTAATTATTGTTGCAACTTTTAATCGGGTACATATTGCCTTCAAGGAATAAAGTAATAGTTACACTCTATAACATGACTAATGATAAAAAATATATATATTCAGGGATCAAACATGAGAGATGTATAAAGGTTTTAAATTTTATTAAAGCAATACAGTACCTCTGCTGCAATAAATGCCTCGAGTGAAGATCAAAGTAGTGTCCTCAACACCAAAAAATGTCAAAAATCCCAACGTTTCCTTACCCTCTTGGGCTTTTTTTCTTTTTTGGGGTTAATTTAACCTTTTTTTTTTTTTAAAAACTGAATTTGAACCACTATGAAGTGTAACTGTGCAGTCAAGATGCTCATTTATTTGCATGCATTGACCGCTTGTTTACCCATAAGAGATAAACCCTGTGAATGGAGCACCACACGCCCGAGCTCATCAGTATTGGTGACCGAATGTCCATTGAGATGCAGAGCACAAACCTTTGATCCTCCTCTGTGCCGAGACTGGAGGCAAACTCTCTCTCCTCCTCCTTTTCTCTCTCTCTCTGCCTGTGCTTTCTCCATCATCCACCTCTTTCTTTCTTACAGAGATCTCAGGGGATTGTTCCTTTGCTTCAGTGCTCACTCTCTGTTTTTCACTTTACCTCTGAATCTTCTGGATGTGCTTGGCATACTTTTAATTTTAAACTTTAAAACTAGAAGTGGCTGCGAATCCGGGAATTATGTGCATTTATGTGATTTCTTTGAGCAATTAAAGGAGATGGATTGACATTTTTGGAAAATACGCCTTCTGTCAGAAAGCTAGAAGACTGGTTTATCTTAAATCTGAAACCGTACCATAGCAGCCAGTTAGTCATGCTATGCACAAAGGCTGGAAATTTGGAAACCCTTTATGTAGCACTGCCTGACACTAACACTGATTTCTGAAGCTCACTAATTAAGATGTCAGATGAAATATGTTCTGCCCCCAAACTGAAGAGTTAAAATATCTGTAAAGCTAAATCTCGGTGCTCCTCCCGCCTAGTACTTGTACTACTGCTGCTGTGCTAAAACAGATGCTATCTATCTTTTAATCTAACATCATTATAGGAAGCTTTTCAGCTGTTGTGTGACTGACAGTTTTTAACCTGTCCACAGTGATAGTAAATCTCCCTTAATGGGCTTTAATGGGATCTAGAATGCATCAGCAGCACACGCTTCTGAAAAGTAAACCTGCACTGCTGTCATTCATGTCATTTACGTCCTGTGAAATAAAGAGCCCTAACATCATTAGACAGTTCGTCAATAGGCTTTCAGCTGAATGATATCTAGCTGAACACAAACGCGTGTGATCCGAAGCTCTGCATTAAGCTCAACTCGGCTCCTCGTTTTTACCATTGAACTGTGCCAGTTTGCCAGTAATGGTGCACTTCCTCCACATGCCTGACCCCCGCACACAGTTTGCAGCCTGCTTTCCATGTGTTGGTGTGTCGGGTATGTTTCTGGGCTCTCGCTGAGTCCCTCATGTTGTGTATTGTGTCCCAGGGCTGAACATATGGTTCACAAGCCCCTGGAAGAAATTAGAGGAATATCCCTCTCTCTCTCTGTCTCCCTCTCTTTTTATTCTTATCCTCTCATAATGTGACCTTAATAATCCAACTCTGTGTGACTGCATGACAGAGCAGAAAGATATGTGCTTCTTTGTGTGCCCGCTGTTGGCCGAGCTGTGCTGACTGAACATGCCCTGCTAGGTTCTTGTTAAGAGTCTGCAGGAATAAAGTGATAAACTTCACAAATGGAAGCCGGAGATTAAAATCTGCTGCTCACACATCTTGCTTTTGTCTTTGTTTACACGAGCGCATTTGTTAGTGTGTGTAAGCGCTTCTGATCAGCCACTTAGCGAGATATAGTCTGTGAAAAGCTCACTGAGCCGAACAAATCATGTGAATCGTGGCACTTAAAAATGTGTCGCCACTGCTCAAGTGAACTGTGGAGACGTGCTTTCTGCGTGCTGACGAGCAGGCGTCTTCTTTGACCCCTCCTTTGTCACATTCGGGGATGATTTGTCGTGGTATTCAACTTTTGAACAGCAGTTGCTGCTGCAACTGACTGCAATCAGATATCATGTGAAAACCGTGGCATGCTTTTATATAACTTTTCTGCACAGGTTTTCCAAGTTCTCATTTGATTGCTGGTAAAATGGCAGGGCTAGCAGGGCTTTAGCAAAAGTGATGTAAGCAGTTTAATTGAAGTTGTCAGCAGGTCAGCATTACAGAGGCGTAGCAACCAGGTCATTATGTAGTTAGAGATCCAGAGTCGGGTTTAATGGGCAGAACAGCTTTGAAATTAAATTCTAAAAAATGAAATATTCTCTATAATATGCAAACTGGAGCCGCTATCCTTCGGGGTAGTCACATTTTGTGGTTGGATTGAATTCTAATCCCAACTTTGAGTCATATTTATAATGTTGGCTCATTTTTATAGATAAGATCATTTGGCATCTGTCAGTGTTCTGTTGCTGGATACATTTAATGTTGCACCAAGCATGTTACGGGAATATTTAAATGCCTGAAATCGCTGAACTCTAACAGTATAATGATGGTATAAAAACACTGTTAATCTCCTTTTTTCATACTTAAAATTAAATCTGTACAATCACTAAATCTCTTTCAGCTTGTATGAAATGTGAAGGGGAAGAACTGGAAATGATAGCCTGTCCCCTAAAAGCTAAGAGCTGCAGCTGCTACTGGCAAGCACAGGTTACTCTCTCTGCCTCTCTCTCTTTCTCGCACACACACTCCTAGACTCACACATGCACATTCACACTGAGGAGCCATTGATGGTTAATTCCCCCGTGGAAATGTGGTTATAGGTGAGTGAGAGGGTTTGGGTGTGTGTGTGTGTGTGTGTGTGTGTGTGTGTGTGTGTGTATGTGTGTGTGTGTGTGTGTGTGTGTGTATGTGCAAGCAGCCTCAGTCAGGCCGGTCAGCGCAACTTACGTCACTGTGGTCAGCTGTGGCTCTCTTGCTTTGCTGCCATTGCTCAAATTCTCCCTTCGGCTGGCCTGAAAAGCTGAGATGAGATTAGCGCACAAGCAAACAAGTGTGTGCAGTCCTGAGCTAAAAATGAAGCTCACACAGCTTCGGGAATAGCGCGAACACAGAAAAATCTCAGTTTTGACATTGCGTCACATTTTGTTTCAGTAATATGAAACCTGAAAATACTGTACGCGGTGCGGAAACCTTGTGCAATATTAATATCGTTACATGGCAGAAGCCAAAGTTGGGCAGAGTGGTGTGTGTATTTCTGGCCTTTAGGATATAAATTCTCATCCAACCAAACATACATTATTTTAGACAGTGAGGCTGTAAATCGGGGCTCTAGCAGCACAGTAATGTAGGGCATGAAGGCATTTTATGGAAAATCTTATATTCAGTAACGATGTTTGTTCAAATGATTAACATAGTAATTTCTTTGTTTGCATACTTTATTTGTTTCTCTTACAGATCTATGTATATAAAAGACAAAGTATTTTCTCATAAATCCTAGCTTAACAGAGCACTGGCTGTGGGGCATTATCTGCAACATTGTGCAGGTTTTGATTTAAGCTTTGTCTTACACATTTGCCAGATTTGTCAATTTCCCTCAAAAAGAGAACATCCCCTGACATGTCTACAGCTCTGAACATATGTTCTTTGCTACCCTGTCAGCTCTGGAGAAAAAGCTGGCATGAGCAGTATCTGCTGTCTACTTTTCATTTGAATTCAATAGCCATTATCTAGACTGATATCTTAGTTAACATATCGGCAAACTCTTAGGCCTCGAGGCTGTTCCAAATGACAAAACTTGATCTAAAACACTAATTATAACAACGCACATTAGTCTGTTTTGAACTTCATCAACCAGCAATTCCATGATAATTTGTCTTTTGTTGCAATCTTGAAAATGTCATTAAGCGTACTTCTTGCTTTTTGTTCTTTTCAACTAATTACATGTGTAAGAAACTCTCACTGACTAAAATACTAGAAAGGTGGCCCAAAGAGAGCACCGGCTGTTTGAATATGAATTAAAAACACTATTAGCTATCAGTGCTCTTATATTTCATCATCTAAAAAGCATTATTAGAATACGTATTGAGACAGTTTTTTAGCCATTGTTATTATTCTTTCATTTTTGCAAATATACTAGGTCCCATTTGAATGCACCCTCATTAAAATGCCTCAATAAGAGCTCAATTCATCCTACTTATTTTGTATTTATAGCTTTCTTCTTTTTACCATCCAAGGTTCTCTAAGGCTAAGCAGAATGGTGCAATAGATTAATGTTTCCTAAATCAAACCACTATTTTATGGAGAATTATATTGTGTTTTCTTCCCACAACTCAGGTTTGCATACTCCAGAGAGCTCTTAAACTTTCCTGTCTGTTGATTTTAGTACCTCTCATTAATTCACTCTAATGGTGAGATCCACAGCATGGTTGAAATAGAAAGAAAGTCAAGGAGCTCACAGTGGTTATTATCACAAGAAGACCTTGTGGCTATCTGCTAAAACCTGATCAAAGTGGTTTTATTCATGGTTTACGCTACCCCATGTATGCCTCTGGTTTTTATTAAGATATAGTGCAAAATCACAGTATTTCATATAATGAGGATTTTTCTAATAGATTGATTTGTATCCTGTCTGTGGTTTTCATTTGGATTTATTCATATATATATATATATGACAAATACACAATGTTTTACAAAAAGAAAAACAACATGTAGTCACTGAAATGAAGTCTGATATCTGGAAACATGGAGACATCACTGCATGACAATCCTAGAGAGGAAATGTCTCCCAGACATTTTGGTAAACTGGGAAGTTGTGACGTTTTACCATTTGTATTTGACCTTTGCTGACTCAGCCATGACTTTGAAAATGCCTTACTTCCTGTGGTGTGGAACATTTGTGAATGTCAGCAACTAACTGGTTTATTTGTTGTTTTATATGGACAGAGGTGACAATCACAATTCCCTGACTGAATTGCAGATGTATGCAGATGTAAGCAAGTTGCTGTTTATATCCATGTCTGTCCAGGCTCATACTGTCTAAGCTTTAAAAACTAAAGGAGTTTAAGAGGAGAGCACCCAGAATGACATTTACTAATTTAGTAACTAACAAAAGCATGAAATATAGTCACAGTCTCTATTATCTAGGACTCTAGAGCATCATTATCTCACAATGAACTTTTGACATTTGACGCTTTGAGTCTCAGATGTCATCCTTTTATCCTGCTGTGAAAAATTTTGGGAAATTCTCTCAACACATCGAAGAGATCTCGTGTTCACAAGAATGATATGGATGGATCGACACATCAACAACCCAAAAACATTATGCCTCAGGCTATGGCTGTCACTAGCATGGAGACATAAAAAGGCTGCTGTCAAAATGAAGTCACCCATTCTTGACTGGTGAGAAATTGCATTGCTAAGTGCCAAAGTCAGCTTTCATCTTTACTAATTTGATTTCATTATTTTTTTTAATTAAAGGAATGAAAGATTTTTTTAAATTATTACTCAGAAAACATCCTGCCAGACAAGCATTAATATAATCCTGTAGCAACTATGCTACAAGAATATAACATTTAGCTGAAGAAGTGCGTGTTGATAAAGGGATTATTCAAAAAAGAAATTAATATCAACTTTTAGCAGCAGGTAGAGAGGATCCTCGGATTCTTAATGTTTTCACTTATCCTGAAAAGCAAAATGCTGTGTGTCATTGAACCTTAAATAATTTTGGCATGAACTTTTTCATCTGCTGTCATCGCATCAATCGAGAGGTAAGTAGAGTCGCTTTATTAAGTAACGCGTTACAGTAACTACGTTATTATTGTAGTAACGAGCACGGTAACTAGTTATTATGCCAAAATCAGGAACGCGTTACTCGTTACTGGGATTTAGATGGGCTCGTTATTCGTTACTTCGTGTGGTGGCTATCACAGAGCTTCCACAGATTCAGTAACATTAGCAAGTGGTGGAGGCCAGCAGGTGGATGAGAGAAAGGGGAGGCAAGAGGAGAGACCTGAAGCGGCCGCCCGTCCGAGTGTGAACTGAACTTCAGTTAAGAAGTTATGACCTGCAGTCTATCTGGGTCAGATATAAACCAAGTTTAGGTGGAGTTTATTTTCGTTGTGCTGACTTTTTCGTACTGCGTGCTAGCTAGCATGACGGAGTTTCTATACAGTTGGGTGGGTGCTATGAAGTTAATGATGTTGAACTTTATTTTGTTCATATGGTTAATTATTAGAGTTGCCAACCGTTCCCTAAAAAACGGAATCGTCTCGTATTCAGAGAAATTATTACGCGTTTCGTATTTAGGTGAAAAGGAACAGTTTGTCCCGGACTTCAGCTACAATGAAAAAGACACAAAGCTGGAGTTATTCTGTCTTTGCTACACAGCTGCCTCTTCTTCTCTCATTCTCTCCCCTCCCTCTCCTGTTGCTACTTTAATCATGAAACTGATCAATGATCAGCTGATCGGCTTTTTTCCTCTTGTTTATTTATCGTCCACTTTGTGCCAGAAAGAGGAAACCACCGGATGTCGTGTTAAACAACAGCAGCATGTTTGATCAGCTGTTGTTAGAATTTATTTAATATTACTTTCTAGTATCAGCTGATGTTTGCTGGAGCCACAGCTGTAAAGCTGTTGGTCATGATATCGGTTTGTATATCTGGTGAGTGGGAAACATGAAGATGAAACCAGGAGATGTCCTTACTGAATCATCAGAGCTGAACAGGTGATGGAGAAACAGGTTTACCTTTTAGGTGACATGAATGAGTTGAAGGGAAGTTATGAACTGTTTCTGAGAGACAAATAACCCCAGGATCCTTTTCTAAGCAGCTGACAGCTGGTGACTGTGCAGGGGCAGATCTAGCAAAGTGTTGCCAGGGGCCAGATAGGGCATTAACAGGGAAAGGGGGGCACAAAGAAATACTTTCTTATTCTCATTTCAAATGTCTAGCTTTTAATAAATAATTATCTGAGTCTTACAACAAACGATTGATAGATTGATACATATATACCATCAAGACAGTGAACATCACAGTCACAATAGTGTTTGTTTTCATTCAAAGGCTTTATGATTTTTGCTATAATGGTGGGCCGGTCTCTAGTCAAAATGCCCGGAACGATTTTTTGTCCCAGTCCAGCTCTGTATGCAGCTCATCTGCAGTCTGGTGTTGCCTACATCTTCCTATTCGGAAGGCAGAATTTCTGAGTTCTGAGTACAATCGAAAGCACCACGACTGCAGTTTTGGTGTTGGATGTAAAAAGCGCACATGACGCTGTGACGTAGGCTAGAATCATGGCGGCGGTCAACGACCGTCCAGGCGTGGGATTTCTCTCGTGGAAATATGCACATTTTTTTTTCCTTTGGTAGGTGGCACAGTGCACTTGTGGTAAGTAAGCAAGCTAGAAGACTGGCAAACTTGCTGGGTATCCATTTAGCAACACATTAACAAGAGAAGTCTGAGTAAAACCAAAGTTACTTTCCCTAGTAACTAGTTACTTTGAAAGTAACGAGTAACTTGAAGTAACTGAGTTACTTTTGGTGGAAGTAACTAGTAATGTAACTAAGTTACTAATTTAAAGTAACTTACCCAAAACTGGTTGTGATACAGTTACATCTCCTGGATCAAACCATGAAATTCTCCCCGCTGATGCCTTTTTGTGAGAATCGGATGACCCAGAATATCAGTTTCTTTATGTTCTTGATTAGAAACATCAGGACCAGATCGTCATTGTTTGATATTGAGTTTGTTTTTTCACAGCATGTTTTTTGAGAACGCATTTCCAGCAAAAATGCAATGCGTTCAACTCAGTGTGTAATGGCCCTTATGTTCCAGCCACACCAACAAAGTCAGTAAGCTGGGGCTATGCTCAAGTCTCAGAAGTTCCCATTTAGGACAGGAATAAAAATGAGACACTGGTGTATTACCCCCTTATTAATTGATACGGTGACTAACTTGACTTGCTTTTTTTTTAAAGTATCTAGCAGAAAGAAAAACAGGATATTGTTTGTAACTAGAAATTTGAGGTCACCTTTCTTGATTCTCTTGACAAACTCCAGAAAGTGCTCCAGCCATTACCTTTGCCTGTGTTTAGCTTGGTGCTCAATGGGTAGCCAGTTCTACAGCTGCTTCGCTGAAAACAGTGGCTCGTTTCACCTCAAAGTGAGGTGTGAGATTGAATCAAAAAAGATACACATACACACACAAAAAAACTCCACAGAGCTTTATGATAATATTTCGCTGTGTGTTCATTACTAGAAGCAACACCTTTGAATTCAAGTAGTCAAGTCATGCATTTTTTTTATGGTAACTTTGGTCAGAAAGATTAATAAAACATTTTGTCCAGAATTCATCAGCTTAGTGTAGAATTCCATTTCCTTGGCCTTTTATCAGTCACTAGTGATTTCAAAAGGGGTCCCGGCCTGCAAGACAAACAAAAGCAATATTTTTTATTCTTGGTCTTTACATTATTTAGTAACCAGAATAAGTTTCTGCTTCCGCTCCTTGCCCTGAATATCTTGTTAGAGTCGAGCTGTGACTCCACCCTGTCTGTGTAGCAAAACAGGTGTCGAGTTCTTGAAATGCAAGGATTGTGTGACGGAGCTCTATGGACAAAGATAGCACTGCCTAGTAACACTATGCGTACTGTACATACTGTAATGTGACACATAATTAGATTCAAGCCTCTTCACACGCCCATACACTTAAACATACATATTTTTTTTGACAATATTTTTATCATGGCTATTTTACTGAAGACAGTACTTCATTGAAAATTTGAAGATTTCTTATGAAACAAGATAAAATATATCATGTCAAGAGAGAAGACGTTTTGTGTGTGAGTTTAAAAGAAGTATTCTGTACTTTTAAATGATTTAATCATGCAGTCGCTTGTATCTGACATATTACTAGCCCATATGGAAAAGATATATATAAATCTTATAAAGTTTGTATCTGTCTTGTGTGAAACTTGTATGAAAAGCATACAAGAGTGAAAACAGATATAAGATCCCTTGAAAAATTATATAAAGAAACTTGTATGTTTTGGATACTTACTAAAACAATATGTGAAAGTAATGAGAAAGTGGCCACTTTCATGAGTAAATCATATAAGTTTTTAATATTTCTTTTCCATATGGAAGGAGTCCACACAGCAAATGAAGAGGGGCTTTTTTTGGTTCAAAGAAAACAGTGAAAAGTCTACTCTACATTTACTGTTCACGTACTTAAATGTTACAGGGCAGCAAGTGAATTAAGGCTGAATTTCTGTGCTATTCTGCTTTAATACCCTAGCCATAGAAGCCTTCCTCATGAGTTCCTCATTCTCAGATCAATTTGTCGTGGTTGCTTTATTGGCAAACACAGAGACGGATTTAGCAGGGAAAGCCTGTTACATATATACCACGTGTCAAACCTCCCTTTTTAGCTGTTTTCAGGTCATTCCTGACAGCAACAGCTGTACAGGGTGATATATTTAGAAACTTGAGACAAGAGAAAAAGAAGCTCCTTCACTGAAGTTGATAGCATTTACTGTAGTGAAAATAGATAAGGAGGCAAAATAAATGCTCAAATTAATGCTATAAAGAAAAAACACAGGGTTAGTTTTGCAATTAAACTCTGTGGGTTATTAGCATTATTAAATCTGATAATATTTACTTCATGATACCAAATAAACCAAAGAATCATGACTAACTCGGTTAAGTATAATTAGACTTAGAAACAAAGGGATTTACTTTTGCTTTTAATTTGAGTGCTGCTACGTAACAGTCCATGTACCAAGTAATGTGCATTAATGAAATTAACTTTCATCTCTGTTGTAATAACATTATGTATCTAAGATATGTGAATTTTAAATATTACTTTGTGTTGTTTTTTTAATTCTATTTATCAATGCATATTAGTTAAAGAGCACTAGACAGCCACTAATTGGATGTAAGTTAAGTCCAGGCTACAGAATTCAGGACCATCTGTACTGAAGCACAAAAGCGTGACTAATACTGTAATACGGGCAGATACAGTAATAAAGGTGTCTATTAGATGTGAAAATGGAAAACCAGATCTGATCTGATTCTTGATGTGATTTTTTTACTCAGAAATGGTAAATGGTCTGTATTTGTATAGCGCTTTACTTAGTCCCTAAGGACCCCAAAGTGCTTTACACTACATTCAGTCATCCACCCATTCACACACACATTCACACACTGGTGGTGGCAAGCTACATTGTAGCCACAGCTGCCCTGGGCCGCACTGACAGAGGCGAGGCTGCCGGACACTGGCGCCACCGGGCCCTCTGACTACCACCAGTAGGCAAAACATGGGGTTAGTATCTTGCCCAAGGATATTTGGCATGCAGCCAGGAGGCAGCCTGGGATCAAAACACCGACCTTCTGATTAGTGGCTGACCTGCTCTGCCACCTGAGAAATAGGTGTGGCTTTGAATAAGTTCAATTTTAGGAGAAGAGAACACAAAGAAATCTTTCTGAGTTAACTTCAATAATTACTTCCTCCAAGCCATCAACGTGTCTTTTAGACCCCATTCCTACAAAAAAAATTAATTCTTCGATCTTAAATATGATCAACCTATCTCTAATGATCGGCTATGTACCACAGGCCTTCAAGCTAGCTGTAGTTAAACCTTTACTCAAAAAGCCATCTCTAGACCCAGCAGTCTTAGCTAATTATAGGCCAATCTCCAACCTTCCTTTCATATCAAAAATCCTTGAAAGAGTAGTTGTCAAACAGCTAACAGATCATCTGCAGAGGAATGGTTTATTTGAAGAGTTTCAGTCAGGTTTCAGAGCTCATCACAGCACAGAAACAGCTTTAGTGAAGGTTACAAATGATCTTCTTATGGCCTCTGACAGTGAACTCATCTCTGTGCTTGTCCTGCTAGACCTTAGTGCAGCATTCGATACTGTCGACCATAATATCCTATTAGAGCGATTAGAACATGCTGTAGGTATTACAGGTACTGCACTGCAGTGGTTTGTATCATATCTATCTAATAGACTCCAGTTTGTTCATGTAAATGGAGAGTCCTCTTCACACACTGAGGTTAATTATGGAGTTCCACAGGGTTCAGTGCTAGGACCAATTCTGTTTACATTATACATGCTTCCCTTAGGCAGTATCATTAGAAGACATAGCATATACATTTTCACTGCTATGCAGATGACACCCAGCTCTATCTGTCCATGAAGCCAGATAACACACACCAATTAGTTAAACTGCAGGAATGTCTTAAAGACATAAAGACCTGGATGGCCGCTAACTTTCTGCTTCTTAATTCAGATAAAACTGAGGTTATTGTACTCGGCCCCGAAAAGCCTAGAAATATGATATCTAACCAGATTCTTACTCTGGATGGCATTACCTTGGCCTCCAGTAACACTGTGAGGAACCTTGGAGTCATTTTTGACCAGGACATGTCCTTCAACGCACATATTAAACAAATATGTAAGACTGCGTTCTTCCATTTGCGCAACATCTCTAAAGTTAGAAATATCCTGTCACTCAGTGATGCTGAAAAACTAGTTCATGCATTTATTACTTCCAGGCTGGACGACTGTAATTCATTATTATCAGGATGTCCAAAAAACTCACTGAAAAGCCTTCAGCTAATCCAAAATGCTGCAGCAAGAGTACTGACAGGGACTGGAAAAAGAGAGCATATTTCTCCTGTTTTGGCTTCCCTTCATTGGCTTCCTGTTAAATCCAGAATTGAATTCAAAATCCTGCTCCTCACATACAAGGTCTTAAATAATCAGGCCCCATCTTATCTTAATGACCTTGTAGTACCATATCACCCTATTAGAGCACTTCGCTCTTGCTCTGCAGGCCTACTTGTTGTTCCTAGAGTATTTAAAAGTAGAATGGGAGGGAGAGCCTTCAGTTTTCAGGCCCCTCTTCTGTGGAACCAGCTTCCAGTTTGGATTCAGGAGACAGACACTATCTCTACTTTCAAGATTAGGCTTAAAACTTTCCTTTTTGCTAAAGCATATAGTTAGGGCTGGAGCAGGTGACCCTGAATCCTCCCTTAGTTATGCTGCAATAGACATATGCTGCAATAGACATAGGCTGCCGGGGGATTCCCATGATGCATTGAGTTTTTCCTTTCCAGTCACCTTTCTCACTCACTATGTGTTAACAGACCTCTCTGCATTGAATCATACCTCTGTCTCTCTTCCACAGCATGTCTTTTATCCTGTCTTCCTTCTCTCACCCCAACCGGTCGCAGCAGATGGCCGCCCCTCCCTGAGCCTGGTTCTGCTGGAGGTTTCTTCCTGTTAAAAGGGAGTTTTTCCTTCCCACTGTTGCCAAAGTGCTTGCTCATAGGGGGTCATATGATTGTTGGGTTTTTTTCTCTGTATCTATGAAGCGCCTTGAGGCGACTTATGTTGTGATTTGGCGCTATATAAATAAAATTGAATTGAATTGAATTGAAAGTCAAGGTGTTACACCAGCACTGTGCACCTTGCTGGTGCCTTTTAAACACTGATGCATTTAATAATTAATAATTCATTTTTTATTATGCTTTACGCTGTTACTAATTAGAATCAAATATTTGGATTTTTAAATATGTATTATCAAAGCTTTATTAGGAACTTTAGATTAGGTTAAGCATACCATGAAACAAATCATCAACATATAAATGATTAGTTAGTGCGCAGAGAAAGAAATTACCCGTAATATGCAGTCAAGTTAAAAGAACCCGCATCTTTACTATTTATAACATTTAAAAGAGACTTGCATAAATGCATGAGCAAATATATTCTGAAATTGCCCGATGATGAGTCTATATTTACTTAATTAGGTGTAAGTCAGTGCAAGTGTGGTATTAGTAGAATGCTTAGGTCATGGGTTTGGCTAAAGTGCAGTTAAATAAGGATGGATCATTTGTTGACTGTATGTTCTTTACAGTTACTATTCTCCCCATTTCTTCTTCAGGTAAATATTGTGCAGAAAGAAGATTCAAACACTTCAACCATCCAATAATCATTAGGAAAGTACTTTTCATGAAGAAAATGTTATTACTAAGAGGTTAACAAGCAAGATTGGCTTTACAGTCTTGCAGTGGGGTACCGTCAGTGGGGGAAGCAATCCAAGTTCTGTTTCTCTATTAAAATCTAAAAAATAGACATATCTTCTGATCTCAGATATCATTCTGTAATAAAGCTTCTTCTGTGCCCATTTGCATCCATCCTTAACTGTATTGTAAAGGGTGGATATCACTGTACTGCTGTCTTGTGGTCCCAGAGTGCTATTGTCTCTGGAAGCAGAATTATTCCCACATCACTACAATCCCACTGAAATCAGTCCACTGTTTTGAAAATGTGTCTGTGTCCCATTATTAAAGGCTTTAGCTTGTCAAACTGTAATATCATGTACATTATAGAAATTTCTGGTCTTTGACGGAAGACCAATAGCTCTGCTTTCACTGCTTTGAGATCAGTTATGAGTTGCATTTTGTATGGAATTATATTGTGAAGCTTTCTAGTGACTCCCTTAGTGCACTAGCAAAATTCCTGATGATACAGAGAGGATTTTCAATGACCAAAATATGCTAAGAATTGTGCTGGGAGACAGTGAAAAGAAGTGGAGGATCTATTGGTTTTGTGAAGAAAGAAAAGATGAGAGGTAAGTGTGTTAGCCTGACTATTAGCCTAAAAATCCGTCATCAGTATTATATGAACCGATAGATTAAAAACACACTTACCTAGCAGGTATTGGTTCCTGCAACTGGTCCGTTGGGTTTTTGTCTCCCCAGAAACACTTCCCTTGTGCTTTTGGAAATCTGTTTTTTCCTATTACCATTTTTGTTTTTTTCTATTTCTGTTTTCTTTTTTCCTATTTCCATTGTGTTTTGTGTGCTTTTGCAGCTTTTTTCCCCCTCATTGCTGGTGTTTTATTAAGTTGCAGTCCAAATGGCCTCTCAGGGCTACCGTGTGAACATGTCAGGTTTAATAAACAGGCAAATTGAACAGGCTCTCCTCAAGCCCTTTGAATATAATAATATAAATATCAATAATATAAATAATAATAATATCAATAACATAACTGACCAAACAAAGTTTAGCCATCTGTGTGGCTATGGTAAATGGCCTGTATTTGTATACCGCTTTACTAGTCCCTAAGGACCCCAAAGCGCTTTACACTGCATTCAGTTATCCACCCATTCACACACTGGTGATGGCAAGCTACATTGTAGCCACAGCCACCCTGGGGCGAGGCTGCCGAACACTGGCGCCACCAGGCCCTCTGACCACCACCAGTAGGCAACGGGTGAAGTGTCTTGCCCAAGGACACAACGACCAAGACTGTCCGAGCCGGGGCTCGAACCGGCAACCTTCCGATTACAAGGCGAACTCCCAACTCTTGAGCCACGATCGCTAAAACAACACTTTCATTTTTCATTAAATTTTGAATCCCCATGTAGATATTGGCAGTTACCATGTCACACAGGGCTCAAGTCTTTTAATTCAGCTTTGAGTCCTTTTGTCTTAAAAATACGTTTAATTAAAAAAAAATAGTTAAATACATGAGATCAAATATATAATAAATTATAGTATAATGTATTTATATATTCGAATAAATTATATTTGGATGAATAGAATTTTGTTTTTTAATGAATTTGTAGATCTGCTAATTAAAAGCTATTTATTTAGAGATTTGTCATCCACACAGGACAAGGAGATTAAAAAAAATTAATTTTTTTTTTAGAATATGATTTAGTACTAAAGATTAAACAGAATGCTACTTACAGTTGCTCTCTCATTTACAAGCAGTCACCACAGCTCTGAACATTTGATTTTGCAGAACTTTACAGCAGATGCCCTTTCCCAGGGAGGGATTCATGTCTCCTCGTGGGACCAAACCAGGATTATTTCACTTGCTGAGTGACTATGTAAACCACTACCATATGAAACACTGTGAAATAACTATTTAAAATGAAGTCCAGCTCAACCATCTGCAGCAGTAATACTAATCTATCTATAACTGATGGGGCAAATACTTTTTCTTTTGATCATTTATGTGCAATTTGACAATGACACAGTTTTCTGTGTAGTAAGGTGTTTCCTTGCTATTTGCAATTGCTAAGGAAGGATTATGTAAAATTCCTCCATCACACATCATTATTTAATAGTACATAATTTAATGACAACAACAGAAGAGATTCCAAGAAGAAGTGCAGAAGCTGCAATTGCCACTGTGGTCTTGGAATAATTCTAAATAATATGAGGCCTCCATAGCTCAACAGAAAATCATGTGTTACTCATTTGTTGTTTTAGAGTTATTGGAAATCTTTATGTATAATTGCACAAAATATTGCACTTTTCTCATTTTGCCAAAAGTACCACAATGCTGCTACTCTGTCCCTCCAAGTGTATTTACAGATATTGCTTTGAATGTCAGTAAGCAACCAATAATGTTCACAACAACAAGAAATGGCCTAATTAGACAACAAGCACTGAGGTGGTATGTCAGTCCAGTATGAATCACTGTCCTTTTATCTCTGTATTAGCCTTCATCAATTTCTGTAAAAAGAAATCTTTTGTTCTTTACCAATTACATGATCTTTCTTCAGCCCGTCGCTAATGCTGTATGTGATGTGATGCAATAAAACCAACTCAGTAAGCCAAAATTAAAGTTTGAAAGCACTGCAGAGGTGGATGATATTCTCTGTGGGTTTGTTAACAAAAGCAGTAGCTTTTAAACTCTCTTAAATATTAAAAATTATTTAATTACAACTTCCAACTGTATTACCTCATCTCACAGATTTCCCTTGGGCTGCCATGTGCAGCACATACTTAAGGATACTTCTACAACCAGTACATCATTAGCAGTGAAAGCTATGATTTAGTAATGGATGCACTTTTGTTACTATTTTACATCCTGCACAAGTGAACTCTGACAGGCTGGCTTATGTAAGTTTAGCACTTACCTTTTTTAATGTTGTTTTATTGCATTATTTTTTATAAATGACATTAATTCAGATTCAAATTCAAAGTAAGTAAGACGCGTGCACTTATCATTTCAGACTCAAATTGCTTAATGTCATAGTTAAAAATAGGACAAAGAATATCATTGCCTGCAGAATCCATCCTTTCTTTTTTCTTTTTTGCTGTTTAATAGCGATATTTTCCATGACACAGTCTTCAGACCAAGAAGAAAGAAAGAAATCAGACCAAGAAGAAAGTCTCCTGCCTCTGACAGAATACTAGGAACAAAACCCAACAACAACGACAAAAAAACTTCGAATTATTGCAGATTGTCTTTAGTACTGAAGCGGGGTGCAGTTAGGTCACTGTGACAGAAGGGAACTGAATGATGCATCACATGACCTTCATGATTCAGTGACCCTGGCAACATTTGTTTCCCAGCTTGAAAAGGACCACTTGCAGCAATCATCAGGGCATAAGAGACATCTGCGGTTTTCATCATGTAGAGGGCACTAAGAAACATATCGTGTGTGTGTGTGTGTGTGTGTGTGTGTGTGTGTGTGTGTGTGTGTGTGTGTGTGTGTGTGTGTGTGTGTGGAGAGAGAGAAAGAGGGCTTCTAGTGGTATTGCCAAAGCTCCACATGTAATTCTTCCTCCCTCCAGTCACCTTCTGCTCTGTAACTGCAGGATGTCACAGTCTGAATGCATGTGGATTTTCTGAGTAGAAACTTTATTTCAAAAAGTTTTTTCATTGTTTTTGTCATTGTTTTTTTAACACTGTCACTCTGTGTGTGTTTAAGTGTATGTGAATGTATTTTCTTTCTATCTCCCCAGGCTCAAGCTGCCATATTATCTTGTAGTATCAATCCACACCACACAGGTACACCAGATGGGTTTCATACTGTCTTTTAAATTCTAGGCTGGGTAAGACCTGCTTTAAAAAAAAGCTGTTCCTAGGACTTCACTCTTCTGGACAGAGATCTTGGATGTTGTTCCTGGGATCTGCTGGAGCTACTCGCGTAGCTTGGGAATCACTGCACCGAGTGCTCCAGTTACCACTGGGACCACTGTTACCTTTACCCTCCACATTTTCTCTCTCTCTCTCTCTCTCTCTCTCTCTCTCTCTCTCTCTCTCTCTCTCTCTCTCTAAAATATCATCAGTGTAAATTAAAATTCACCTGATTTATTTCCTTTTATTTAAAGAAGCTGAATATTTAAGACCCTTCTTAACGCTTCAAAAAGAGAAAACTGCATTAGTCTTTTAGGTTATCTTTGCATTCAAGTGGCAAAGCCACATAGTTGTCATCCATCAGGGGCAAAGAAGGAAGTGCATCAAAATCCTCTTTGGACGAGGTCAGGATGTTTAGATGAATCAGCAAAACAGCTGACCATTATATAAAAGCAAGTGGTTTAGCTGGAATTTCCAAACACACTTCAAACACAGCGTTGGATGGCTGTGGTATGTTGCCTACTAACTCTAAGGTTAGTGGTTTTATCTCTGGCTGCTCTATTCGGCGTGTCATAATCAGAGATGGGAAGTAATTACAGTAGTTACTGTAATCCGATTACTTCTTTCAAGTAACGAGTAAAGTAAGGGATTACTATTGCAAAAACGGTAATTAGATTACCGTTACTTTCCCATAGGAATGCTGCGTTACTGCGTTACTGCATTACTAAAACTGTGATTTTTTGTGAGAATGTCTCATGACAGGGATGTTAGCGAGTGCGACGATCGTGACAACAGCTGTGTGCAGATCAACAATGAATAACATATCGAGTGCGGGAGAGAGTATGAGCATGATTCCATAAAAAGTGACAAAAACATTAGTGTCCGTTGTGAGTGGGAAGAAAACTTCTTTTTACAGCGAAAAAACCCCCTAAACTTCCAAACAAGCTCCAAGTGCGCTACGACATAATGGGAAATTCACAGAGAAACTCGCGAATTCTTCCACTGACCGCTGCGGCACACCTGCACCAGGATAAACCTCCGCCTACCCCACTCCTGCTTTACAGGTGAAAATAGAGCAAAAGGACCGCTGAGTCTTTGACTTTATTTATTTTCTGCTGTGTTTTACTTGCATCTATTTGAAAGAGTGAGTGTTAACACACAAAAAATTGATTTTATGTGCTGGAATGTGCAGAAAATAGGTTTAAATATTAAACAAATTTCTTCCAGTCAGGGAATGTTGCATATAATTAAATTTTTGCTTGATGCATAAAATTAAAAGATTAAAACTAATAAAACAAGTTTTAAAAAGGGACTTTTCCATTTGATTACATTTTGTATGGTGGATTATGTAGAAAAAGTAGGATTGGGCTGAAAGATCTATTGCTTTATCACCTATTCAGGTTGTAAATCGTGTTTTTAAAAAGTAACTAAGTAACTAAGTAATTAATTACTTTTGAAAACAAGCAATCAGTAAAGTAACGGGATTACTTTTTGGGGGAAGTAATCAGTAATTAGTTACTGATTACTTTTTAAGTAACTTGACCAACACTGGTCATAATATCCTTGGGCAAGATACTGGACCCTTAATTGCTCCTGATAAATTCTCTGGGAAATCATCATTAATCTGCGATCATCTGTGAATGTTGGATAGAAAGCACTCAGGCACAGAAAATGTATTCATATAAATGTTTGTTTGAATGAGGCTCGTGGTATAAAGTGCTTGGAGTGCTCAAGCAAAGTAAAAAAAAAAAACAATATGGAGGAATCAGTCTATTTACAGCCTGTTTTCAGGGTCATTGTCATTGTCATAATGCCAGAGATTTGAAGACTCAAACACAGGATTCAGAGGCCAATGACGAGTTTATTTTTTTAATAATAAAAGTTCGTTTCACAGGAGTCAAACTCAGGAACCAAGCAACAAGTACGTTTTTCAGGAACATGACAGATAATTTCTGGATGACCGCCAGAGAGCACAAGAAGGTTAGTGTCACATAGGAACAGACTCTTGCCAGTATTACTTTTATGTCCAGAGAGATAGATAGATGGGTCACTCTGTTGAAAGACTGCAAACCATTTTTTGAAGGACATGCTGGATGGCTATGCAGCAGAACTTCAAAAGTATTAATATCCCTTAAATTATTATTCAAACTGATAGTTGTTTTTGACCCTCAGGTGGTAAACTATTGGTTTAGCAGCAGCCCTGCAATTTTATCTATGCATTTCACAGACCAGTGAAAGATATACATTTAAAAATATAGTGTAGACAGTTGCATACTGACATTTAAAAGACTGAGTTCTTCTGTGAGTCAGCAAAGTTTCTTAGGCGTCTGAACATAGAGAGAAAGTGGTGATCTCTTTGGATGATATGCAAGGCACATCTTGCCACCGAGACGTAGACACTGTCCCAGCAGAGCCAGGGGCTGCATGTGCTTGACTGCACCCTTCTGACATCACCCATCACTCTTTGGTAGCTGAAGACCTCCTCTGCCCGTCATCCTTTCCCTCTCTCCAATGTCTCTGGCAGAGTTTTGAAAGATGAAGTCTACCCTGGGGACAGCTCACCCTGCTAGGCAGAAATGCTGCCTGTGGGTCACGCAGGAACTCTGCTGCATCCAAACTCTTTCTCATTTTCCAGCAAGACAACGAGCACTGATGCAGTTGCTAGAAATTTGAATTAATTTTTAAGCAAGTTTTTCTCATTCATTCATCACTATATATATATATATATATATATATATATATATATATAAAATATATGTGTGTGTGTGTGTGTGTGTGTGTGTGTGTGTGTGTGTGTGTGTGTGTGTGTGTATAGACTTGACAACACTTTTTCCTTTATTTTTTCAGTGTCTTCTTTCTTCTTCTTTGTCTTCTTTCACCCTCCCAATCATTTTTCTTTCTTTTTTTCATGCTTTTTTTGACGGTGGCTTGTAAAGCTCATGCTGTGCTGAACACTCGTACAATTGGAGAGGGAAATAAAAATAGCTTGGCATGTCAGCAGGGGTTTATGATGGCCTCTTTTCCTCAGAGAACTCATATTAACTCCTACTCACATCTTATACAATAGACTAATGGAGCAATGCCTTTAAAGCTAGTTTAGGCTGACGACTTGAGACGGACAAAGTAGAGGTTTCAGCACATCACGATGTGGAATTTTCTCTCAGCGAGTTTTTCTCCATCCTTGGTACAGCTTGCTATGTCAAGAATTTTCAGGAATAAGCCCTCTAGTGCACAGGCTTCGAAGGCTCACCTCGTTTATTTCTGATACTTCTTCCTCCCTCTCTATTGTTGTTTCCAGGAAAGTTTCTGCCACATCTATCTACATCTATCTATCTACAGTATGCATGCTTGTACTATTGTTATTCATTTTGTCTACTATTGTTCAGTGCATTACATTGCATTGAACCTCCCATATGAGCTTAATCTCTATATAAGGAGGAGGATAGCAAACATGTGGTGCATTAATGTAGCTGTAGCACTGAGATTATTTGTTTCTGGAATTCAGTCATCTCAGTTCACAAGTTGTTGTCACTTCAGCAGAGCATCAATTTACTTAAAGAACACCAGTTTTGTAATCACCTTGTGTGCTGCTGCTTTAACGCAACAAGGGAAATGGAGCAGCAAAACAAGACGAGACAGCCCGTTTCCTCTGAGGATTTTGTTTTAGAATCATACTTTTAAAAGCAACGTAAAGACAGTTTCCTTCTAATCTTAGATGAATCTTTAAGGTCTATACAGAACTGACATGCATGGTTTATTTCTGCAACAATAAAAAAGAAAAATCATGACTACTGTTGAAATTCATTAGCTGAATAAAGATAAGCTTGATATCTTGTGGGTTTTGCATATCAATGAATCGTCCATATCCATCTTAACCATTAAAGAAACAAATAAACCTAGATTCTCTGGTTATTTTTATCCTTTGCTGCATGTTAAGTAATGAGCAGCCCATCTATTTTTTGTCCATTTTTAATTAGAATATCAGACAGACTTTCAAACCAAAGACTTGCCCCTCATTCCCAGTTTAGTTCATCTCTGTGTGATTGACAGTTTCTAACAGAAAGACACTTCACATCATCCTCTGCTTGTCCACACACATCCATCATGGAATTATGTGCGGTGACAGAACAGAGTGGGTGGTGAGCGGTGACTCTTTTGAAGATACAAACAATGTAGAGAAAACAAGACATTCTTCAGTCTAAGTGTGCAGCATGTAAACGTAACACAGCAGCGAAAAAGCCTTCTGAGTCAAGGATCGCTCTTCTAAGTCAACCCCAGCATGAGAATTTTGGTTATAAATGCCTTTAGGGAAGAGAAATAAATGAAATGTATATATTTTTAATATTTTTCAGATTTTATAACCCAGTAGAGTGACAGATCAGATAGGAAGCTAAAGTTGCACATTGTGTACATCCAAACATTTTGTCATTATATGAAGTCACGTCTCACTGAATCAAATTTCAACCCAACATCCAGTTTGTCTGATGTCTGTTTGTCTGACTATACTGAGGTTAAAATACTGAATTACTTCAAAACTAAAATATAATAATTTAACAATGTAGAATTTTTTTTAGGTCAAATCCCAACAAGAAAATCTAGAATAGACTGACTGGACAGATGTCGTATATCACAAAAAAACGGGAAAATCAAACCACCCCAGATTCAATTAATGGCAAAATGAACATAAAAGTAAACATAAATACAACAAGATTTGCAGTAGTTCAGTGATTATTAAGATTTGCAATTCAATTCAATTCGATTTTATTTATATAGCGCCAAATCACAACAAAAGTCGCCTCAAGGCGCTTCATAGATACAGAGAAAAACCCAACAATCATATGACCCCCTATGAGCAAGCACTTTGGCAACAGTGGGAAGGAAAAACTCCCTTTTAACAGGAAGAAACCTCCAGCAGAACCAGGCTCAGGGAGGGGCGGCCATCTGCTGCGACCGGTTGGGGTGAGAGAAGGAAGACAGGATAAAGACATGCTGTGGAAGAGAGACAGAGGTTAATAACAGATATGATTCAATGCAGAGAGGTCTGTTAACACATAGTGAGTGAGAAAGGTGACTGGAAAAGAAAAACTCAATGCATCATGGGAATCCCCCGGCAGCCTACGTCTGTTGCAGCATAACTAAGGGAGAATTCAGGGTCACCTGCTCCAGCCCTAACTATATGCTTTAGCAAAAAGGAAGGTTTTAAGCCTAATCTTGAAAGTAGAGATAGTGTCTGTCTCCCGAATCCAAACTGGAAGCTGGTTCCACAGAAGAGGGGCCTGAAAACTGAAGGCTCTCCCTCCCATTCTACTTTTAAATGCTCTAGGAACAACAAGTAGGCCTGCAGTGTGAGAGGGAAGTGCTCTAATAGGGTGATATGGTACTACAAGGTCATTAAGATAAGATGGGGCCTGATTATTTAAGACCTTGTATGTGAGGAGCAGGATTTTTGAATTCAATTCTGGATTTAACAGGAAGCCAATGAAGGATGCCAAAACAGGAGAAATATGCTCTCTTTTTCCAGTCCCTGTCAGGACTCTTGCTGCAGCATTTTGGATTAATTGAAGGCTTTTCAGCAAGTTTTTTGGACATCCTGATAATAATGAATTACAGTAGTCCAGCCTGGAAGTAATAAATGCATGAACTAGTTTTTCAACGTCACTGAGTGACAGGATATTTCTAACTTTAGAGATGTTGCGCAAATGGAAGAACGCAGTCTTACATATTTAATATATATTTAACATATGTTTAATATGTGCGTTGAAGGACATATCCTGGTCAAAAATGACTCCAAGGTTCCTCACAGCGTTACTGGAGGCCAAGGTAATGCCATCCAGAGTAAGAATCTGGTTAGATACCATATTTCTAAGATTTTCGGGGCCGAGTACAATAACCTCAGTTTTATCTGAATTAAGAAGCAGAAAGTTAGCGGCCATCCAGGTCTTTATGTCTTTAAGACATTCCTGCAGTTTAACTAATTGGTGTGTGTTATCTGGCTTCATGGACAGATTGTCATGGTCCGGAGTCTGCGACTCCGTGTTTATGTTTAGTCTATTAGTATTCTGTGGTTTTGGTTACCTTGGGTGTTTGTATTCTTCTGTTCATGTTCCTATGTTCTGTGTCCCCAGTCTGTGTTTAGTTGGTGTGTTATGTCATTGCGTGTATGTGTTTCCTGTTTTATTGTGAAAGTCTGCGTCTTATGTGAGTGTTTTCAGTTTGCCTCCCTAGTCTCGTCACGATAATCACTCCCAGCTGTGTTCCCCACCTGCGTGTAATCTCCCTGTGTTCTCTGGGTGTATTTAAGTTGTGTCTTCTGTCATGGTAGTTGCTGGTTCGTCTGCGTTATTTTCCTTGCCGCCATTCTGTGTTTATTCCTCCAGCTTCCTGGTCATTCTCCCTGCAAGGTACCCTCGTTAGTGTTCTGGTTTTGTGTTTAGTTTAGTTTTCCCAGTTTAGAGTTTTTACCGTTCTGTTTCTCGGCACCCCTTTTGTTGTTCTTATCCGGTTGTAAATAAAGCTCATCCTCCACTTAAGCAGTCTGCATCTTGGGTCCGTTAAATATTCCACACGGCTTGCTCCGGCAAACCGTGACACAGAGCTGCGTGTCATCTGCATAGTAGTGAAAATGTATGCTATGTCTTCTAATGATGCTGCCTAAGGGAAGCATGTATAGTGTAAACAGAATTGGTCCTAGCACTGAACCCTGTGGAACTCCATAATTAACCTGAATGCAGCATAATAAAGTCCTTTAACTGCTCGCCTGGACATGCCACTTAAAACTAGAATTCATAGTTGTATCTTTCATGGTATGCCTTCCTTGGGGGATCTGTCTTAATTTTCCCTTAGCATCACAGTTTGTCAGGTGGGAGATTTAAGACATTCTTAAAGTGATTGCAAAATGCAATGCCCCATTTGCATTGTTCTTTCTGTTCTTGGTGGTTTGGTGTTCTTGTTAGTATCAGGGACTTCATTTTATATGATCCAGAGCACAGTGTGATCTCAGTTTTTCTGGGCTACAGTAAATGCAGGTCAGATATGTGTATTCCAGTGTGAATGCCTGAAAAAGTAGTAGTTTAGGTAGTTTTATTCAGCTATCAGTTGTTAACTTAAAACAAAGAAAAAAAAATATATATATATATATATATATATGTTTGTGAATTATTTAAAATGAATTTTCTCATTTTCACAGGCTTATGCACTGCACTCTCTGTTCCTTCTAGATGAATGGATCACCACACGGGTAATTCAGTGGTTGTACAGAAGATGCACCGAAGTGCGACAGTAGTTATCATATCTCTGATCAAGTCATTCATATGTTGTGACATCTAATTCCAGTGTGCATGGACAGGCAGCAGTCACTGAGTAACAGAATTTGTTGCCTGGAAAATGTAGTCACTTTAAACTCCCAAATTATTTATCCTTCTCACATGAAAAAGTAACAACGACGACACAGTTTCTGTCTCAATTTGAAAGCAGACATGGCTGGGGTTTTTTGTTTTGTATTGTTTTTTTGACTGATAACCTGAACTCTCAGATTAAACCACCTATTCTTTCTCGCATCCAGTCCAATACACCCACAGTCTCACTAACTATCACAAGCAGCTAATATTGCCTTGGCCTGCTAACAAGCACCCCTATCACTCCTTCCTTGTAAACCCCTGAAGCCCCCCACCCATTAGCGGTGACCCTGCTGACAGAGCTCCCAGTGTTTTAAAGGACAGGAGGCAGAGGCTAGCGCCTCCCAGACCAAAGCCTGGATTAGTTACTAATCCTTGGAGGTATTTCTCTCACTCCCCTGCCACCCCCTGCTTTTCAGGAATCTGCTTGCTGCATGACTTAAATTTTCAAGGCAAAAGAGAGATGTGGGAGACTGCAAAGCACAGAATGGAAGTCAGAGTCAGTTAATGAAACTGTTAGAGAAGAAGGGAAAAATGTATAGTGTAAAATCTGCCTCTTGGCATTCTAGTTTGGCTGCTATAGAAATGTGTGAACTCTTCTTCTTGCTAATTTCACTGAACCCCTCCTTAGGCTAGTAATTTCACTGGCCTGACATTTCTATATTAGCATTCGGTTTATGTGTAAGTGTGTAAAAAGCTTCTATTTTAAACACAAAATGTAAATACCCTGAACTTAAAGCTCAGGTATTGAAATGGCCCTGACTAACTCTGATGCTATCTGCATTCAGTGTTTCATCCCTATTTTCAGTATCAACAATCTGCACAGCATGCAAGCTACCCTCACTATGGTTAACCTGGGTACTATGAATTATAATTTGCTTAACTGTATACATATTTTATTTCTAAATGAAAATCACAAAGCCTTGCCTTCTCGTGTAACAGCTTCGATCCTTTAATCTTTAATTCAGCTAAGACACATTATCTTGTGAATGTACTTGCATGACATGCCACATTATACAAGCATGTCGCCGCTTTATATACACTAAAAGACAGGCTCTCACTCTTTTTTCTTTTATCGTGTTTATTAGCTCCACAGGTTGTGACTGGCTGGCTTTGATGAGGGCACAATAATGACGTTCATCATCATGTAACCATCTCACTAATTACCCTGTCATAATCACTGTCATCAAGGAATTCGACGCCGAGTCCTCATTTGCAGAGGTTGAAATATTCACGCTCTTCTCGTGGAAGTTGAGCAGCATGAATTTTAAAACGATTACACTCCAAAAATCTCTGGAGGGACATGCAGGAAGAAGCCATTTCAATCAGTTATTCTGTTTTTTTTGTTTTGTTTTGCTTTAACAACAGTTAAAGTCTCAGAAAAAAATGGGGCACAGGCCCATAGATTATGTTTGAATAGACAATGTCATTACACATGGCATGACCCATCTGGTCAAAATAAATCAAAGCAAATACGTGTGGAAGTGACAGTTCAGTCATACTGTTGTCAGAAAGACTATAGTTGTTTATTTGTTTGTGGGTCCTCTTCCCTTTATACCCCTTCTTCTCTTTCCCCAGTAGAGCAGATTGGATTATACTGAGGACAGGCAGCAGAATTAGTGTTGGATCGCTGCGTCGCATATGCTCCCCAAGGAGCGATGGTCTTGAAGAAAGGGTGTGTGTGTTTGTGTGTGAGTGCAAGTGAGAGAAAAGCAGAGAGAGATAGAAAAAGAGAGACTGAAGCAGATGGTGGAGTTACTCAATGTTCAAACATCCCTGGGCAGTAGTAGGGTGCACATTGTTGACTCTTCGCCTGTAATAACTGAAGTCATGTTTCTTACTGCCACATTTCATGCTTTAGTGGTTGGATGATGCACTATATTCTTGTGCATAGCTCCAGATTTGCAGGTTGATAGTGTAGATCCAGAATAGAAAGGTCTACGTGTGATTCTGTGGAAGGAAGATTTTCTATGTTCAATTTTGAAGGGAAGCCTGAACCTGAGGCTGTGAAATAACATCTCTTGCTTTAGAAAAGAAGAGGAAAAGGGCAGTTATTTGATGTTACCAACTAATTCACTTAGGTATAACCAGCATAATCATGTTGTCTCTTATAATGTAACATATATTGAAGTGAAGAAGAAGAAATGTCTCATTTATCACATATTTGGGATACTGTTTTGCTACAGTAGATGAAATGTAATAATAACGGAAGCTACTTTTTGCTGTTCAGTTATTCACGAGGGGTTGCCACAGCGGGTACCTATGCATGTTTGACTTGGCAGATTTTTTCACACTGACTGCACTCCCTGACACAACTCCAAAGGGATTTGTGTTTTCTTGTGGGATTGAACCAGGCTTTATTAATAATCTGTAGCAATAATAATAATAATAATAATCCATCCATCCATCCATTTGCTTCCGCTTATCCTTTTCAGGGTCGCGGGGGGTGCTGGAGCCTATCCCAGCTGTCATTGGGCGAGAGGCGGGGTGCACCCTGGACAGGTCGCCAGACTGTCGCAGGGCTAACTAATAATAATAATTTAAAAAGTAATAAAAATCTGATTAAAATAAAATATTTCAAAATTACCAAAGCAAAATAGAATTTTAAATGGTAATAAATTGTTAAAAATGAAGAGTTGGTTAACTTTTTCAGGTGTGATCTAGTGAAAGATTACCTGTATATGTCCTCGTGGCAATGGAGCTGAGGGTTACACATAACCAGCTCTGTAGGTTTTCTTGTATGTGATTACCATCAGTCTTGTCTTACTCACATTCAGGAGCAGATGATTCCACCTAGACCACTCCACAAAATCGCCCATATGTGTTCTGCACTGCTCCTCCTCCACATTGCAAATACATCCCACCACTGCAGATCATCAGTCTATTTCTGTAGGCGGCGTGACCTGGAGTTGCACTTCAAATCTGAGGTGAACAGGAATGGATACTGCACAGCCCCCCTGTGGCCCTCCTGTACGGCACATCACCAAATCAGACAAGCTGTTGCCCCTGTCTCACATACTGTGATCTGCCTGTCAGGTAGTCAGTAATCCATGAGAAGGTTTACATGTATACTGATGTTTCCTTTAGCTTCTCCCTCAGTACCAGTGGTTGTAGCATGTTTAAGGCACTCAGTGTACAGCCCTTACTGTCTAGATAGGAGTAAGGCCTCTGCATCTTAAAGACCACGTCATATACTCCCATTTTTGGTTGCAGAGGGTAAAGTCACCACAGTCACCAAGTGTTTCCTCAAAGGGGGTTAAATGACTGTCACCTTAAATGAAGGGACTTTTTTCTTTTCATTCCCAACATCCAGTGTGTTGTTCTGCTTGAGTTTGGTGTCCTCCTGTAGGAATTCTTGGATTTCCAAAGTTTCACCTTCCTCAGGTCTTGATTGTTTCCAAACCTGAAGGATCCTTTAAAAAGGGCACTTGTCACTGGTGATTCAGGGCTTGTTGTTCACAAATCTGTCATGCATTGCTGGCTGGTACGATGATGTGTTCACAAAATCTGACATACTTTTTAATGCAGCCATACAATACTTCATAGTAACAAGTTCAGGATTGCATCACTTTTCAAACATGTACATTTGTACATGCATCATATGTGTCTTAGTGTTAGGTTGCAGTGTTATATTGTACCACTGCCCATGTTTAAGAACTTCAAACTTTGATGACACGCACTGATAAATGTATTGTTTCAACGTGACAGGGCTTCCTCGGAACAAGGCTCATAGAGAAGTCATTTTCAGAGACTGCTGTACAATCTCCACATTATCCAGCACCTTTGTTGCAGACAAAGGTGAGAGGGTTTTTTGGACCCTCAAAACATTTCTAACCCTCAAAACATTAGAGGGTTTTTTGGACCCTCTAATTTCCGAGTACATGCGAAAAAATATTTTCTGGTCTGTTAAAAAAAATAGTTAAAGTGTCCTAAAAGAATGAAAACAAAATCCATTCATCTTAGCAAAAATCCAATCTTTCACTCCAAATTAGAGAAGAGCTGGCTACAACCAGCAAGCTACCACAGCTGGTAAGCAGAGTCATAAATCTGCAATTTAGGGTAATTATCACAACAGCTGGCACATGCATACACATGGCAGGCTGATGAGTTTAGCAATGCATGACAGCACCGCCCCCAGATGTAGCTGTTGTTGGGGACATACTGGACAAACATGGATTGTTCTGTGATTAACTCAGATGCCCTGCATCTAAGAAATTCTAATGTTGCTGAAGCAGCAGCCAGGATTCATTATACACTTAGACTCAGTGAAATAATTACATTCAGATTATGGGGAAACATTTTGAAAATAATGAAAATGCAATATGCATACTTTGTGATGTGCATAAATGCACATTTTGCAAAGAAGTATTTTTTTCTCAGACAGTTTCATCCATTTGTAAATGATTTCCTAGATTTTTCAAAGTTGACTAAATCACTCTACTATCAGCTTCTCAGTGTTAAAGGAGACAATGACACAGAGAAAGGTGGGAGTGTATCCAGCTTTGAAAGAGTGAGAGTCATGCATGTACTGAAAAAAAAAGACTGGAGCTGCATTGCAGTTGGGTTTATTCGGGTTTCTGTTTAAAATATGACTGTTTAAACTGGGTGCAAAAGGGCTTTTCTGGAGAATACTGCATGGTCTGAGGGACTGACACCAAAACCTGACATTTATTTGATGTACTGCACTAAGTGTCTCGAAATGGTTCTCCCTTGAAGAAATGTACCCAGAGAATGTCAAAAAAAAAACCCACAGCTCAAGTAAAATGCACCGAAGAGTGAAAGAAAGGGTGTTTCAAAGTGTTAAAAATAAAACAGGCAAAAGAAAAGAAAGTAAAAAAAAAATTAAACAAGCACAGGTCACTGTGTATCTTTTTAAAAATGTATTTTCTATATCCCAGTCCGCTGTCATCAAACTCTCAAGTGTATTCACATTTACTTTAGTTTTTGTTTCTAATGTTAGGAACAATGATATTTAAGTTCTCGTCTCTGTCCTCTTCCCAGTAGCATAGTTTGTCAGGAGCAAGAACATAATCATAGTGACTGCAGAAAATGGCCCAAAAAACAAACATGTTCGGAGTACAAAGAGTACTATTTTCCCTTGTGCTTGAGAAATATTACAATAATGACAAAAGTTATAAACATACTGAAAGCATAAGACCGGCTAAAGATTTCAAGTGCAAAATAGCACTGGGACTTGGTTTATTGTTGGAGTTGCCAAAAATGTAGAAATTAATGACTAATTCCTTATCAGTCTAAAGCATATGGATAGAATCTAACAAGAAAAACAAACACATCTAAAAACCACTTTTGTTTTAAATCACACACACATATTTGTACATGTCAAACGCAAGAATTTGTCTGACATTTACATAAATTGTTTTCAATCAATAAGGCAGCATCTTTTTCTCTGTTTTTAAGTGCTTCTGTTCATAAAGGTCAAAATAAAACAAGGTAGTCTAATCATCCCTCCCTGTATATGCCTTTCATTGCTGGACAGGCATATACCAGCTGTAGGAGGATAAAGGGAAGAAAAGCTAATGCAGCAGATAAGAAATTTAATATGAGAACAATCCACTGACATCACTTAACAGCTTGTGACTTGGTGCTGTCCTTTGGCCAGCAGGCACAACACAATTGCTTCCAGCTGGAGACACAAAATCCCGAGCTCGTGAAGATTAATGGCTTTAACTACATTTTCTTTGTGTCCTTTTAATTTAAGATTGAATAAACCTTACATATGCTCTACATGTAACAAAATCATCAGAACTCATGATGTCAAAGATGATTTTGATCTTTTCTAGGGCCTAAGGTTATTTTAAGTGAATTGCTGATTATTAATCACTTAAAGAGCTGATTGCAATCGCTTAAAGCTTATATCATAATTTCCTTTAATTATCCTTTAATTATTATGCTGTTTCTCCAAACTAAAATGTATGTTATCATTCACTGACTTCAAGGCATTTTTTTAGATAACATAGTTCAAAACCGAGACTTTTTGTTTAACCCAGCAGTCATGGAAAATGATATGAGGGTGTTTCCAACAGTCAGTGGCACACGGGTCCATTCATGTGCCCACTAACCATCCATTCATGTGCCCACTAACCAGATGAAAAATGCAACAACAAAATATTAAAAAAAACAAAAAAAAAACAACTTGAGAGTTACAATTATCATATTTCTTATTTTTTAGTGTAGCCTTCTCCCAACACCTATCCCTGCTCACCATTGATCTGTTGTTTTAGGCGTAGCACTATCTCCACAGAATCAATCAATAGGTATTACCCTTCCAGTTAAACTTGGTAAGATAATTTAAAAAACACCTAAATATCAAAGTGAAGGAGAATTACTGTAATTAGCAACTGTAAAAAACAAAAAAATCTAACTTTAGTTACATGCAGTGACAAACAACCCATTTGGAAGTGACTGCTGTGAGTGAATGTCTGTTTACAGATGTTTATGTTTATGTGGCTGTGTGTTTATTATCGTTTGTGTTTTGGGTCTACCAGCAGTGTTAAACCTACCGCATGGCCTTGAGGCTGTTGTGAGTGAGAAGATTTCCTCAAAGCAAGTGGCTCTGATTTGCTGGTTGTCTGCAGAAGGCACCACTTTCATACCCCTGTTTACTATCTCAAACCACAACTGTGGTCCAACCTCCAGCCTCCCCTGAGCAATTTGTGTTTTAATTTGCCCTCCCTTCCGGGAAGCCTTGTAGCGCAGGCATCATCATAGAGTTTCCACCCTGCTTGAAGTGCAAAAGAGAAAATTGCATTTTTCAGTTTATCTCTTTGTGAATTAGCAAACACTTAAATCCCTTAGACCTTATCTTAAATTATTGCCAATTTCCTTTAAAAAAAAAAATCCAACGATGTACTGTATATGCATATGACTGCAGTTTATTCTAATATGGTAAAAGGCACTGTTTAGTGTGCTTGTACCTTATGCAGCAGGTGAGTTGTTGATAATATTTTTTAAATAAACAGAAAAGGTTAAACAATTATGACATAATTTTTCTGGATCTCTTCAAATGTCAGGGTCTGAATAGAGGTTAGCTTTATGGAGCAAAATGCACAGTGTAGGCAGTCAGTTGGCACCCTAGGCAAAAAATCACAGGGCGGGACTCTCCAACCAGCATTCATCACCATTATGTTCTAAATAATATGACACCACAATGTTACTCATGACAGGTAAAACAAGATAAGACTAGCGAGTTGACTGCTCGAGTTATGACACCGACCCCTTTGTTCACTTGACTTGTTCACATGACAGCCAGTAGAACTAAACACATTAGGATACTGTTTTAGCTGAGTTAACTAATGTCAAAGTAAATAAAAAAAGTGGTAGTCATGTTTAGCAGCATTTAGTTATTAAGCAGGTAATATACTGAGTTTTATCTGCTCCATTTAACACTATTTTGCTTCTTTTTTTTTTTAATCCTATCTAGCTTCCCTTTTTTGTTCTTTCATTCAAAGCACAGAATGATTTTTGCTGATGAGTTTTTGTTGTTCTTATTAGGTCTATTTAAACAGAATCAGACACACCACTTGCAAGAGGGATGACTGGAGTCATTGGGACCTCATGAGATAGACGTCAGGTCTCTCTTAATGTCTTTGCAAACTTTCACATTGTCATTGCTGCAATTTACAGTTTTCAGTTGTGTAGTTTGTCTTTTTAATGACACAGATAAATCCAGATAGTAGACTTACAAATGTCAGAATTACATTCTAGGTCACACAACTTTTTCGGAGCTTGTATTGAGTTACTAGAGCAGCCTCAACCCTCACATGCATGTGATACATGAAATGAAAAGTTGTTAGTAATGGTTTTTTTTGTTTGCTTTGCTTGTAGATTAACACTTGTAATAAATAAAAATAACTACAGTCACAGATTAAAAACAGAAAACGAGAGTTAGAGTTCTGACATGATTGATTGATTTGTGACTTGAGAATTAAAAAACTACCAAAAAGAACAACAACAAAAACCAAGTTCCATAGTCTGATCAAAGTTCATCTTGATATTTTAGCTGCAGATGTGAATTAAATTATCTCTATATAACCAGTCTTTACGCTATTTCAGCAATTATGTGCAATAAAGGAGAAAGTATGGCTACACGTGCGTTATGTCGACCTCAATTACACGAAAAAGTTACTTTTATGAAGTAATAAAATTTAAAGCATTACGTTTTTTTATAAACATCTCAAAGAAAATAATTTATTACACTACTTGTTACAGTATTAAATGCTCACACACTCGATCCTAAAGGGGTCACATACCACATCATACTTTCTGCATTTAAAGCTTATTCTACTGAAAAAAAAGGTACAGCTAAAAATGAAAGCAGCGGTGCTGCAAGCTGGACGGGCGTCACTGCTTTTCTTATTCTTAGCAAATCAAGCCTTGACTGTTTGTCCTTTGAATGTTCTGCTGCTGGTTTCTCTCTCTGTCACTCTGTCATTCAGCTTTCAGGAGTAATACCAGGCAATATTGTACTGTATGTGAGATCCATTTGCTCAGGTAGAGGCAAACAGTGCACCTGGGCCTACAGACTGAGTCTGACTATAAGCTTTTAAGAAGTATGGCTCTCAATGCAACTGTATACAACGTATCATTTTTTAGTTAATTATTCACCAACAGCATTAGGTTTTGTCTTGTCTTGTTTTTGGTCTGAAGGTTTTTTTTGTCTTTCACATGGACTTTTTTTTGTTAACTAAATGACATGAAAACATGCAGATGTCCTTAAACGTTCTTAATACCCAAGGTCCCAGTTCTGATTATACCACCTGTGGCTCAATTTTGAGCCTACCACATGCAGGTCTCTCCAATCAAATCAAGATAAGAAGGTTTCATACATGGACTTCTTTTTCATTTAAATTTTTGTTATAACTGTCTCTAGCTGCCTGAAGTCTTAATTCCTTGGCTGTCATAGCATGCTCTGACCCAGATGAGATGCTCTGCCATAACTGTGCTACAAGAGAATCTTGGTTTCATCTGTACAATTTATTTATTACGTATAATTTTTATTTTTTCATTTATTTTTCAGAACTATGGATGTAACCAGTGGTTTGCACCATGTTGAAAAGTGTCTCTATTTATAATTATGAAGATTGTGGACTGTGACAGTGCTACATGTGGTGAAGAGGTTTCTTTCCTAACCAAAGAAAGACTTCAGCAACCATTGCTTTGTTTTTGGCTTTTTTAATCTAATGATGGCATTTTTCTATTGATGTCACTGTCTCAAGGGTAAGCGGAATTCAAGACTCTTCAAATAAATAAAATAATATATTTGCCAAAAAGTGTGTCTTTAACTAAAGTAATGTCAGTTTGTATTACCTGTCATCTGCAGCAAAGCAAAAGAAATCCCAGGAAATGCACATGTCTGTGCTGTCAAGACATTCAACCTATGTGACCTGGACAGACATAAAGTGCCAGATGCTGCTGTCAACACACCCACTTGTTGTTGTCAGTGGCTGTAGGCAAGCTTAGGGCATTAAAAGGCACATTGAAATATTTTGACAACACTGAGCATTTTCCTAGTTCAACAACACATCACCAGAATCATGATAATGCAGGTTTTGTGATTTAAGGAGGTGTACCAAAGACATGTGGAGGTAAAATATTTATATTCAATTCAATTTTCAATTCCATTTTATTTATATAACGCCAAATCACAACATAAGTCACCTCAAGGCGCTTCATAGATACAGAGAAAAACCCAACAATCATATGACCCCCTATGAGCAAGCACTTTGGCGACAGTGGGAAGGAAAAACTCCCTTTTAACAGGAAGAAACCTCCGACAGAACCAGGCTCAGGGAGGGGCGGCCATCTGCTGCGACCGGTTGGGGTGAGAGAAGGAAGACAGGATAAAAGACAGTTGCCATTGTTGACTCAACACACATGCAAGCAAGAAAACAGAGCAGCCCGTTGTATATGAAGCAGAAGATGTTTGCCTTTGTTTCCCAGTGACTGTATAACATCTGGTTAACAGTGTAAAAGGGCTTATTTTAAACAAAATTATTACTTTAGATTACAGAATAGGTATTTCCTAAACTATTAAACAGTAAATAAAACCAAAAACAACAACGCTAACTCCAAAAGTTGATTCTGGACGTAGCATTTTGTGGGAGAAACATTTCGTCACTCATCCAAGTGACTTCTTCAGTCTCAGCTGACTGCAGTCCCATATGGAAAAGTAATAGAAAAAACTTATAAGAGACTTGTATAAGATGTGGTCTACTTCATATAGTGAATCATATAAGGCTTATATGATTTACTCATGAAAGTGGCCACTTTCTCATTACTTTCATATATTGTTTTAGTAAGTATCCAAAACATACAAGTTTCATTTATATAATTTTTCAAGGGATCTTATATGTGTTTTCACTATTGTATGCTTTTCATACAAGTTTCACACAAGACAGATACAAACTTTAAGAAACAGCCCTTTTCCAGCTTTGACAAAAGTCCAGCTGGGATAACCACATTTACTCAGGGCCTTCTTCATGTGCTGTTCTTCTGCCTCCCTGGCCGGTGTGTCAGTGGGGATGGCGTTCGATCTGTGTTGTAGCGTCCTGATGACACCCAGTTTGTGCTCCAGTGGATGATGAAAGTCGAACCTTAAATACTGATCCGTATGTGTAGGTTTACGGTACACGTCAGCTTTTAGATTTCCACCCATTACTGATGGAAATCTCACAGTCTAAGAAGGCTAACCTGCCACTTTTCATATCCTCCCTGGTGAATTTGATGTGTTGGTCCACCGAGTTAATGTGATCCGTGAAATGTGGTACGTCCCGAGATTTGATTTTCACCCACAAAATGCTACGTCCAGATGAGCAGAATCAACTTTTGGAGATTTACTTACCTGGATGATTGAGCATGCATCAAAACAACTCAAACTGTAAAAAATTTCCATCTTAATCCCTATCTCTGAATCTGAAAGCATTCATATATTTTGTCTGTGAAGGTTTTTCAGTCATCCAGGTCATTGTATTCTTAGGAGCTTAAAAAAAAGCTTGTGGGCTTCTTTAATATTCCTTGAAGACGTTTCACCTCTCATCCGAGAAGCTTCTTCAATTCTAAGAGCAACTGGTGGAGAGTCCCAGATTTTAAGCCCTGTGGGAATATCCCCAAGAGGGTCACGGACCCCGTTATTAATCTTCTACATAATCACACGAGCCAAGGTGTGAAAATGGGTGTAGCCCACAATCAGCCATGGTTTCGGGTAAACCCACTGTCCAGAGGCTTTTCGTTCCAAGCTCCTTAGATTCATATATTTTGTTTCTTCAGAGACTTTCAAAAAAGGATTTGTGATATTCAACCTTGGAAAAGTGGCATAACATCGTACAAAAATATGACATTGAATTCATATATACATACTAAAAACTATTTGTTCTAAGAATATCTGATGGCGTGTCAGATAAACTAAGATTACTAAGAAATTCAGTCACTGAAGGTACATTCAGTTTTATTTTCAAAGTCAGAAGTGTTGTGTTTGCTGGTAAACTATTACCATTTCCTCTCGTCTCTCATCAGGGCTATTTTCATGCTCTCTGGTTTGGAGCAGCAACTGACCAATGATTCATAGAGCAGCAGCACTGTACACGCCAGACCTCAGTCTATCATAAATATCTGCTATATTTGTTCAGAAAAACCAATAATGCAACAGACTACTGTGCAGACAAATGTCCTTTTCACTGGATTTAGATATTTTAATTAGAAATAGGCAGTGTTATACTGGCAGATACGAATAAAAATGCAATGTTTGTGACTGGAATTCTGTGATGGTTCTTTACCTAATTATACATTATACGTATTATGCTGTCTTTCCACTTAGACTCACTAAATGTTTGCTTTTTACATTAAATAATCCACATGGAAGGTATTTTATCTTTCATGTATAAGCTTTGATGTTGTTTCCATGAATAAATGAACCAAATCATTCTGTCATATACTCTCACTCTCTGGGCTTTATATTGCACCTTCTTTCAGCATAATTCAGGAGAAGATGAAGGGAGAGAGTTGAACAGGGGCATAAAGGGAAAGGGAGACATTTTGGTCTGGCTCACATTATAAGATTGTCCTGTTTTGTGTGTGTGTGTGTGTGCATGCGCCCCACATTTGAGTATTCTAAAGGTTTGGACATAGTGTATTTATGGCCAGGAAAAGGCTGTATGAAAGATAGAAAATGAAAATGGCTCCTCAGTAAGTGCAGCCAAGCTTGAGTCTGTCTGACTGGGCTGCTTATTCATACACAGAACTAGCTTAACCTCCTCATATGAACCTTGAAATAAATTGCTCCTCCAAGTGTAACCAATGTGCTCTCAACTTTCAGAATGACTATGACTGCTCTGAAAAAGCATGCAGCCAAGGAGTTGTAGCACATTCGTCTTTTCGGACAAGCGACTTTGCTTTAAAATAAAAGCTTAAAAGGGAGTATATTCTCGAAGCATTATGTAGGCATATGTAGGGTGAGAAGGCTGTTCAAGGAAAATAACTGACCCTGTACGCTATGCTCTAATGCATTATGCAATTTTACAGCTTGTGACTTGAGATTCCCAAGTCTTTCTCATCAGAGACTTGTCTACAGGAAGCTGCACATAATGTATGGTAATGGGTTAGACAAAATATTGGGAAAACTTTCAAATGCAATCTAGTCCTGTATAAAACCCATGACATCAATAATAAGCGTAAAGTGAAATAAACACCTTTTTTGGCAGTTTCAACAAAAATTTAAAAAAGTAGATCAGCAAAGCCGTTTTATGTTCATATGTGTGACTGAGTATCTGAATAACTGGGTTTATGCTCTGCACACTGAGGTAAATTTGAATCTGTGGAACATGGAGAAAAAAAAACAAACTCCAGCCGCTGTCTTTAACCCTTTAAGACCTACCATAGAACCAAGTCCGCCAGAGCTTATATTATATTTTTACATGGTGTGGTGCCATTTTTGGGAGCATTTCAAGTTGCTATACACCAATACAACAATTATAACCCAGATTTTAATAATATGTATTCATTAAGTGCATAGTAATTACATAAATTGCAAAAAAGTGCAATAAACTACAAAAAAATTGAAAATCATTTTTGCTTTTTTAACATATATTTCTAGTTAGAGAAATTTAAGAGGCTTATCCCTCAAAACTGTAAATACAAAAAAGTTGCACAAAATAGTTTCCTACCACAGGAAATTTATTTTGAGTGTCTTCATAGTTTTATTTTTGAAATACACCAATTTTTATATACTGCGGGAAAAACGAAAATAAATATTATACTGCGAATTTGCAAAAAAGCAGCATATGCATCAAAATAAACTATTTCCAGCAGTGCAATATGAGTCCTCAGCATCCCAGAAATGACACAGAAAGTCATAAAGTCAAAGATAACTTTTAAAAACACCAGTATAGGCCCTGAGGCCCTGATGGTAAAAAAAAAACTACATTTCCGCGAAAATGACGTCACTTCCGGTTTCGGGCAGGTAATGGCGGACATGCAAAAGTTCGTGCTGACGTCTATTCCAACGTAGGAAGTGTTATGAACAGCTGATCGGATCGGCAAAGCGTGTTTCTGGAATATTATGTTTTTGTTGCTGCAAGTGCTTTTTATGCAGTTTTTGCAAAGCTATATGTGGAAGGAAACTGTGACCTAGGACAAGCTGATGGCATAAGATGTAAGTACAACTCCTCTGGTTTCATATGCAAAAAAAATTATTGCGCTAGCTTACGTGGTTGCAGAGCTACCGGGATTTAAAAATAGTTACGCAAAACAGACCGTGCCCGCTCCGACCGGCTTTAAAGGGTTAATGATGATCACATCATAGATATGTCATCCATATTGGTAACTTGCTCATTTCAAGATTTCTAACTATAAGCACAGAGTTTAAGGATACAACAGCAAACACATCATTATAAGAATATGTCTATTGAAATATGCTATTATTAGCCATTTATAATTTACACTTTGGATTTGGGGATGATCGATTTTGTAATCGTATCACCAGACCTGCGACCATATGTTCTGGACACTCGGTTAAAGAGAGGGGCTGAGCTGTCAACTGATCACCACCTGGTGGTGAGTTGGATCAGGTGGCGGGGGAGGACGCTGGACGGACCTGGTGCACCTAAACGCGTAGTGAGGGTGTGCTGGGAACGTCTAGCAGAGGCCCCAGTCCGCAAGATCTTCAACGCACACCTCCAGCAGAGCTTCAACAGCATTCCGAGGGAGACTGGGGACATTGAGTCCGAATGGACCATGTTCAGCGTCTCCATTGCCGAAGCTGCTGCATTGAGCTGCGGCCGCAAGGTGGTTGGTGCCTGCAGTGGTGGTAATCCCCGAACCAAATGGTGGACACCAGAGGTGAAAGGAGCCACCAGGCTGAAGAAGGAGTCCTATCGGGCTTGGTTAGCCTGTGGGACTCCGGAGGGAGCCGACAGGTATCGACAGGCCAAGCGGAATGCGGCTCGTGCAGTGGCTGAAGCAAAAACTCAGGTGTGGGAGGAGTTCGGAGAGGCCATGGAAAAAGACTTTTGGACTGCCTCGAAGAGATTCTGGCAAACCGTCAGGCATCTCAGGAGGGGAAAGCGGTGCTCTACCTGCACTGTGTATAGTGCTAGCAGAGCGCTGCTGATCTCGACTGAGAAAATTGGAGGAACAATGCGGTTTTCGTCCTGGTCGCGGGACACTGGACCAGCTCTTTATCCTCTCGAGGATACTTCAGCGTGCATGGGAGTTTGCCCAACCAGTCTACATGTGTTTTGTGGACTTGGAGAAGGCATTCGACCGTGTCCCTCGGGGTGTCCTGTGGGAGGTGTTGCGGGAGTATGGGGTGTCTGGCCCATTGCTATGGGCCATTTGATCCCTATACAACCGTTGCAAGAGCTTGGTTCGCATTGCCGGCAATAAGTCGGACTCGTTCCCGGTGAGTGATGGGCTCCGCCAGGGCTGCCCTTTGTCTCCGGTTCTGTTCATAATTTTTATGGACAGGATTTCTAGGTGCAGCCAAGTGGCGGAGGGCTTTCGCTTTGGTGGCCTCAGAATCTCATCTCTGATTTTTGCGCATGATGTGGTTCTGTTGGCTTAATCGGGTGAGGGCCTCCAGCTCGCATTGGAACGGTTTGCAGCAGAGTTTGAAGCAGCGGGAATGAGGATCAGCACCTCCAAATCTGAGGCCATGGTTCTCAGCCGGAAAAGGGTGGATTGCCCACTCCGGGTTGGGGATGAGTTCCTGCCCCAAGTGGAGGAGTTCAAGTATCTCGGGGACGTGTTCGCCTGTGATGGGAGAAAGGAGCCGGAGATCGACAGACGGATTGGGGCTGCAGCTACAGTAATGCAGACGCTGCACCGGTCCGTCGTGGTGAAGAGGGAGCTCAGTGTAAAAGCGAAGCTCTCAATTTACTGGTCGATCTACGTCCATCCATCCATCTTCATCCGCTTTATCCGAGGCCGGGTCGCGGGGGCAGCAGCCTAAGCAAAGAGGCCCAGACCTCCCTCTCCCCAGCCACCTCCTCCAGCTTATCCGGGGGAACACCAAGGCTTTCCCAGGCCAGCCGAGAGATATAATCTCTCCAGTGTGTCCTGGGTCTGCCCCAGGGCCTCCTCCCGGTGGGACATGCCTGGAACACCTCACCCAGGAGGCGCCCAGGGGGCATCCTTATCAGATGCCCGAACCACCTCAGCTGGCTCCTTTCGATGTGGAGCAGCAGCTGCTCTACTCTGAGCCCCTCCCGGATGGCCGAACTTCTCACCCTATCTCTAAGGGAGAGGCCAGCCACCCTTCGGAGGAAGCTCATTTCTGCCGCTTGTATCCGCGATCTCGTTCTTTCGGTCACTACCCACAGCTCGTGGCCATAGGTGAGGGTAGGGACGTAGATCGACCGGTAAATTGAGAGCTTCGCTTTTACACTGAGCTCCCTCTTCACCACGACGGACCAGTGCAGCGTCTGCATTACTGCAGCTGCAGTCCCAATCCGTCTGTCGATCTCCGGCTCCCTTCTCCCATCACTCGCGAACAAGACCCCGAGATACTTGAACTCCTCCACTTGGGGCAGGAACTCATCCCCGACCCGGAGTGGGCAATCCACCCTTTTCCGGCTGAGAACCATGGCCTCAGATTTGGAGGTGCTGATCCTCATTCCCGCTGCTTCACACTCGGCTGCGAACCGTTCCAGTGCAATGGGCCAGACACCCCATACTCCCGCAACACCTCCCACAGGACACCCCGAGGGACACGGTCGAATGCCTTCTCCAAGTCCACAAAACACATGTAGACTGGTTGGGCAAACTCCCATGCACGCTGAAGTATCCTCGAGAGGATAAAGAGCTGGTCCAGTGTTCCGCGACCAGGACGAAAACCGCATTGTTCCTCCTGTATCCGAGGTTCGACTAGCGGACGAACTCTCCTTTCCAGCACCCTGGCGTAGACTTTCCAAGGGAGGCTGAGGAGTGTGATTCCCCTGTAGTTGGAACACACCCTCCGGTCCCCCTTCTTAAAGATGGGGACCACCACCCCGGTCTGCCAGTCCACAGGTACTGCCCCTGATCTCCACGCAACATTGCAGAGGTGTGTCAACCAGGACAGCCCTACAACGTCCAGAGCCTTCAGGAAATCGGGGCGGACCTCATCAACACCAGGGGCTCTGCCACCAAGGAGTTGTTTAACTGCCTCAGTGACCTTGCCCCCGGAAATTGGCGGGTCATTCCCCTCATCCCCAGACTCTGCTTCCTCCTCGGAAGACGTGTCAGTGGGATTAAGGAGGTCCTCGAAGTATTCCTTCCACCGCCTGACAATTTTCTCAGTCGACGTCAGCAGCGCTCCACCAGCACTATACACAGTGCAGGTAGAGCACCGCTTTCCCCTCCTGAGACGCCTGACGGTTTGCCAGAATCTCTTCGAGGCAGTCCAAAAGTCTTTTGGCTTACCACGACTGCTATATTCTTCCTCAGTCAAACAGCAGCACTCATGCGATTGTTTTACCCCTTAGCTCCAGGTGTTGTACCAAAAAGTGATCGTCGGGCAGATAGTGATTGCCGTCCGCGGGAGAGCGCACAGCTGCTTACAGCTGTAGCGCCCAGATTACTTTCATAGACAGCTACTTTTGTACAACTGATGCGGTAAGGTGCAGTATGCTGAAGACAGCTTCAATGTCTGGTTGTTGAAAAATAGTAACATGACCGCACCGCATTTTCTTGTTAGTAACGGTAACGGCGTTGTAACAATAGAAGTAGTAATTAGTTAGATTACTCGTTACTGAAAAAAGTAACGCCATTAGTAACGCCGTTCCTTGTAACGCCGTTATTCCCATCACTGATCATCAGCATCCTGTAAGTACTGTGTTTATGTGTAACAAGGGAGAAGAGGTATTTGGTCGGTTTTTGAAGTACAGCCTTATAAATAAACATAAATTTCTTCTTTCTTCTAATTGCTAAGGAGGATCATGTCATTTTAATATATAAGAAACAATTTTGCATTTGGAAAGAATCACCTGTGAGAAAATGTGGTACTTTGCGATTAGCAGGGTTGACAGATTTCAAGGTGGATGAAGAAACATGCATATAGCCAGTATGACCATAACAGAGAGCAGACAGAATAATAAAGTGTACATTGATCTTATGACTAGCTGAAGGGAAACATAATTTGCATTCAGATTTTGTTTTCATTAGTATTCTACATGGAACTTAAAAGAAGTCAGCATCCAGATAAACTTTAAAGTAGTTATACAGAGAAAAATACTTTCAATTTTAAGACCATGACACATCTGGTATGGACTTCCAACTGGATATATGACCTTTTGAATACCATGTACTTCGTTTTATCAAGAGTTTAAAACAAAAAAGTACATTATAGCGTAAGTGGAAGAGATAATATTGTTTATATAAAGGGTGAAAAAAAAACTGTTCCAAGAATGGATCCCCGTGGAACACCTGTATTTCTTTTAAGGGGAGTTTACCTAATGGTTTACTGTCATTGCTAAATGTCACTATCAGCAGGTGCATTTGGATAAGTACTAGAATTGTGTCCTCACAGTTGCATCCATTCTGACAAAGGAAAATTTCACGAAGGTTTAGTGACCATGATTTTTGTTCACTAAAATCTAAAATGTTTTAGTACGTTAAAGTTGATGTTTGCCAAAATCTGAAGACAGTTCATGAAATTCTGTGACCAGTGAAACTGTCCACTTTTTATTCATTTATATACAGAATTGTTTGTTATCAGGTAACAGGGACCTCGACCTTTACCATTTGATGACTGAAGACAGGATTTCCATCAATGAACCCAGGTGTACATTTGTAAAAGGCAATTAACTAAAATCATGATCATAGTAATTAGATGGACGTGATGTTAAAGTAAAAAAAGTTGGACAATCCAATATTCCATTAAAAAAATGCCTGCCATTATCATATAATGGATTAACAATAAGGAATATAATGTCATTTTACTAATTCATCCATTATAAACACATTTTGGCACTTATACACTGAACATTTCCATTTTATTAGATAGCATAATCATCAGTCATGTTTCCTCATAAACATTTTTGTTTGCAATTTAAAATGATTACAGAAATGACACCTTTGAAACAGAAACCCAGGCAGATTAGACCACAATAATTCTAGCAATAATTTGCTAAATTCTTCTACTGACATTGCACATTCAATATCAGCTGCATTTTCAAACCTTAATATTCTTCAAGTACAAAGGCACTGGACAAAGAAATTCCCCATTTCCTTCTATAATTGATCTACCACAAAAAAGACATGACGAATACATTTACTGACTGAGTTATTTGTGCTGAAATTTCTTTTTTTCTCTTTCTTGATGTATCACAGACTGGTCATATCAGACAAACAGCTCCATGCTGAGTAACTATTTTCAGAAAATGCCTTACAATAAAACACATATTTCATCATTTCTCCTACAATACATGCCTCTTTTCTGCCACTCTTTTAAAACAATATTTTGGTCCCTCTTTATTCTTTGTGTTTCTAATCCTATGCTTTGTTCATACCCTCAGTTATTCTTCTGATCAGTCCCCCACCCCTTTCTTTCTCTCTCCTTCTCTGTCTCTCTCTCTGTTCACTAAGCTTTTAGAATGAGGGGGCGAGAAACCCCAAAGCATGAATCATTAAAAGATGTGAAGAGAAAAATAGATCACTGCAGATGCACCTGCAAAAATAACAGTGCACGATGAAGGGAGAGGGAGATAGGGACAGAAGAAAAGGGAGGGGGAGGGTAGCTTTTGGCTGCTCTTCACCATCACAAGACAAAGGATCTGTCCTGTTCTTAGCTGGAGTGATTCTGTCTTTACAAGTACCGTTGGCTTTCACAAGAAAGCCAGGAAAAACAGCTGCTGGTCATTTCAAAGTACAATTTGATATTCTCAGCTGGAACTCCCATGTCTTACCTGTAGTGTACTAACTAAAATGAAACATTAAAAAAAATATCAGAATAGCCAATAGACAATGTTTACATATTTCCACATCCCCTCTGATACACAGTCTTGTGTTTTAAAAGGCAATATACATACTGGTCTCTGATCAGTAAGTTCTTTATGAACCCACTTGGCTTGTCACACACTGATGTAAATAAATCCTTTAGCCCATCCCAGTATTAAAACAATATTGGAATACAAATGGAGAAAAGGTCATAATATCTAATACACAGATTTGTAGCAAAAATAACTTCCATTTTCATCTGACAAAACAGGCACAGAGGCCATTCTCTCTAAATCCCTAAATCTTTTTTATGTTTAGATTCCTGTAAATTTCTGTAACATGTATTTAGTACATAATGTTTACATTATATTGACAGAAGTATCTGGCCACCTACACATTACACCTACAGGAGTCTAAATCCAGAGGTATTAATGTGGAGTTGGTTTCCCCCTCAGCAGCTATAACAGCTTCCACTGTTCTTGGAAGGCTTTCTGGAAGATTTTGGAGTGTGTATGTTGGAGTTGTTGCCCATTTATCCAGAAGAGCATCTGTGAGGTCAGACACTGCTGTTGGATGAGAGGGCCTGGCTCGCAGTCTCCAGTCTAGTTCTTCCCAAAGCTCCTCAACAGGATTGAGATCAGGGCCCAGCTTTGGGCCAATCAAGTTTTTCCATACCAAACTCATCCAGCCATGCCTGTGAATGTGCAGCAAAGGGGACAGAGTCATGGTGAAATAGAAAATATCTTATTACAACTTTGGAGCAGTCTTGGTAAGCTGAAGCATCAGGAGTTCCAGGCCTACACTAGAAAAACAGTCCAATAGCATTATCCCTCCTCCATCAAACGTTACTGCTGGCACAATGCAGTCAGGAAAGTATGTTCTCTTGGCATCTACCAAACACTCGCACCTTGCAATAATACCACTCACAGTTGACTGTGGCATATCTAGAAAGGAAAAAAACTTCACATATTGACTGATTCACTGGTGGCATCCTGTTACAGTACCATTATAATGAGCATTTTTAAGATTATTTTACAAATGTTTGTAGATAAAAACTACATGGCCAGATACTTAATATCAAGCTTTACTACACTTAAAAAAAAAACCAAATGAGCATTAAAATACTGAGAGCCATTTCCAGTTCAAAAAGTACCAGGATGAAGAAAATACTTACTCCTGCATCTACATCTATCTCTTATATATTTATTTTCATCATACAATCTAAAATATGCATATATGCCATAAATAAATATATCTATCTCTAAACCAATTGCTCTGAATACTGTTTATGTATTCAGAGGTTTCTGGGATGTTTTCTAAATTACTATTATTGGAAAACATTCCTATAGTTATTTATCAGGACATTTTTACAGGATGACTAAAAATTAATCCAAAGTCAAATTTTTATGTGCAACTAAATACACCATTATGGTACACCATTATGGTTAAATTTGATCTAAACCTCTGTAAATTGATTTGGAAGCATATTTTGCTAAGTTTCATCTTCTGCTTTGTGTTTGTGTGGGAGCCCCGTCAAAAAACTGTCCATTATGCTATCAGTGTCCAAGCACTCTTTTTTTAATTTATACTGCAACCCCCCAGCAATGGCTCTGTGCCCCCCTAGGAGGCGTGCCCCCCACACTTTGGAAACCACTGCCCTTTTACATCCTTCCAAAATAACTCCCAAATAAAAAAGTAATTTTCCAGTTTCATTTAAGTCTCGGGCTGACAAAGCCAATGGAACATTAATGTGATATTCTTTGTTATTCTTTTTTTGTATGGCAGTTTTATGGTTTTCAGATTGCAGGGTAACAGGTTAAATTACATGTCATCAGACAAACTCTGTTTCCAACTGTGAAGCAGTAACCTCTGGGTAATTATTCTCTCTGTTCCCGCAGTGCATTAGACAATCGTTTTCTAGTTTCATGGGGATGGCGTGCTCCTGGGCATGCCATCATTAGATTTAGCTATGATTAGACCAGTGTTAAGAGCAGATGAACTGATTAGGACTTTGTTGAGAACAGATTGTCTCATTTGTAATAAAGATAAAGGATCTTTTTATGAGACCTAGTGAATCTTTTATAATCATGAGCTGACAATGGAAAAGCTTCTTTAGTATGAAAATATTATATTTTTTCAGTTTGGTCTATACCTGTTTGTAATAACTTTAAACAAAATCATACACATATAATCATTTGTTGAGTTTTCCTAACTTGAAGGCTGATGCAAAAATTGATATTTAGATCATGAAATTCTGATGGCTGTCTTACCATGTCCATTTTACCATGTCAAAGGCTGTGCCCCATTTAAAATATTTATTGTTAGAGCCTATTTTAATAACTACAATGAGCCAGTGTTGAAAGGTTCCTAAAATCCACCAGGTCACCAGTGGATCACTTAGGATTTGGTTACATTTAACCCTTTAAGACCTACCATAGAACCAAGTCCGCCAGAGCTTATATTATATTTTTACATGCTGTGGAGCCGTTTTTGGGAGCATTTCAAGTTGCTATACATCAATACAACCATTATAGCCCAGATTTTAATAATATGTATTCATTAAGTGCATAGTAATTACATAAATTGCAAAAAAGTGCAATAAACTACAAAAAAATTGAAAATCGTTTTTGATTTTTTAACATATATTTGTAGTTAGAGAAATTTAAGAGGCTTATCCCTCAAAACTGTAAATACAAAAAAGTTGCACAAAATAGTTTCCCACCACAGGAAATTTATTTTGAGTGTCTTCATAGTTTTATTTTTGAAATACACCAATTTTTATACACTGCAGGAAAAACGAAAATAAATATTATACTGCAAATTTGCAAAAAAGCAGCATATGCATCAAAATAAACTATTTCCAGCAGTGCAATATGAGTCCTAAGCATCCCAGAAACGACACAGAAAGTCATAAAGTCAAAGATAACTTTTAAAAAGAGCAGTATAGGCCCTGAGGCCCTGATCGCAAAAAAGACTACATTTCCGCGAAAATGACGTCACTTCCGGTTTCGGCCAGGTAATGGCGGAAATGCAAAAGTTCGCGCTGACGTCTATTCCAACGTAGGAAGTGTTTTGAACAGCTGATCGGACCGGCAAAGCGTGTTTCTGGAATATTATGTTTTTGTTCCTGCAAGCGCTTTTTATGCAGTTTTTGCAAAGCTTTATGTGGAAGGAAACCGTGACCTAGGACAAGCTGATGGCACAATATGTAAGTACAACTCCTCCGGTTTCATATGCAAAAAAAATTTTTGTGCTAGCTTACGTGGTTGCAGTGCTACCGGGATTTAAAAATAGTTACGCATAACAGAGCGTTCCCGCTCCGATCGGCTCTAAAGGGTTAAGGTACAAAGTACACAAACATAGTTTCAGAAAATAAAAGTGTTACCTTTCTAATCAAGTTCTGGTTTCCTCTGCTGTTATAATTCTGTTGTAAGCCTTTGTAGTAAGGTTTCTCTTTGTGTAGGTGTTCTTATGTCATACCCTCAAGCATAACATATGACTGAGGAACACAAAATAAAAAAAAATATACACCAGCAATCTGAATGTTAACCAGCTGTTAGTATTGTAAGTGTTAATGTTTGAAAAGTACAATTTAATAACTGTGGGCCCGGGGCCCACTTGTGGCCCACATCACCCCTACTTGCAGCCCTTATATTAACATGAAGAAATATAATGCAATTTGACCATTGGAGTTACTTTTCTTGTTAGGCAGGATTTGTTTGTTGTAAAATGCAATGTTAAAAAAAAATATTTTAAAAGCAAAAAATTATTTAATATGAAGGCAATATAAGCAGAGAGTACAAATATGTTGAGAGATAGGCTGTGTTGGTTCAGTGAGAGAGTTATTTGGAAAGAAAACAATTTTCACTAGCAGTTAAAAACTAATGTTTGCACTTATGTCTACATTTTTATTTTGGTAAATATGAACAAATTTATAGCAGAAGTGCTGCCACGTGTCTGGCCAGAAAGAGAGTACCAATGTGTTTATTTGGTAGTTCAATGAAAGGCTTCAGTTAGTTAAGAGTGAGAAAAAAATTGCATTCATGTTTTCAGTTTTGCCTTGTTATACAATATGTTGAATTAAAAAAACAAAAAACAAATAAAAAACTACATTTTCAGAAATATTTGTGGGTGTTTTCTTGTTTGTTTGGAGTTTTTTTTGTACTACTTGAACACTAAAGTCCCTCCAATGAGATGACAGTGCCAGCAGTGGCCCACAGCTCACTTTAAGTTTGAGACCCCTATTGTAGATTAATGCACAGCACCCCGTCTGGCAAAAAACACTTTCATACCAACTGTCAAGCACATTGGTGATCATTTGACCTTGTTTCACAGCCACAGGGCCTGGGCATCCAGCAGTCAGTGAGTCAATAACAAACTCTGTATAGCAAAGGATCTGCTAAATATTATTTATTAAGTATATCCTGATATGTCAAACCATAAAACTGACAATGGATGAACTTTCTTTTTACCTTGACTGTAATGTAGTGCCTGGAAACCAGAAAGTGGAGAAATAATGGCTTCACCATGATGGAAATGGTAAATGGCCTGCATTTGTATAGCGCTTTACTCAGTCCCTAAGGACCCCAAAGCGCTTTACACATCCAGTCATCCACCCATTCACACACAGGCAATGGCAAGCTACATTGTAGCCACAGCTGCCCTGGGGCGCACTGACAGAGGCGAGGCTGCCGGACACTGGTGCCTCCGGGCCCTCTGACAAACATGGCAAACATGGGGTTAGTATCTTGCCCAAGGATATTTGGCATGCAGCCAGGAGGCAGCCTGGGATCAAACCACCGACCTTCTGATTAGTGGCTGACCTGCTCTGCCACCTGAGCTACAGCCACCAAATGCAATTTCTAAAAGGATTGGGTTTTTCAGGTCTGTCTTACCATGTCCATTTTTAGACCATTCAAATCCAGTTTCTGTCATTGCAATTGTTTCTTCTGCCCATACCAGCTATGAAAAGATCCCTCACTGTAATGATTTTAACCCTCCTGCCATCCTTTAAAAAACTCACACCCATCACCCTAGGGACCATTCTCAGCCACGCCATAAAAAGACCATATATCCATATTTTATTCCACTTTAAATTAGCCAACCTTGTAAAACTACTTCTCCCTGAAATATTCATGTAAAGTTTTAATTATATTTTCGTTGTTTTAACCCTTCAAATCCCAGTGTTATTACATGAGCGCCCTGTGTTATAAGCCCCAAAAACCAAAAAACGAAACTAAATATTTCCACAAAAAACCAGTTGAAGTAATATGTGATTGTCATTATAAGTAGGCCTTTAGATGGACCAAAGATTGGCACCAACATACATTTTGACCTGCCATTATTTTTTTTGCATTTTTTTTGCAATTTAAAAATTAAAACTTCAAGGCCCTGAGTCTTCATTGACATCCAAGAAAAGAAGAAAAAATAAAATCATATGATGATAATTTGGGGTTGAAAAATAGCGTTTATAATGGAAGTCAATGGGCAGAAAATGGTCCCCAGGGTGATGGGTGTGGGGATTTCTGCTGCTCAGCCATTTTAGGCTGATTTAAGGAATTCACACTGGAATATTAACATTGACAGGTAAAAACTATCCTGTGGCAAGTTTGGTTATATTCCACTGAACACAGTGGAAATGGCAGCCATTTAACACATAGCAGTGGCACAAAAAGGTCCCAAGAAGGCAGGAGGGTTAATGCAGGTGAAAGCAGGCAAGTCCTGAGAGAAAAATGTGTCCGATAGCTAAGATGAAGCAAATGAGGCTTCAGCACACTTGGGCAAATTAAATTAATATATTTCAATATTCTTACAGCCTTATCAGCGTAGAACTGTCATGGTCTGCGGTGGGTGGCTGGAATTTCCGTAAGGCTCCTGAACTTACCTGGGATCCGCCCCTGGGCAGGGCCAACTCCTCCAGCTTGAGCAAGCCTGGAGCCTATTGCAGGCAATCAAGTCAGAGGGATTTAAGCCACACGTTGATGTTCATTCACTGCCAGTTCGTCATCAACCCATGTTGGTAAAAGGCTCTTATGCTTCAAGTTCTTGCGGTGATGTCTCTCGTTAACAAGACTTTCTTGTGCTGCAGTTGGTGGATTCACCTTGGCTCACGCTCCACCTCTGGACTCAGGATACCAAGCCATCATTTTGAAAATCTCTCTGTGCCTCACCTGCCTGCCCTCCTGCCATCACACTCCATCTGTAGCCCCGGATCTCGGGTCAGCCTTTCCACGCCACTCAGCCTCCCCTGGATTCTCATCACCCCCCTCTCAACACTCTATGTCCCCTACTGCAAGTAAGAATTGCTACTCTTACAACTTGCCACTTCAGAGCTGCCTCCACTACCTCCCTAACTCCACTATCTTCTCTCTTCAGCGTGACTGTTCCCTGCTCAGCTCCACTCTGCATCTCAGGCCCCGTTCCCTCGCCCTAGCCACGTTTCCCAGGCCACGCCACGTCAAACTCCACGTCTTGTTTTTTTTTTTTTTGTCCTTGCTACGTTTCTTGCACTTAAGCCTAATAAATAATTGTTACATCATCTGCTGTCTCTGCTCTGGGTTCCTGCACCTGAGTCCTGTTCAGTACAGGCCACTCTGCCCCGTGACAAGAACTTTATCTGTTTGCACAGACAGCAGTCTCTTGCTGATTTTCAGGGGAGGGACAGTGACAAGAGTGAATTTTGCACTCACAATCAAAATGACAGACTTGCAATCTAATAGATACTGACTTGAATGTGTTTTAATTGTGCATCACCCCTACATTTTTAAGCTTCTTTTGGAAGGGATTTCTTTGTGACCAAAGATGAAGTGTACATTGATTTAGAGTTGGTGTTATCTATTAAAATGGGGGGTGATAAGCCCTAAACTACTCTAGATATTCATTGAACCTTTTTGTTACACAGCTTTTTACTTTATTTGTATTCCTATTGTAAACACTCAGCCACAAGCCAGTGTACTCATAGTGCTGGTCCCAAGCCCAGAAAAATGGAAGGGTTACATCAGTAAGCGCATCAAAATCTTTATCAAATGAAACATGGGCATCATCAAGAATGAGATTTCCATACTGGATTATTTGGGACCCAGATTACTAATAACGGCCTGTAGTGCTGTGGGCCAACAGGGTGCAGTTGGAAACTGTAATTGAACAACCACTTTATTTTCATTCTCAGCTCTCTCCTCACTGCAACAAATCTAAACAGCTTCTGCATCGCTGCCATTACCACATCAACCTGTGTGTCAATTAGCCACTTCACTCTCTGCGCACTCATCACCAAACACAGAGATCCTTAAACTCGACTCGTTCCCAACATACAGTGGGCTCTCCACCCTTTGAGAACCATGGTCTCAGACTTCAAGGTACTAATTCTTATCCCAGCTGTTATACAGTAGGCCACAAACCCAGTGCAACTTGGAGGTCATGGCTCAATGAAGCCAAGAGAACCACATCATCTGCAAAAAGCTAAGACAAGAGACCACCAAACGTTTCTAGGTGCAGGGATTATTTCCAAAGATATTATGAACAGAATCAGTGACAAAGGGCAGCCCTAGAACGGTTCAACACCCACAAATCTGACTTCCTGTAAAGTAAGCCAAGCTATCAATATGGTTGTTTAAAAAGGATAAAAATCAAATATAAACATGTGAAGTATGACAAAAAAAACAAGGACCCCAGTCGGTAAGATTGGGGTTAAAGAATCATCTTTCTGTTTTATATACTTTTAAAATAATAGGAAAGTAGTTATTTCAAAATATGAAGTTCTCACATTCATACATAAAGGTTATATTCCTTTCATTCTGAATGATTTTATTCTGTCCAATGCAGTATTATAAGTGACTTGTCAATCTAATAATCATCATACTTTATACCATACAGTAGTGTGTGTTTTTCTTATCGTCCTATTGACAATTACCATCCTAAACAAATCTCAGCTTATTGACTCTAGCAATCTGCGTTTCCATTAGTGAGGCCAGCTTGCAGAATGAATGACCTGTATCCACCCCCACTGAATTAAAGCATAATAGCAGCTGCCCTGCTGCATATAATTACAAGCAAAAGAAGGCCTGCCTTGAAATAAAAATAGTTGGCAGCAAGTAATTACAGAAGAGAAAGTTTGTGTATGCAAGAGCATTCTGTTTGAAGTTCAGTGACTCAAAAAAGCCAAGCAGCAAAAAAATGCCTTAGCTGATAAAGATCAGCACTATTATTGAAAAGGGATTTGGAATCATGAATATACATTGGGTAGCCTGGACTCTCTTCTGTATAAGACAGTGACAAGACTGTTTTAGAACTCATAAACTTCAAAAGGTTCATGTTCCACATGGACTCTACTATTTCCTGTGTGTTTCATCAGATAAAGTCTTCAGATTTCTCTTCATTAGGTTTGGGGCATGCTGTTTTGCTTCATACTGTATGTCAGCATCTTTAAGATGGTCTTCAGATTGTCTACTTTGAACTAGGCAGAAAACACACTCATCACATTAAGCTCGGGAGGGCTATAAGTATGTTACTGCAATTGCATCACCTTGCCTTCTCCACTTTAGACTACTTAATTGCTGCCCGTGCCTTGACTATGGATAAGTAGGATGGGGATCCATTACTGTTGAGCCAAGACACTCATGCATGAACAAGACAAAACTGTCTTATTCATGCATGAGTAACCGACTGAGAAAAGGTTATGGCATGAAAATTTTCTCTCATTCTTTTTTTATCCAGTCTCATTCTGCAAATTGTGATGTTTTAGCTGTATAATTTTAAGAAAGCAAGACTAAAACCAATATTTTTGACAAATGATGTCAAAAAGGCTGGTAAGTGATTCTAGCACATATTCCAAAGTAAAGCTGAAAGAATTTTGAGAATTCTTAGAGATCATTTCCTACGTCTCACTGTCAGTACTTGTGTTCCTGTCCGGAGCATAGCGTACAGCTATCGATTCTCGTGAAATGGCCTTTGACTAGAAGGTGTTGCTGAACTGGCAGAATATCACTACATTATATTGATCGCAATTCTGCACTACAGAGCCTTTCCATGCTTGTTTATTTAGGGCCTCTGGTGTGTTGACAGAGCAATGCAGTAACTGGCCAGACACACAGGGACAAGCACATCAAGGTAGGTAAAGAGAGCCCAGTGGCCTTATGAGCGATTACATGTAATTCCTTCTCTCTTGACACTTATTGATTTGTAATATTTTATAGTGTTAGGGGCAGTTATGTCAGTATAATTATGCACAGTGCTGGGTGATACTTGGTGGTGATACTGTAACTTGCTTCTGTAATCAAATTACATTTTTATGACAGTAGTGTAATAATTACTGCAAGAAATTAAGTAATCACATAACACACTTGTCAAACAATTATATTTACCCTTATACAATTACTTGTCACATAAGTAAGGAAACAAAAATATGTAATAAATATGTCAAAAAATTATTTACTGTATTCATTGAACTGAATTCATGTTTTATACCCAAATTTGAGCAGGAACTCTGGACTTCTTTTAGTCAATACAACCACTAAAATTAATTATTCTGTTCAGGAATGCAAATACATATCTGTAACTGTAAACTGTAATCTTAACTTAAAATAATAATGTGCTTCACCATTTTTTTCTCTTTTTATTTGTTTACTACATTTGAAAGTTCAAGAATAATTCAGTTTTAGCATTAACCCTCTCAGGCTCAAATTAAACTTTTTGTTGCTAATGCACAACCAAGTCCTGCAGTGGTACTTCTGAGTAAAAAATATATATATGTATGTGGGGTAATCAGATTGTTAGTTTTTAACTGTTGCAAATCGGCAACGCCTGCCTCGAGAGGGTTAAAATATCATTGTCATCAAATATCATGCCTGGCTATCTACTTATTAAAAGTGCTGTAGTTTTTCACTGTTTCGTTTCCAAAGCATAAATCCTTGCATGTGATTACTGGTTTACTGGAGTTAAATGTCATATTTTCAAAGTGGCTGTATGCAATAAAATCCAAAAATAAATGAGGCAAGGAAAAAATCTACTTACTTATTCTAGATTCCAGTCTCAGTAACTTTGACACAGCAAAAAATCATAAAGAGTTTGTAACTGCAGAGAAATACTCCGTTCACTTTGGGCATGTCATTTTTGAGCAGGAAGCTCAGAAAGCCTCTTGGTGATAACAGGTTAAACAGTCTGTACAAATATAAAAAAGGGTTTTGGTAAATCATTACTCTGGCATGAATCTTATATTGGGTGACCTTGTAAAGCGCTGTATGTTGTTTTGTGAATTATTCAATGGGTGAATAAAGAAAGTGTTAAACATGCTTTTTCTTCTTGCACCACAATTAAAAGGTGATAAAATGGCAGTGATTAGCACTCAGACCTCGTAGTATTGTAGCCTTCATTTCTGTTTGTATCCTTTTCTGCATCAGAATCATTGTGGCGAGTGCTTTGACTTTTTTATTGGTTGACTTTGTGTTCCTACTTAAACACTAAATGAAATTTCTTGTGTATGTTCCCATTAGGATAGAGGTTTGTGTCAGTGTGTGGGACTGTAATTATCTGTCAGTGCATCTCATGACATGCTACAATATGACAGAAGCAGTGTTACAAGAAGCATAATGAATTATAAGTATTTAAAGCAGGTAGAGAGATGTTCTGATTAGAAATCAAAGTACAAAAGTTAGCTTTTTTAATTAGTAAATAAAAAAAAGACAAATGACAGCAGATGTGTCTCTTTCACTGAGTTTTGTTTCACATCTGTGGCATCACAGATTTTCTGCATCAATTAAATTTACTCAAGTCACATAGCTGATGTCAAGCCTTCATTAATTCATCATCTTCACTGAGCCACGCTAATCCACTTTTAACTATACTCTCTAAGTAGCGTCTTGCCAGGGAGTCCTTGAGATGGAACGTTATACTGTGATGTTGATAACCAACCTGGCAGTGCTGTGAAAAAAGCATTTGCCCCCATTCTGATTTATTGTTTCTTGTTTGTTTTTTGTTTTTGCATATGTGTTACATTTAAATTTTTCAGATCAAACAAATTTTTATACTAGACAAAGATAAGAAAGAAATATAAAATACAAAACTTAAAATATATTTTGATTTAAGGTAACAAAAAGCCATCCAAATCTAACTGCCCCTACACACAACAACATCTGAAGAACTGAAGGTCTCGCTTGTTTTAGTTAAGGTCAGTGTTCATCATTTAAATTTAAACTGACCAGAGTCTGGACAAAAATGGCATCCATGTCAGAGTTCCCATGCGAAAGCCGCTGCTGACCAAATATAATACAAAGGCCCACATTTAATAGAAAATATTTTGATGATTGCCAAGACTTTTGGCAGTGACTGTTTTATCTGGCGTAAAACTAACTCGGAATTTAAAAAAAGAAAACATCCAAAGCGCCAAACATGGTGATGTTAGTATGATGGTCTGTTGCACTTGTTGATTGATAGCTGAATGCTAACAGAGCTCAGCACGCTAATGCACACTAAGAGACATCTATAGTCGCTTTGAATCACCTTATTGTTGAATTGTGCTATATAAATAAACTTGCCTTGCCTTGCCTATAGTCGGTGGCGGCAGTTTGTGTATGAGGCAGAACGATGTTGCTTCAGGACTGTGATATTCTTCTGCAAAGAAACATTGCTTGACGCAGTTCTCACTGCCAACCAAGATTGGCATAACCAGTTTATAGGATTGGGGGTAATTACATTTTCATAGGACCAGGTAGGTTTAGATAGATGTTGTTGTTGTTGTTGTTGTTGTTTTAAATAAAGAAATCATAAAACCTGTATTTTGTATTCACTCCGGTTATCACTATCTTATATCAAAACTGATGATCTGAAATATATAAGTGTGGTAAATATGCAAAAAAAACTAAGAAAAGACGAAAGGGGCAAATAATGGTGTGACCAACCTTAATAACTTTATGTGATGTATATTAAATTCAATGCACAGTTTCTGTTTCACCTCAGAGAGGAACAAGATTACATCTATGTATTTGGACATGAATTTTACTGCCTAACAGTGCAACCTGTCAAGAACTGTGTGATTCATTCTGAAATATCTCTGTGCTCCTTTCACCCTCAGAAATCCTCGTTTCAAGACATGTCTCACCAGCAGGTGCTCTTCCAAGTTGTCACTTGGGCTGTCAGCTATTGTGACATTCAATTACTCTTTCAGTGGCTGCCATCACAAAAGTGCCTCATCTAGGGCTTAGGAGGTCACTCCATCCCTCTTCTGATTGGCTGATTTGGCCTAGTCAAGAGAGCAAGTTTTTGCAGCCTGAAATGAGACACTGAGTGCATCTGACAGCATCACGAGTACAGTGCAACAGGACCTGCTCTATCTCATATTTTTCAGCTTCTGTGTGCACGTGTCAAGGCATTTATGTGTGTTTCTGTTCATTTGTGTATGTGTAGTATTGGGTATTCACTGACAACCATAGTTGGTCATAATTATAGAAGTGAATACCTCTCCGACACAAAAATCTAGCAATAAAATTTCTCATGTTGTCAGTATTGTTGTTGCCTTGACCTCTGTCTCAACAGACCTTATCAGATATGTTACTTTTCCTTATCACAGTAATATTATATAGGGTAACTGTAACTGGACACATTTTGGCTTAGTGTTGTTGGCAAAATACATGTTTATGCTATATTTACATAAATATCAATATAGTGCTTGTGCCACGCAGAGCCACCAGTAACTACGCTGCTTCTATAAAGTGAAAATGAAAAGAGCATGCAGCTCCACTCAATAATGTTTACAAACACTCTAAGATGAATTGCTCATGTTTTAAAAACATAACTTAATACTGTTATTATCAGTGTTAGGAAGGTTACTTTTAAAATGTATTCCATTACAGAATACAGAATACATGCCCCAAAATGTATTCTGTAACGTATTGTAATGACCTGGCTGGGGTTGTTAGCCAGGTGCATTCTGGGTATTGTGTTGTCTGTGTTTTCTATCGTTCTGCTAGTTCCTATGTGTTTGATTCGCATGTTGTGTTAGTGTTATGTTAATGTAAGCCACAGTGAAGTTGATGTGTATTCTGTGGAGTGGGTTGAATTGGCGTGGTTGGCTGACACCGCGACTCTATGTGGTGGGAGCGCGATAGGGGTTCGGTGTCAGCAGCGTTACGTTGTTGTAGAAAAAGATGGTAAATAAACGCCTGGTGTGAACCACTACTGCCTCCTGCTGGATTATTTGGGGATTACCAGTCCGCTGCTGAGACGCTCTGGGTCGTGCGGTGTATGAGGCACGAGCGCTCTCCATTCATTGTGAAGTTTAGCGATAGCTGCTAGCGCCCCGCTAGCCGTTTAGCTAGTGAGCAGTTTAGCCAGTTCAGCTCCCCAAACCCACGGTCGTTACAGTATTCTGTTACGTTACTCAATGACAGTAACGTATTCTGAATACTTTGGATTACTTAATATATTATCAGGCTTTTTACAACAACGTGAATGTAGTACTATTGCTGTGTGATTTATTACTGTTACTGAAGGTCCGCGACTCCGAACTGTAGTAAAGGGACCTCTGACTAAAACGTCGGGGTCCCTGTCGGCTCGTAGCCGAAAAATAGCTTTACTTTGTTGTGTGGGTCAACTTTTCTTGCGAGAGACAGAGAGAGGCGTTGAAAGGCTGCTCCAACGGAACTTATTGTTTCGGAGGAAAACACGAACACGGTGTACAGTCGAGTCTTAATAGCTTACTTACAACTGGGCTCGTCAGGCACTCTTCTTGGCTGAAGTGGTTATTATTATATTTACATGCTTCCAGCTCCCGTTTTTGCTCGATGACAACTCGTACCTTTCCACTCCCCTTTTTCTCCTCCTCGCGCTCACAGACCCCTAAGGTGTATGGCAGGTCATTCTCCCTGCAACACGGACTACACTGCCCATGATGCTACATTCTTTAGAGCTATGCTTGTAGCATTCTGCCTGTTAGCTTAGCACAACAACAACAACAACGAAAAGGCGCTCTCTCACCCAGGAAACACACAGTCGCAGAGAGAGAGAGAGAGCGTCGCCCTGTAACCATGGCAACCGTAACGCTGCCGCCTGGAACAACAGGACGTAGCTGTCAAACAAAACCCGCGACAATATGAAACAGGAAAGTACCACAGTGTAATCCATTTATTTCAACAAAGTAACTGTATTCTGAATACCACCTTTTTAAATGGTAACTGTAACGGAATACAGTTACTCATATTTTGTATTTTAAATACGTAACGGCGGTACATGTATTCTGTTACTCCCCAACACTGGTTATTATATATAATGATTCTCTTTGTAGCAGCTGTGCTTAGAAAGAAATAAAAATCATGCAGAAGCTTGATTGTGACAAGTGGCTCAAATCATCAGACCAGCATCAAGTCAAGGCAGTAGGTCATCTGAAAAAAAGGAAAGAAAATAATTAATTGCACAGAGTATTTTGTGTTTTCTTTGACAGACCACTTATTAGAACATCCACGTACAAAAACACCACCAAGATATCTAATACAGCCTTCCCTTTTTTCACCTGTTTGCCTCCATATTTTCAAGGCTTGACAATAACCTATCAGCAAAATTTCTGTTCCCCAACCACCTGATTAAATGATGCTTATGAGGATGAGGAACTGAATGAGGAAGTATTGTGAATTATGGCGAGTTATCCTCAAAAGGACATAGAATATAGATACTGTATTCACTGAGGTCCCAATCAAACATGTTCATAAAGCTCAACGCAGCAAAGCAATATGATTCTAGATTATTGAAAATTTACCACCATGTGAATCCCACTTCTGTTATAATGGAAACATAATGTGATGGTGTGTTGAAAGTGTCTGGTTGTGGGTTTTTGGGAAGATATTTTTAACCTCTTTCAGAAATATGTGGCACAACAGAGTAAGCATGGAAAGTCCTTTTTCATTTTTTAATTTTTAGGACTGGATTTTTCATGGGGTATTTGTCATCCCCACGCCAGGCAGACGTGCTTTAATGAAGTCCCATTATGTCCTCTCTTGAATACGTACTTCATCAGTAGCAAACTGAAAACATTATAGTGATTTTTTTTCATGAAGGAGAAAAATCTTGCATTGCAGATCTTTTCTTTGACACTCTCACTCTGGAGTACAAGTTCATTTTGCATAACCTCTACACTGTCAACAAGTATGCTATTGGTTGCCAACCTGACATGCCACCTAGGAAACTACAGACCCTTCAAAGGTTAATTGCTAACAACTGCTATGTCAAAGTCAGCGACCCAGTTCTCATCAACAAGGATGATCCGCCACATCAAAAACAAAGAAATGAAGAAAAAAAGCTCTGTCCAGAGCTTACACAAAAAAGTGGGTAAAAAACTTTTAAAAAACACTGCACTGTGTGTTGCAGTCTGTCAACCATACAGGGAGTGCAGAAATATTAGGCAAGTTGTATTTTTGAGGAATAATTTTATTATTGAACAACAACCATGTTCTCAATGAACCCAAAAAACTCATTAATATCAAAGCTGAATGTTTTTGGAAGTAGTTTTTAGTTTGTTTTTAGTTTTAGCTATTTTAGGGGGATATCTGTGTGCGCAGGTAACTATTACTGTGCATAATTATTAGGCAACTTAACAAAAAACAAATATATACCCATTTCAACTATTTATTTTTACCAGTGAAACCAATATAACATCTCCACATTCACAAATATACATTTCTGACATTCAAAAACAAAACAAAAACAAATCAGCGACCAATATAGCCACCTTTCTTTGCAAGGACACTCAAAAGCCTGCCATCCATGGATTCTGTCAGTGTTTTGATCTGTTTACCATCAACATTGCGTGCAGCAGCAACCACAGCCTCCCAGACACTGTTCAGAGAGGTGTACTGTTTTCCCTCCTTGTAAATCTCACATTTGATGATGGACCACAGGTTCTCAATGGGGTTCAGATCAGGTGAACAAGGTGGCCATGTCATTAGTTTTTCTTCTTTTATACCCTTTCTTGCCAGCCACGCTGTGGAGTACTTGGACGCGTGTGATGGAGCATTGTCCTGCATGAAAATCATGTTTTTCTTGAAGGATGCAGACTTCTTCCTGTACCACTGCTTGAAGAAGGTGTCTTCCAGAAACTGGCAGTAGGACTGGGAGTTGAGCTTGACTCCATCCTCAACCCGAAAAGGCCCCACAAGCTCATCTTTGATGATACCAGCCCAAACCAGTACTCCGCCTCCACATTGCTGGCGTCTGAGTCGGACTGGAGCTCTCTGCCCTTTACCAATCCAGCCACGAGCCCATCCATCTGGCCCATCAAGACTCAATCTCATTTCATCAGTCCATAAAACCAGTCGAGATATTTCTTGGCCCAGTCTTGACGTTTCAGCTTGTGTGTCTTGTTCAGTGGTGGTCGTCTTTCAGCCTTTCTTACCTTGGCCATGTCTCTGAATATTGCACACCTTGTGCTTTTGGGCACTCCAGTGATGTTGCAGCTCTGAAATATGGCCAAACTGGTGGCAAGTGGCATCTTGGCAGCTGCACGCTTGACTTTTCTCAGTTCATGGGCAGTTATTTGGCGCCTTAGTTTTTCCACATGCTTCTTGCCACCCTCTTGACTATTTTGAATGAAACGCTTGATTGTTCGATGATCACGCTTCAGAAGCTTTGCAATTTTGAGACTGCTGCATCCCTCTGCAAGATATCTCACTATTTTTGACTTTTCTGAGCCTGTCAAGTCCTTCTTTTGACCCATTTTGCCAAAGGAAAGGACGTTGCCTAATAATTATGCACACCTGATATAGGGTGTTGATGTCATTAGACCACACCCCTTCTCATTACAGAGATGCACATCACCTAATATGCTTAATTGGTAGTAGGCTTTCGAACCTATACAGCTTGGAGTAAGACAACATGCATGAAGAGGATGATGTGGACAAAATACTCATTTGCCTAATAATTCTGCACTCCCTGTATAAAGAATCCAATATGTGTGGAGCTCTGCACCCCTTTTCCTAATTTTACTGTTAGTTAAACCAGTGCTGCAATGATACACCAGTGAAAATAAGCTCAGTTTGAAGGCGAGAAACTGATATTATTAAAGGTCCTGTTAATTTGTGGTATGCTGCACAGACTTTCCAATCATAAAATCTCAAATTCAGGATTTTTTCTTTACCATCCATCCTAAAAGCAAAAGACAACCCAACTGCCAAGAGATGGAAGAGCAAGTCTTCAACCCACACCTGACCTATGTACCACTACTAAATCATTTACAGACCTTATTTGAGTGACCTGTGTCTTTAGCATACTTTCTAAGACATTTACTCTCATTTATTTTGTAGAAAGGCAAATAGTTTTAACTCACGCTACAACTAGTTTTAGTCTACTAGAATCAAGAAGTTACAGCTGCCAGGGAGTCAAATGCTAAATTTCTCCTGTGTCACTTTATCAAGATTGATGTGGCAATGTGACACTTTTGGCCCAGTCTAAAAACAAATAAATTTGATACCTTTATCACAGATCATTAACCCAATATGTCATATTTTGTCTTCCATCAGACTAAAAATAGCTAAAGTTGAGAACACCAAGATAAAGGGTAAAAAAACCCTCACTTTTTGTGTTTTTCTAAGTTTCAGTTTTCATTGGCCATCTGCTCTCAATAAACACTAGAACCAATGTCAATTTTACACTAGCCCAAGCAACTGAATTTTCAGTTATCTATAACTGGACATTTGTAGCAAAATGATGTTCAGGGAGTATAATACAATATTCATTAACGTGCAATCATTTAATTACTAAATACAGTTCAGAGCTGGAGCAAAAGGGAATGTCGCTTATTTAAGGTGATTCCAGCATAGTCCCTGTGCCACACAATACGTTTATCATAACTGCAGGTTATTGTAAAGCATTAAAATCCATTTAATGGTTTTTGAAAATGGTTTTTGAATTCGACAAATTAAAAATATTCACTTAAAATATCTGTACAAAATCTGTACTAAATTGTGTGCCAATACATCCAATAACTCTTGTGATATTGATCTGAATATCTGAAAATTCTGGCCCTTTGATCATGTTAGACACACTTGGGGGATGTCCAAGTCAAAGCATTGATCCCATAGGCATAACTTAAAAAAAAATTCTTGTAGGGATAAAAAAAATCTCCTTTGATGTTATAGCACTAGTCTAGTCATGTTTTGTAATCTATCAGTTGTCTTTCTGGACCTAACAAAGTGATCGGTTTTGTTAGCTATACCTGTTTACTGCTTGTTAGTGCAAATACCTAATCAGCCTATATGGTAACAAAGCAACCCAGTGCATTTGGGCATTTCAGAGAAGTCTGAAATAGAGAAAATATCCAGTGAGCTGCAGTTCTCTGTTATTCTCAGAGGTCAGCAGAAAATGGTCAGACTGCTTAGACTTGAGAGGAAAGCAACAGTAACTCAAATGACCATTCATTATAGCCAAGCTATGTAGAAGAGCATCTTTGAATGCATCACATGTTGAACCCTGAAACTGATGGCAACAACAACAGAAGGCACACTGAGTGTCACTGCTCTCAGCTACGAATAGGAAACTGAATCTCCTTCGTCTGGGCTCACTAGAATTGGACAATAAAAGACTGTCAAAAAATTGTGCTTTGTATGAAGAAGCAACGTCTTTAAGTATCAAGCAACTTAAAGAAGTCCAGACGCTTTTAAAGCGTACACTTTCTTTTCTTTTCTTCTTCTTTTCTTTCCAAGTTCCTTAGACTACGATGACCTGGATGACTGAGAACCGTCACAGACATATGAAGAGCCTGGGTTTCTGCTTCAACATTCAGATGGTAGGGTGAGAATTTGAAAGCAACATGAACGCATCGATCCATCCTGACTCTTTCTAGTGGTTGTGGTTTAATGATGGGTGGGAGATTTTCTTGGTACACTCTGCGCTTCTTACCAGCTGAGTAGTGTTTAAATGCCACAGCCTACCTGTGTATTGCTGCTGACCTAATGCATCTGTTTAAAACCACAGTTCATCCATCCTCTGCTTTCATCAGGATAACACACCATGTCGCAAAGCTCATATCATCTTAGTCTGAACTCGTTTTTTTCAACAGTTCACTGTGCTCAAATAGCCCCCAAAGTCACAAAATTAAATCCAGCTGAGCATATCTGGGATATGCTGTAACAGGAGATTCCCATCATGGATGTCCAGTGCACTCTAAGAAATAAAATGTTGCATTTACTCCACCCAGTTATGTCAACCGGTTCCACATAACTGGGTTAGTGAAATATAAAATGTATGATACACTTAATTTGAACAACAAATTTTAAGTACATCTGTCAAGCTTTGGCTAATTAAATGCAAATCACAAGAATGGTGTTGTATTAACTAAATATCATAATGTTGATCTAACTAACATATTGACTTAAATTGACAACACTAAATAAAATCTACTCAACCAAAACAAGCCCTACTTACTCTATAAAATAAGATGTTGCATTTACTCCACCCAGTTATGTCAACCGGTTCCACACAACTGGGTTAGTGAAATCTAAAATGTATGACACATTTAATTTGAACAACAAATTTTAAGTACATCTGATAAATTGACTAACCCTAAACGAGCTCTACTGAAACTATAGGATTAAATTACTTACTCTATTTAAAGTAAAATGAATAAATTAAACACAATTTTATTCAGTTAACCCAACTTTAATAACACTTGGTGTAAAATGTGCTGAAGCAAACTTTGAGCTGTTCAAAATTCTAGATCAATGCCTTTTTCCTAAACAAAAATATCTTCACATATATGCAAGTGCATATTAAGTACAGGAAGACATAATGCAGAATGTTAAAATCAAGTTATTAAAACTGGAAAGTGTTGTGATTCCAACATTTTTAACATTAACATGACTTAATTTAAACTTGCTTCGGGTACAATGGAAAACTCACAATACAGTCCTATAAACAACAAGTAGAAATGACTTTAGTGGCATTTTTGTCCATATTTAAAAAACCTTTTTTTTCCCCAAAACTTAAAATGAAGTCCAAACTTAGGAGCAGTCTTGTTCAATGTAGCTGGATGGTGGTAAAAGTTCAACATGAACAAAGCATGCCAAAAAGTATGAGGCCTTGCAGAAGTTCTTGCGGAATTCAAACTGAACAGTTTATAAAGTGCAAGGAGATGGGTTTGAGAATCTTGTAACCAGTTCAGTGTCCTCTATAGTTCAGTGCAGGCTGTTTCACTCAAGCAGTTTGTTTTTCAGAACTTGCACATTCATGGATAGGTTGTTCCCATCCAACTCCATCAGCACCTTCTGAAGAAATTCAAATATGTATTTCAGGTGCTTTGGGTACCTCAGATTTAGACTGTAGATTAGTCCAAGCAGGAGGGCACACCCCTTTGCCACATCACTAAGAGCTTTCAGCACAGTGTATCCTTCTATGATGACACCAATGTCCTCAGGTGTATCTGCAGAGTCTGCTCCTTCATGTCTGACAACACAGACTCCTAAAGTCAGCTGCTCCGTTTCTCTTCTTGCACTAAGATCCATATCCTTAAAATGAAAACAAAGGGGGGAAAAAGTTACTTGCATATAGATACATATGAACAAATGAGCCCACCTTCAATTTACTATCCCAAATTAAAAAAACCAAACAAACAAACAAACTGATCTTTCCCCTTTTCTAACTTACCAAGAATTCCTTGAACAGGTCATCTGGCTTTTTATTTAAGTAGACACAGTTTTTAGGACGCATTCCCGTCGAACATCAATGCTGATATTCTGGTGGAGATAAGAACTCAATGTGAGACAAGATTTTGGTTCTTTTCCACCTCTTCCCAAACCAAAGTCAAAAATATTAACAGATGAGTGATTAGCGATGAGTAATTAAACAATGTTTGACAACTCACATTAGTGACATTCAGTGAGGTTAATGATTGGTTAGGCACTGATTCTTCTGAGTCAGATCAACAAATATATGAACACAAAACTAGAAGCTTTTCATTTTTGACAATACATGAAAGCTTTCACTTTTGCTTTAATCAATTCTAGACTGTTCAACAATATAATTATCAATTGTACCCCTAAAAATGTTAAAATGAAATAGAAGATTAGAACTCGGCAATATGGATTCAAAATCCTATCACAATATTTTCTGGTATTTATTACGATAACAAGAGTTACAATAAAAGATAACAGTAACCACAATCACATCTGAGCCACTTTTGTTGCATCTACTGACAGACAGAACTAGCTGACCAACATAAAATGAAGGGGGAACACACAAATTGTCACTTTGATAATCAATGGAACTGATACAAGGAGTTAAATGCATTACATATAGCTGTATTACACATAATGCTGCATTTTAATGACACAAGATAAATGCATGTCTTACACTTTAATCACTGATATTAACACTAAACCAGATATCAACACGGGGTAGAATTCCTTCAAACAATGTAGCAACTTATTTGATGCATGTTTCTAAAATACACTATACATATATTTCATTCTTCAAACGGATCGGATCGCTGGCGCTCCTGGTGCTCATTACTGACACCAGGGAGCATGCGCGGTAGATGTTGGGAGTAATTTTAAAGCTGCAGTTCTTAGTAGGCAAGTTGCAGCTTAACATGAATCGTAAAACATTTTGGGAAATTACACCGAAGTGGGCCCAATAATATTTGTTAAATGCCTGACTAATAACACCTGTGAGAGGCATACAAGCTAGAATGCTAAAAAAAAAAAAATTACCAGACATCATTTGTTTTAAAATAAAACATACAGAAGTACTCCCGAAAATGTCGGATGTTTATCATTTAGTACACATTAACCAAATATGTCATCCTTAAATGGTTGTACTTACCGAATAATCCTCAAATGGCAATGGATTTTATCCAGGCTTCTGAGCATGATGCAAGTTTCGGTTGAAAATGGCAGTTGTTCAAACTTCCACACTGCACATGTGCAAACTGAGAAGTATGGAGAGCCTGTTAGGACAATCCTCTTCAAATTAAAGTGCTGTTCATTTTAAATGAACTTTTTACGTTGAATTTAATGTACTGCATTTTGTTGTATTGAAATATTGTGTTATTAATTAAAATCAAAACAATATCCTTGTGTTTAGAGTTAAAAATCAATTGTGACATTAATTTTAACATAAAACGTTTACATAATGCTAGCAACATCAATGTATCATTTCTTAGAGTGTGGCAGCAAATGTGTTATGTTATCATGTCAATAAGGAAAAAAGTCTCTGGGGAATTTTTCCTGCACCTTGTTGAATCTGTTCCAAAAAGAGTTTTCTACTCTGAAGGAAAACAGGTATTAAATCCAGGTATGTCCGGGAAGGTAGTAAAAAAGTGAAGTAGTAAGTGTCCAGTGACTGTATGTGTACCGATTCATGATATAGAATGTTTACATATGTTATTAAACTTGCTGTAATGAATAAACCATCAGAACTTTGAACAGAGAGCAAGGAATGATGCCGAGAACTGTAGTTGCCAAGTTTTTAATATAGTAGAGAGTGATATTATACCCCTTTCGTCAAAAAAAGTGACAGGTTACTTCCGGAGCTCATTAATTATTCATGAGCTCCGGAAGTCCGGAAGTAGGAAGTAATTAAATTATCCCCTAATTAAATTAGCCCCTAATTAAATTAGCTCCGGATGTCCGGAAGTAGGAAGTAATTAAATAATAAAAATATGATATTCATAAAAATATGATATTCATAAAAATATGATATTCATAAAAATATGATATTCATAAAAATATAATTGATTATTTAGAAAGTTTCTTATATATCAAAATAGCATTCTTTTATTTCTTTAAGCAATTAAAAAATTTATTTATTTTTTTATGCTCAAAAAACGCCATCTGGTGGTGGGTCAGTGTGTGCGCGCGCCCGCGCGCGCCCGAGGCTGTGTGTCTGGGCGCGCGGGGGCGCGCCCGTGTCTCCGGACCGTGCTCTCTCGGGCTCTGTGCTCATGTGTTTAAAAATGTATTAAACCATATTAAAATTGTTTAGTTAAACTTGTGCTTTTGTAACGTTCAGTATGGCCACAAACACATGCTGCATGCCTTGGGGGAAAACTTTATTTAGATTTATATGCATTTGTAGATTTAGAATAAAACTCATACTCAGAAAAAACAACTCGCGATCCCCGCAGCCCCCTTAACCTAATCCTTAGATACATAAGCAGGGAAAACTCCTTAAAAAACCCTCCGCTATTTCTCCAAAACCCTACAATAACTTGTTAGGGTACCCCCTCTATTCCCAAAACCTTATATTCGATAACAGGGAAAATCCTGAAAAAATCCTTAGTCTTTTTTCTCAAATTCAGCGCCCCGCGGCTCCCTTCATGCTCAGCCAAACAAAGCCAAAACTCCTTTTAAAAATTTCTCCGCGATTTCTCCAAAACCCCTAGAATAACTTGTTAGCTACCCCTCTATTCCCCCCAAAAAAAGCGCTATAATCCAAAAACATTGGGAAAGCTCCTTACTCTTTTTTCTTCAAAAACTTGCCTCTTGCTAGCTACCTCTAAAATTCTACGCAGAGTCTAAGTTCTACCTCGCTCTTAATCGCACCGACCCGCAACAGCTTCCAGAGCACAATTTTTTCCTGCTTGTTCGCTCCCCGCTCTGCTCCCGAATGCGCTGCTTACCTCGTTTGAAAATTCCCCCCTTAGACCAACTCCGCCTCACTGCGCCCCGCTGCCAATCACATAACCCTTGCACCGCTCCCTTCGCACCCCGGTTAGCCAATCCACTCCAGGTCTGATTTTACGATCTCCCGCTGATGTTAAGACTATCTTCGAACCCCCAGAAGACCCCTGCCTTCAGCCATATCAACAACTGGAACCGCTCAGACTGCTTGCGACTTCGCATAGGGAGCGGCCGATTTCAACAGCAACTTGCGTCTCTTTCCTTATCCGCATATCATTCGGTAAGTGTTAATCTTGCTCTCTAACTACATTTTTGCATTTTCCTTTTTACCATTCTGTCAATCCTTTCATTTAAATAAATAAATAAATATCACAATGGTTTGTAACAGGTACAATACACCATCCATCCATCCATTCGCCTCCACTTATCCTTTTCTCAGGCTCGCGCAGTGCGCTGGAGCCTATCCCACGTGCAATACACTTTAAAATATATATAAGCTCCACTTTTAACCCCCGTAAAAGTTTATACATTACATGTCTACATCACCTATCATGGCCTCATCGGGTATCTCATATCATCTTGTTATTGTTATGTTATGCTCCTTTGATATTTTGCTAGTTTGCGTGTTTTAAAACTCTTTTTGTTTTTCTTTATATTTTTAGACCCAGATGTGTTAACCTGATCCCTGCGAAACACCAGCTCTGCGTGGATTTTGACCGCGAGTGACCGGATGTTGTTTCCGGCCTGAGGTTGCCTGAAATGCCGTGAGGCTCGTTTGAAAGATTGCGCCCGAGACCAACTCCGCCTCCAAGGCATGCCTACCTTTAGCTGCCACCAGTGAGATATCAGAGCCGGGCTCCACATATCCAATCAGGAGCACGAGCAAGACAGCTTTTGCAGACTCTCCAGAAATATACAAGTCCTTACCAACTGCTCTGCAACCCAGTGTTTCTGGTCCCCTCACTAACATCGCTTTTTGAGATATTTTTTATGAACCACCAAAAAAGCAATTTTACCCCACAGACTGGGTCTGAGGGCAGCAGCGGGGACAAATGATTGTAATGAAGCGACGGACATTTCATGGCTGGTCTTGCATAATCGTGAGTTATTATGTCATATGGTGATAAGTACATAGTTTTGCAAGAGGCATACAAGCACTGTGGAAAAAGTAATCATAAAACTGTTTTTGTGAACACCCTACGTTATGCTTTAAAAAATGTGATACATGTAATGTGATCATCAAAGAACATGATTTAAAAAAAAAAACTTTTATTCTTATGCTTTTAAAGTATGTCAGATTATCTTAAAACACTTATTTGTATGTTATAATGTTTTTCTTACACCATGTGTAATTTTTATAGACACCGTATTCATTGTATCAATGTGTAATTATGTATCTTTGATAAATAAATAAAATATTTAATCTTGTATTTGTGTACTTTCTGGTGATTCAATAAAAAATTAGTCACATATCGCTCTGATAAACACAGATGGCTGAAAGAAATGTTTGATGGAACAAAGGAAACAAGTGTCTTGCTGCTAAACTTTTAAGTCACCATGGTTTAAATGAGAAAGTCTGTATGTAAAACATGAAAAACTCCATATCAGTGATATCTACAAAGGTGTACTCATTTCTTTGTAATGGTACTTTACTGTTCCAATGAAACAAAAAGAAAATCTCATTTTTAAAGTACATTTTTCGGCCATCCTGACCTATTTTCAGGGGCAAGAATGTTGATGTTAGACTGTGTTTTAAATCAGGTTGTGATCTTAAACTAACTATCACAGCACTGATTTCAGTTGTAATGTCAATTAGAATCCCAATTTGGCTTTTCTCCAGTCAGTGTTATGGTGAAATTTAACTTGTTCTTTTGTGTAATTGCACATGGCCCAGCAAAGGACCCCTTAGTAAACTGTACAGCATAAGTTTTCAATTCACTTTTGTCAGAAAACTTCACAGTATGAGAAGTTACAGCACAGTTTCTCCAAACGTGTGGTTCTTTTTCAGCCAGCGTGCTTTTAGAGCATCTACATTAGCTCATGTAGTAAAAGTACAATCAGTAAGTGTACTTTAACATTTGAGATTCCGAGTCACTCTTGCTTAGATCATGTGAACTATATCATGAACCTTTTTTTGTATAATGCATTAAACGTGTTCAAATCAGTTTATTTTCAATTTATTTTAACTAATCTAGAGACAAGCAACTCCTTTTTAGCTTCTGTTATGTATTTACCTCTCACACCTTAATCTAGATGTTAGTGTTCTCAGAGTTAACATGTCTCATGTTGCCATGTTGTATTTCTAATACCCAGCCTCAGTGTTCGCCCTGTTGACCCTCAAATCCAAACACCAATGATCTAGATATTCACAACATTCATAAGGAGATTCTTAAGGTCTTAAGTTTTGTTGTTTTTATGTTTTACAAAAAAAAAACTTCACATTTTTTATATTTTTAAACGAAAGTGACATGCAAGGATATTTTTCTTTAGTGATGTTGCTTCAGCAATCTCAAATACTAATTATTCTGGGAATTTTTATGGTCAAACTATGTGATTTTCCAAATGTGTGTGTGTGTGGAGTAAAATGACCTTGTTCTTATGATGTTGTCACCGTGAATCATTTAGGATTAACAACACAAATTGTATCGATAGCAGAAACAGTCTTATAACTTATAATTCTCTCACGTTACCGCTAGTTTTACAAACGCAGTCTTCTTCAGCTCTGTTTATGTAGCTTTTATGAAACTGATTTTCCATAGTACAAGTAGAATTTAATTTTTCTTTGCTCTCCAGTATAAATGCAATAATTTGCAGGCTTTTTACTGAAACTCTCACAATGCAACACTCAATGCTCAGAGCTTCATATATCAACAGCTCTGAAAATATCTTCTTTTTTAAAGTAATGTAGGACAGGATCTCTCACTCTCTGTGTCTCAAAAAAACCCAACTAAACTGGCAATCACCACTAAACAAATGAAAGTAGTTTATGGCTTTTTTATCAGCTGCATTTCTTTCATTTATGTATTGATCCCATTGTTTATTGGTAATGCTTTTAGGTCACTGTTTTAGCATGTCTGCCTCACACTCCATTTAAACAGTTTAACAGATAGTGGGGTCTGGTAAGGAAGTTGGGGGGAAGCAGACAACTCCACAGGAAGAGTCTTTTTGTCTTTTCTCCACTGTAAAAGATAGCAAGGCAGTGTGAAACTTTCTTTGCGGGAAAGACAAAACTGAGAGCCATGCTAGGCTCAGTGAGAGACTCTGCTCACCCTCTGCCCCAGCGATGGCAGTCCCTCACCAAGCTTGATTTCTGTTCTTTGTCTTGATTAAAGAATGTTAGCTACCGCTCATCGCTTGTCTGCAGGCTTTATTAAACGGAAAACTTCCACAACAACCTCTAAACAGTGGTTTATGGCTTTTTGTCACCTGCAACACCATGTAACACTTGGATGTTAGATTCTTTTACCAGTCAGTGTTGTTAGCCCCAACCCCCAGGCTCCAGCTGTCTGAGCTCTAACCCTGGCTGCCAAATGTCCCCCTGAGGCCTTTGTGCCTTTTACCACCAGACTAAGTTTGTAGTCCTTTCTACTAATATTATTTTATTTTTTTATTATAGCACAAGTTTCAGTTAGGTTACTACTTTGACTTCCTCAATTTGAGCACATTTCTGACCCGATACTTTATCAAGCTTTTACTCGAGTGTTTTTGACACTAGCAGCTGTACTTCTACTTAAGTGAAAATTGCCTGCAATTTTGCCACCTCAGTTGCCACTTTTCTGGAGTTTGTACACTTTTTATATTGAAACGTTCAACGTTTTACGTGTTATCCTTGATAACAGTTCTAAACAAGTTAACTTTCTTCACTTCAAAGTAACCCAAAAAAGAAACTATATGTCCAGTTCTCTTTACTCCAAACCTGGTTTAAGGCTATGCTGTTGTTGTGATATGGCCATACAAATAATATTAAGTTTAATTAATCTTTTAAAAAAATGGCTGCTTCATGGCTACCTGTTCAGAGAATTTGCAGACTTTTATGGAAACTGTCACAATGTAACACTCTCACTGTCAAAACAGGGTTGATCCATGTTTCTATGAACACTGATTAATATATCAACAGCTCTGAAAATCCTTTTTTTTTTTTTTAAGTAAAGCAGAACAGGATCTCTGTATCTCTAAAAATCCCAACAAAACTGGCAATCACCTCTAAACAAATGGAAGTAGTTTATGGATCTTTATCACCTGCAACACCATGTAACACCTAGATGTTAGACTCTTTTACCATCACATTTGCAAGGGTTTATGTGTTATCCTTGATCACAGTTCTAAATAAGTTAACTTTCTTGACATAAAAGTAGCCCAAAGAAGACAAATATATGTCCAGTTCTTTTTTACTCCAAACCTACTGATCGGAAAACATTATGTGATGCTGGAAGTTTTCAACCTATCCATCTGCAAAACAAGTTTACCTGTAAGCCAACACATTAGACGTAAGCAAATTTGTGAAATTCCTGAACAATGTGCTTTGTGGAGTAGCAGTAGTACTAGAACTAGTACTAGTAGTCCTAGTATTCTGCAGCAACCAGGCTTCAAGAGTGATCACTCTTCTGGCTTTCAAATGGTGAAAACATGTCACAGTCTTAACCGCAAATCAGAAATGTTGGTAAATTTAAAAAGGAATTTAAACGTCAGCTTTGACATAGACACAGACTTTATTAATGCCACACTCAGGAAATTCACATGTTACACATGATTTAGCTCACCTGCTAACTCCCCAGAGCAATAACCACATCAGCATCATTAGCCTGAGTGTTGATCCTCCAGGTGAGTGAGTGGAGTTGAGTGTGTGTGTGTGTGTGTGTGTGTGTGTGTGTGTGTGTGTGTGATCAGAGGTGAAGCTGCTTTCTGCAAAGTCTCATCAACAACATCTTTAGAAACAAACATCAACAACCAGGAAGAGTCTAAAAGCACTAAATATGAAACAGACCATTTACCATACCCAACACTGAGCTCCTGCACAGTCAGATGGAGTGAAACATAATGTCCCAGTGGTGTTCTGTTGGATTTAGCAGGTGAGCGTTGTTGCCCTCAACAGTCAGCAAAACAAGTCATAAAACAATAAAAGAGGCTCCCTTATCAAGAGCATCCCAGCACTGTAGTTCCATTACAATCAGTTTCCTTTATTTTATCTTATCATGTCAGAGGCCAACTGAAACCAAGTCCACCTATATAAAAACACCCCATCAGACACACAGTAGTTTCCTCAGCACTTCACAACTGCCGCAAGGTATAGCGTTTTAACTTTTTATTTTTTCGGATCCCAGACACAGCGGTGTGAGGTAGTTAGCACACAGTTTGGACGTGTAGAAAACATTGCTTGTTTGGAACACATCAGCAGAGAGGTAGAGTTCATAGCTGTTCATAAGAGTTTAATTTAATCAAACCTCATTTTACGGATCTAAGTGGCTCCTCATCACTAGCCAATTCACCATTTTATTTAAATATCTGAATTTTCGGAATGAGGATCCAAGCGGGACACAGAGGCTGCTTTAACGCACCAGAATGCAAATATAAATAAAAGCCTGACTATCCTGAGAGCCTAGCTGCAGCGAGACCTTTCTTTCACACGGATTCCTGGATGTGCGTCGGATCCGACTTTGCTACCCGCACAGAGCGTTTCTGACAGTCGGGCGCTGCTTATACAATAGAGAAAAGCAACAATACACCGTGTTTCTCTGCTCCAAGGTAAGGATGTCTGTTATACCCAGCGCATAAATGTCTCTGTGTTAACGCTGATTATTCAAACCCTGTTGAAAATGTGACACATTTGTTATCCAAAAACATTTCCTCTAAATTTGCAAAGTTACTGATTTAAAAATTATATTTTTGAATTTTTAATTGCATGACAAACATACAATAGACTCTTGAGCATATTTATATAGCTAAATACACACACGTTTGATGCATTATACAAAAAAAGGTTCATGATATAGTTCACATGATCTAAGCAAGAGTGACTCAGAATCTCAAATGTTAAAGTACACTTACTGATTGTACTTTTACTACATGAGCTAATGTAGATGCTCTAAAAGCACGCTGGCTGAAAAAGAACCACACGTTTGGAGAAACTGTGCTGTAACTTCTCATACTGTGAAGTTTTCTGACAAAAGTGAATTGAAAACTTATGCTGTACAGTTTACTAAGGGGTCCTTTGCTGGGCCATGTGCAATTACACAAAAGAACAAGTTAAATTTCACCATAACACTGACTGGAGAAAAGCCAAATTGGGATTCTAATTGACATTACAACTGAAATCAGTGCTGTGATAGTTAGTTTAAGATCACAACCTGATTTAAAACACAGTCTAACATCAACATTCTTGCCCCTGAAAATAGGTCAGGATGGCCGAAAAATGTACTTTAAAAATGAGATTTTCTTTTTGTTTCATTGGAACAGTAAAGTACCATTACAAAGAAATGAGTACACCTTTGTAGATATCACTGATATGGAGTTTTTCATGTTTTACATACAGACTTTCTCATTTAAACTGGTGACTTAAAAGTTTAGCAGCAAGACACTTGTTTCCTTTGTTCCATCAAACATTTCTTTCAGCCATCTGTGTTTATCAGAGCGATATGTGACTAATTTTTTATTGAATCACCAGAAAGTACACAAATACAAGATTAAATATTTTATTTATTTATCAAAAGATACATAATTACACATTGATACAATGAATAAGGTGTCTATAAAAATTACACATGGTGTAAGAAAAACATTATAACATACAAATAAGTGTTTTAAGATAATCTGACATACTTTAAAAGCATAAGAATAAACGTTTTTTTAAAAAAAAAATCATGTTCTTTGATGATCACATTACATGTATCACATTTTTTAAAGCATAACGTAGGGTGTTCACAAAAACAGTTTTATGATTACTTTTTCCACAGTGCTTGTATGCCTCTTGCAAAACTATGTACTTATCACCATATGACATAATAACTCACGATTATGCAAGACCAGCCATGAAATGTCCGTCGCTTCAATCATTTGTCCCCGCTGCTGCCCTCAGACCCAGTCTGTTGGGTAAAATTGCTTTTTTGGTGGTTCATAAAAAATATCTCAAAAAGCGATGTTAGTGAGGGGACCAGAAACACTGGGTTGCAGAGCAGTTGGTAAGGACTTGTATATTTCTGGAGAGTCTGCAAAAGCTGTCTTGCTCGTGCTCCTGATTGGATATGTGGAGCCCGGCTCTGATATCTCACTGGTGGCAGCTAAAGGTAGGCATGCCTTGGAGGCGGAGTTGGTCTCGGGCGCAATCTTTCAAACGAGCCTCACGGCATTTCAGGCAACCTCAGGCCGGAAACAACATCCGGTCACTCGCGGTCAAAATCCACGCAGAGCTGGTGTTTCGCAGGGATCAGGTTAACACATCTGGGTCTAAAAATATAAAGAAAAACAAAAAGAGTTTTAAAACACGCAAACTAGCAAAATATCAAAGAAGCATAACATAACAATAACAAGATGATATAGCAAATCTTGCCTGTCCCCGGCGGACAGGCGCAAGTTTTTCCCAGAGGGTTGCGGGAGAGAACAAGCTCCGACGGGAATGGAACTGGGGCCAGATGAAGCAGGGCGATCTAGCGTAGAGAGCAAATACTCTCTGTCCCGTGTGGAGAGACGAATATTCTTTCCTGTGGATCGCACAAGCACTGGTGGTGAATAATTCGGGGAACTCGTACCAATAAAGGTGTCCAAGTCAGAGATATCTAGAAAGTTTGATAAAAATGAAAAAAGAGGGTAAATGTTTTGTTTTTCTTGTACAATTAGCTGTTAAGAAGGGGAACAAGAATGAACCAAACCTACCAATTCGATCGAGAGACTCAAAAAAAGAGGAGTTGAGCAGGTTTATCTCAGAGTCTGAAAAGAAATAACATCGAGTATTTACAAACAGTAAAAATATAAACATTATATGAACAAGAGTGAGAAAAAATGAGATACCCGATGAGGCCATGATAGGTGATGTAGACATGTAATGTATAAACTTTTACGGGGGTTAAAAGTGGAGCTTATATATATTTTAAAGTGTATTGCACGTGGGATAGGCTCCAGCGCACTGCGCGAGCCTGAGAAAAGGATAAGTGGAGGCGAATGGATGGATGGATGGTGTATTGTACCTGTTACAAACCATTGTGATATTTATTTATTTATTTAAATGAAAGGATTGACAGAATGGTAAAAAGGAAAATGCAAAAATGTAGTTAGAGAGCAAGATTAACACTTACCGAATGATATGCGGATAAGGAAAGAGACGCAAGTTGCTGTTGAAATCGGCCGCTCCCTATGCGAAGTCGCAAGCAGTCTGAGCGGTTCCAGTTGTTGATATGGCTGAAGGCAGGGGTCTTCTGGGGGTTCGAAGATAGTCTTAACATCAGCGGGAGATCGTAAAATCAGACCTGGAGTGGATTGGCTAACCGGGGTGCGAAGGGAGCGGTGCAAGGGTTATGTGATTGGCAGCGGGGCGCAGTGAGGCGGAGTTGGTCTAAGGGGGGAATTTTCAAACGAGGTAAGCAGCGCATTCGGGAGCAGAGCGGGGAGCGAACAAGCAGGAAAAAATTGTGCTCTGGAAGCTGTTGCGGGTCGGTGCGATTAAGAGCGAGGTAGAACTTTAGAGGTAGCTAGCAAGAGGCAAGTTTTTGAAGAAAAAAGAGTAAGGAGCTTTCCCAATGTTTTTGGATTATAGCGCTTTTTTTTTGGGAATAGAGGGGTAGCTAACAAGTTATTCTAGGGGTTTTGGAGAAATCGCGGAGAAATTTTTAAAAGGAGTTTTGGCTTTGTTTGGCTGAGCATGAAGGGAGCCGCGGGGCGCTGAATTTGAGAAAAAAGACTAAGGATTTTTTCAGGATTTTCCCTGTTATCGAATATAAGGTTTTGGGAATAGAGGGGGTACCCTAACAAGTTATTGTAGGGTTTTGGAGAAATAGCGGAGGGTTTTTTAAGGAGTTTTTATTGTAGGGTTTTGGAGAAATAGCGGAGGGTTTTTTAAGGAGATTTCCCTGCTTATGTATCTAAGGATTAGGTTAAGGGGGCTGCGGGGATCGCGAGTTGTTTTTTCTGAGTATGAGTTTTATTCTAAATCTACAAATGCATATAAATCTAAATAAAGTTTTCCCCCAAGGCATGCAGCATGTGTTTGTGGCCATACTGAACGTTACAAAAGCACAAGTTTAACTAAACAATTTTAATATGGTTTAATACATTTTTAAACACATGAGCACAGAGCCCGAGAGAGCACGGTCCGGAGACACGGGCGCGCCCCCGCGCGCCCAGACACACAGCCTCGGGCGCGCGCGGGCGCGCGCACACACTGACCCACCACCAGATGGCGTTTTTTGAGCATAAAAAAATAAATAAATTTTTTAATTGCTTAAAGAAATAAAAGAATGCTATTTTGATATATAAGAAACTTTCTAAATAATCAATTATATTTTTATGAATATCATATTTTTATGAATATCATATTTTTATGAATATCATATTTTTATTAATATCATATTTTTATTATTTAATTACTTCCTACTTCCGGACTTCCGGAGCTAATTTAATTAGGGGCTAATTTAATTAGGGGATAATTTAATTACTTCCTACTTCCGGACTTCCGGAGCTCATGAATAATTAATGAGCTCCGGAAGTAACCTGTCACTTTTTTTGACGAGAGGGGTATAATATCACTCTCTTATAGTCATCAATGTTGTCGTTGCACAGTAAAGTGCTTAGCAACTCCCAAAGCAACTTAAGCATCTAAATTCTGAGACAGCTTTAAAAACAACAACCAAACTCATTTTATAGTTGCTACAAGACACCCTACTGTCACAGTTTAATTTTGTCAATTTAATTGCTTTTCTTTGGCAAGGTTACCTCTCATGTTTGAATAAAAGATTGATTCCAAATGCTGTTATTACAGTAATGTCTAAAAAAAAACATAATCCCTCCTTAAAGCTGCAGACACTTTGCCACAGTCCACCATATCTCTTAAACACAGACAGGTGAGCATGAGCAAATTTTACATTTACTGCAAATTTGTGCTTTAAAAGTCTCTTAACATTATGAGGTTTAAAGAAGCATTTCTCACCTAGTCCTTACAGAATGTTTTCATCCTGCACAATATTTGTGACTGTGTCAGTAATACAGTTTGTCTCATCCAGATGACATTTTTTAAACTTTCAAATTTAGGTCCATGTTTACACTTAAGTGAGATCATGGAGCACTGTGGTGACATTACAGAGTTAATGACAGATATTTGATATCAGAAACTTTCTTCTGTCTGACAGTGGTACATACTGTGCATGGGTCTGTTCCTCTTCTTGCTCCTTTCTCAGGTTTCTGCTGTCTTAGGTATTCACTAAGCACGTGATCAGTTTTGGTCATGTTATAGATGTATTCATTGTTTGTTGTTTCACCCTAGATCGAGGTTCTGAAACTCACTAGTCCTTCAGCTTAGCATACAGTCTTACATGGTGCTGGACTCCATGCATGCTATGAGCTTTCATATTTAGATGTCATTGGCTTATGTGTCCGCTTATGTTTATAATCCCAGCAGGGTATCTGACGCCTGACAGGAGCTGAGGCAGATAATTGGCCTAGTTGAACTAGGGAATCCTTAGGGATCAGGATTGTTGAACCATCAGTTAGCCATTCTGGATATGTCTAATTGTGCTTCCAGGAATCTTAAAAAATATTCAGAGAAAAACGTCAAAGAATATGCACACAGTATTCTTTGTTTTCTGCATCAGCCAAAGGGATTTGCCATTTGATTTCCTATTCCAAGTTCATCTTGGCTCATTCAGTATAAAATATAAAACTATCCTCTAATTTATTCACATTGGACAGGCTAGCCATTCACCCAATGCCTGAAGGGAGATTTAAAAAGTATCACCCTGTGGTCTGTCACAGCATTTTATCTGGAATACTTTAATGCTCCTTTTATTACTTCACAGCTTTTTATGTTTGTTGTATTCATTTTTCCTCCCAGTCCTTTGGCAGCTACATTTGTAGTCTGGCATTCTTAATCCTAAGTATAACATATAATATTCTCAGTTTTAAAACAGAGAAATTAATGCACTTGTATAGTTCTTCACAGGTATATGCATCTGACAAAATGAACCAAAAACACAGTACATGTGCTGTTAGATGAGCTATGCTAACATTTATGAATTATGCCAGCTGTTACCCTCTGTCCAGTCATCAGTAATAAGCACATCAATTAGCAGTCTGATAATGTAAATGATATACAATATCACAATAAAAAAAATACAATTGTCTGACCCTAACAGACTGGCCCACATAGTGCAGCTACTTAGCAATGAAAGCTTCAGATTAACCTATCCAGGTGTTCCAGCGGCAAAAAAATCTAGATCTAAAATCTAGAGAGACAGTCTAATTTGCATTTGAAGTTAATGAGAGGTTTGTTCACACTTCAGAGTGAAACTTCTAATACTCACATGATAAATCATGTACACGCAATGTACAGGCAATAGTTGCACACTAGAAAGCAATGTTCAAAAGCATTGTGAATCAGTGCCTCAGACAGGCTACAGCAGACAAAGTGTTCAGTAAATCTGCCATAAGAGAGGCAACAGGAACACTATACAGAGTGCACACCTTCATTCAATTGAGAGATATCTCGGAAACTGTATTACAAAGAACACAGACAGAGAGGTCCTGTTTAGGTATAATATGATGAAAAGGAATGCTCTGAACCTTCCAGTGTCAGAAAAATTGTTTTTCTTTTGAATATATTTCTTTCCCATTGTCTGTTATTTAATCAAATTTTGTTGTTGCTTCAATTGAAATGTCACTTGAATCAGTTTTAGTGCCTAACAATGCTATAAGGCAGCGGTCCCCAACCTTTTTTGCGCCACGGACCTTTAAGGTGTCGTGGATAAATACAACAAAATAAAAGTAGTATCACTACTGAAAAATAGAAGTGTTATTCATAACACACGTAAAAAGACCCAGGAAAACCGAGTTAATGATAAAAATGATAACAAAATAACGCTGGAAACCGATAGAAACCCTGAAAACCATACATTTCACACCTGAGCCTCAACTCTCGCTGCCCGGTACCAAACGACTCACGGACAAGGCTGGGGACCGCTGCTACTTGGTAAACCTTGAGAATGAGTTTGGGAGTTTGAGCAAGGCGATGATGTAAAACAGGCAAATGTTGCTAAATAAACTTGGCATAAAAAGTAAGCAAATGTGTGTTTGGTTATTATTATAAATTTTTTGTACAATGCATCTTGGCAATACATCTTATACCTTTGGAAAGCCTGTTTATTCCCCCTTAAACTGTGCATTTGTGGGTTGAACTCTAGAGTCGAGTATGTGGGCTGTGCCCATGAAAAAGCTAAATCTTCTTTGCTGCTGCCAAGCAGCTCATTCTGCTTTTGACTCTCATTTGGTGTTGTTTATTAGATTGATTGGTTGTGTGAAGACACAAGATATGCTGACTACCTAACAACTTCTTCATTTAACAAACAGCAGTTTCAGTAGCATGTGGAAAATATAATACACACAACACACAGCCACACCAGCCCGGTACCTCCTCCTCATGCTGGTAACCAGTTTGATCACTTGCTACTGTTGGCCAGCCCATTCTTCAACCATTATTGTTGCAAGTCAGCCAATGAGGTTGTGTTGGTCACTCCAGCACAAACAGGAGAACCAAGCTCTCACATGGGTTCAAGTGTATTCAGTAAGTACAGTGGTCCCTCGTTTATCCCGGGAGTTACTTTCCAAAAATAGGTGAAATCCGCGAAGTAGCCAGCTTTATTTTTTACAATTATTATAGATGTTTAAAGGCTGTAAAACCCCTCACTACATGCTACACTTTTCTCAGACAGGCATGAACATTTTCATACTTTTCTCTCTTGTTTAACCTCTTAAGCCCCAAGCCTACCTGATCTCCTGCCTTTTGCCCCCGTATCAGGGGGCGTTGGGGCTTAAGAGGTCAAACACTCTCAAACCTTCAACTCCAGTATTATAGAATGAAACCAAAGGTCAAACCCTGTTTTTTTGGGTCCACAACATGGAAATAGAGCAGCTAAAGGTGCGAAAATGTGACGTCGCCAGCCATCGACTGGCTGGTCAGTAGTGTCACTCAATGAGTCATGAGAGACCTTTTCACAAAAATCAAAACCGCCATTTTTGAAACCCAGTAACGAGGGAAATGGCAACAAAAAACAACACTGTGGTCCCTCAAGTCTGACAAAAAGCCACAGACCGAGCAGCAGGTATATTCTTGCCTTGAACTCCACCTTTGTTGTAGCATTCATGTCACATATTAATTACGCTCGGACGTGTTGCTATCACAACAACCACACACCTCGGAAAACCAGTTGATCTCAGGCTGGTTTTCCGGGGTGTGTGGAAAACCAGTCTAGGAGAAACCAGCCATGGAGATCTGTGGTGAGTCGATCAAAAATCTAAAAGAAATCTAAAAGAAAAGGGGCCTAGATGTGATGCCAATAGGGCACCTGATTGTCAACACCTGAGGTACGATAAACTCAAAATAAGAGTCATAAGCAGAATAAAGCTGTTTGGCATTGGCAAAGAAGATTTGGCAAGTTTTTGGCATCATTTACAGGGAGATAACTAGGTTTTCCAACACCAAGGTTTATTGCCAAGAAGCTTTTTTACAGCAAAGGATTAATCAACCAAACACAAGTTTCCTTATTTTAAGTTTTTAAATAAATAATATCAAATATTATATAAACAGTACTGTTCCACCTCTGCTCTGTTGTTGTCATGTTTAGGTCTGATTTTTGTGATAATATTGAGTTTTGATTTTATTCTCATTCTTTTTTCTGTCTCTAGTGTCTCGTGTGTTTCCCTGGATTTGGCTCCCTTCACTTCATCTGTGTTTGGGACTTCTTCTAACCAGGCCCTATTCCAGGAAGCATGTTCAACATTTTAAACTAAATTTAAACTCAACTCAAACTTTATTAACTCTGACATCGTCTACTCATTTCAGAAACTTGGCGTGTATAACTAGAGAAAAGAAAGCCATCATGAGCTGTGGCCATGATTCACTATAGTAATGTGTAAAGAAAGAGCAACAGCTAAATTTTAATCCAGTGGAACAAGGGATCTCAATATGTGTCACTAAGGAACATGACGTTTATCTTAAACAGGATGCAATTATTAGTTTGATGAAAATGTAGATAATAGAAGCTAATATCAGTCTTCACTGATTGATGATGGCTCCCTCACAACAGTAGAAGAGATATTTTGCTGAGTGGCTGTTAATAATAGAGAGCGTTAATAAAAGAAAATTAATGTTCAATTAATGTAAAGTTTTATAAATAAAGAAAATGTGTCAAAAAAAAGTTTTTACAAAACTATGTGCATGATAGCCTCCTAGATTTGAATAATTTCAATATGAATTTGGAAAGATAAGCCATTTTGAATAAGGAATAGAGATCGTGTCTGGACAAAACGAGGGCACAATGAACAGACCCAGTATGTCTCTATTTTCCTTATCTATTTGAGATCTCTGTTGCTGTCCAAATGACTCTGACCAAGGCACAGTTTGCTGTCTGCATATAAGAGGTCACTTTAAAACATGTTTAGTTCGGTTTTATAGTCTTAAAGTCATTTCAGCCTCGACTTCACTTTAATCCACACACCATCTTGATGATCTCACCTGTGACAAACGTTTTTCCATCAATGTGACTGATTATAATAAGTCAGACTCGTTTCCATTAGGTAATAGACTCCGTCAGAGCTGCCCTTTATCAGTGATTCTGTTCGGAATTTTTATGGACAGAATTTCTAGGTGTAGCCAAATAGCCGAAGGCTTCCACTTCCGTGGTCTCAGAATTACATCTCTGCTTTTTGCAGATGATGTGGTTCTTTTGGCTTCATCGGATGATGGCCTCCAGCTCCCACTGGAATGGTTCATAGTAGAGTGTGAAGCAGTGTGAAAGAGAATCAGCACCTACAAATCTCACGCCATGGTCCTCAGCTGGAAAACATTTGAGTGCCCACTCCAGGTTAGGGAAGGGTTCTTTCCCCAAGTGGAGGAGTTCAAGTATTTTAGGTGTCTTGTTCATCAGTGCCAGGAGAATGGAGCAGGAGAGTGACGTGGATGCTGTAATTGTCTGCCGTGGTGAAGAGAGAGCTGAGTGTAAAAGCGAAGCTCTCGATTTACCAGTTGATCTATGTCACTACCATCACCTACGGTTACGAGCTGTGGGTAGTGACCGAAAGAATGAGATCGCGGATACAAGCGGCAGAAATGGACTTCCACCGAAGCGTGGCTGGCCTCTCCCTTAGAGATAGGGTGAGAAGTATGGCCATTTGGGAGGGGCTCAGAATAGAGCTGCTGCTCCTCCACATCGAAAGGAGCCAGTTGAGGTGGATGAGGCATCTGCCAAGGATGCTTCGTGGGCACCTCCTAGGTGAGGTGTTCCGAGCATTTCCCAATGGGAGGAGTCCCTGGGGCAGACCCATGGAGGGATTCTATCTCTCGGCTGGCCTGTAAACGCCTTGGTGTTCCCAGACAAGCTAGAGGAGGTGGCCGGGGAGAGGGAGGTCTGGGCTTCTCTGCCTAGGCTGGCCCCGGATAAGCGGAAGAAGATGGGTGGATGGAGATAAGTTTTATTTAAATAAAACGTATTTATTATTTATCTTTTATATTCTAACTGGGCACTCAAAACATGTTTACAAGCCTCAGTCACCCAATTGCGTACTCGCTGATATATGTAAGGGTTTTTTTCTTTTTTTCTGTACCCAAGCACCTTGTCCAACATTCACACACACAGTCACACTTCAATGGATGTATTAGGGGCAACTCTGGGCTTGGTATGTTGCCCAAGGACATGCAGACTGGAGAGACCCGGGATCGAGCCATCGATTTTCCAGTTGGTTGATGATCCACTCTACCTCGTGAGCTGCAGCCGCCACGACAGTGATTGCTACAGTAATATACAGTATGGTAAATGATCCAGTGATGTACAATAGATGTTTCCAGTGCAAGAAAATGGGCCTAACAGCTCTTACTACTAACAGTTACAGACTGCAATGCAGTTGCTTTCTCTGTCCTTACGTTGACGACTGATTAGTAGAAAAAATAAAAATAAGGATGTCGACATGGGATTTCGCGGATTGCAAAAATGTAAATTTATGCAGATTAATTTGCTCTGCTATGCTCTTTGATGGCGACTTTCTGAATGAAGACATTAAAAATTGTGTCAGTCAGAAGTTTCAGGTGCAACAGGAGGGAGGAGTCAGAAAGAAAGTTTGTTGAAGAAAACCTTCCAGGGAGCAGGTTAAGTTCACAAAGTCTGACAAAGTTTGTACAGTTTTACTTAACTCTCTTTCTGGAACAGAAAAACCCAGAGTTTCCCTCAACTCAGCCTTAACAATCAAGGTTGTTAAACCCGCTTCTTGGAATAGGGCCCTGGAAGAGGGCCCAGTTCTTCTTTATATGTTTCATTCTCAACAGCATGTATCACTCACTCTTCAATGCTGCTCCAAGTGACCTTCCAATTCATACTTCTTACAAATGCTCTACATTCTGAAACAGCACGAGATATTTATAGCAGCCATGAGAATAAAAGATAATTTAAAATACTATTTATTCTAAAAATCATTTTCAGTAGTGTGCTTACAATAGTTGATAGACATCAAAGGGCAGTGATCTCAGGATTTCTGTTGTAGCTTACAGTTTTGTTCCCTTGTATTCTCCCCTACATATTCAGTGAAACTGAGACAGGCAATGGTGTGCTATTTAGTGGCTTTAATGACAAACTTTCAACTACAAATTTTCAAATGAAGCTTGGCAGGGTGTGTACAACAGAACTCTAGTTGATTTGCATTAACATTAAACATAGCTAACAGAAAAAATAAAACTAGCATAAATTAAAAAAAAAAAACAACACCTGTGAATTTCAGCTGAGGGGCATTTTTCTGGCACTTAGTCCTGTTAGCTACTCGTTTTACTGTGGTTCAATTTTTTTCCCATTTTAAAATAGAGTATCCAAAATGTTTGAGTTTGAGTACTCAGTCAAGGGAAAAGTTAAACTGAAAATCAGTTGAAAAATGTACAAGAAGCTGCTAGCATTATTTATGAGCCACTGGACAAAGAGAAGAGGTCATGCTGATAGACATGGTTATGCCACATTAGTCTTCTATCAGCAGGCACCTTCAGAGCCACAGGCTGTCCAGATACACTCTGCTGCCCATTGCATTATATAGTTTTCACAAAGTAAGTTAGAAACCAATTAGGTTTTTGTATGTGTAAGATCTGAATCAACAACACTTTTGAATCATACATAACACAGAAGATCATAGTTAACTTATTTCAAAGCATAGCTGATTGTATTTTTTTTTTCATTAATTTGATTCATTGTACCCATCCAAACTATTTGTTTTGGTTTAGGAAATGGTTCTGAATAAAATGTACCCTTTCTCAACATTAACAACAAGTTTAAAGGTTTTTCTACACACGAAAAAACAAAGGTTTTGAAGGGAAACTGGATATGTTGCTGGACATGGAGGTGCAGGTCATGAGATATGCACCACACTGGTTGTTGTAACTGACAGGAGCCCAGGGTGCTGCAAACAAAAAAAATCATGCCCACCTTTGTTGTCTATAAGGGATCCCTAAGAAAATGTCTAGATTTTAAAAAATTGCTGCTCCTTTAAATGTGACATCAGTGACAGTGTGAAGTTGGTACACACAGATAAAGCAGGTGTAAGCACTTACAAAGTTGTTTGGAGAGTAGAAACTCATTAAATAATGCTCATCTGCACTGGCTAGACACATGTCAGAGAACATTTATAATACCATGTCACATATTCTATATTTCATGTTATTTCAAATTATGAAAAGATAGTCTAATATGTAAATGTCATTTTTTGATTCATATTTTTAGCCTTTTCTACTCCATACAATTGAAATGCTCTCATGCATTATATGACTGCCACTTTGTCCTCCCAGTCTGATTAATCAATCATTTATCTTAATCATCTTGTTTTCCTGTCTTGTTTTTGGGGCTTTTTTTTGTTAACAAATCTCTTTTGCCTATCAGCTGTCCAACATATTACCAAACATTTAAAATCTCCTCATGCACATTTAAAAATAATTAATTCATTAATGCAGCCATAGGAATCCTCCAATCACAGTGTAATTAAAATATAATTGTAAAGTTCTGGTTCCACGCTCAGTTTCATACTTCATCTCTACCACACACATATATGCATGCACATAATCACAAAATAGATGCAACATGCATCACGTAATGGAAGATTTTAAGGAAAAACTTTTGCCAACACCAAAAACACCACTTGATACACTTTATTTTTGGTGTTTAAGCCAAAAATAAAGTGTATAAAGTGGTGAAACATTTCATTTCATTAAGTAAAATAATTTGCATTATCTTCAAAATGGCTGATGTGGCCTTTTTTCAAAAATAATTAATACAATCTGAGACACTGATATGAAGCCATAAGGAGAAAAGTGATTGACCAAGTTGGGAAAAATGATAAAATAACGTACACATGATAAGACAAAAAAGTATACCTCTGAGGTCTGCCTGTCCTACCCCATTTGATAGGATTAACTTTAAATTAAATGGCTTTTCTAACTAAAAATGTCATGGTTTAAGGGGCTCTGGCAGCCAGCCCTAATATAAATTTCCATCTGTAAGGCTTACAGCCCCACAAAGTTTCAAGCAAACTGGCAGAAGCTGACAGTCTGTTTCTTCTCTCTGTGTCATTGTTTGAAATCCCAAATTTTGGATTTGTAAAAGGGGGAAATATTTGTTTGAGAGTGCAGCGTAGCCATACTCAGTAGGCAGTAGAAGGAGAGTGAGATGACATAGCAGGTGGAATCAAAACCAATTACAGCTTTTGGGTATTGGTTTTAGAAGTTTTACAGGTGGCAGCTGCAATTGGGATGGCAGAAGAAAGCAAAATAAAAGGCTGGATGGAAGGAGCAAGGGATGATGTAGATGACAGAAGAGGGAGTGTGCTCCTAGAAACGCCTGTGAAAATCAGTGGCCCCCTGGGAGACCAGCTGAGCTCAATTACCAGGAGAATACAGTTGCAAGGGGAAGCCGAACGGATACAGCATCGATCTGTCACACAGTGACAGCAGGGAAGAGAGCACGGGCAGAGGGGGAGGGGTGAGCAGCAGACTAGAAACACAGGGTGGAAAAGAAATGAATCTGGAAAAGGGTGCAAGCCAGAAGACACATAGGGGCAAAAAGAGGCACGAGCAAAACAAATTCTACTATTTAGGGTGAATTACACTACCCTAAGTATGCTATTGTCGCTGTAGTTTATTTATTCCAAACAGTTTTCTCTAAACCAAATGAATCATCTGAATTATTAGATTGTATCTGGAGTATGATGGGGGAATTAAAGCAGTCGCTTGCATAATGCTAAAAGATGAAAAAAATCACATTCCTCGTGTTCCATTGCAAATAATAGTTAAAATAGGAGAGACACCCATTAGCATCTCTGCACTATCTATCTGAAAATATTGCTAGACCATAACAAGAATCATTTCATGACTGCTATTTTGCTGTTCCAATTTTCTCAGTTTATTTTGATATCTGCAGGTCTTTTTATTTCCTCTCTTGAAATGTTGGTGCCAAACACACTATTGGGCTTAGCAGTTTAACACATTATGAACTCAGATTTCTGTCAGATTTACATATTTTCTTTTTTAGCTATTAGTAACGAGTGAATTGTAATGTTCATCCACATAAATAATATATTTCAGGTGTGCTGTTTGTCCAGGAGACCAGGTGGAAGGGAACCAAGGCCACCGAAAGTGCATTCAGTGTTCTACAATGGTGTAGACAGGAAGAGAAATGGAGTAGGGGTAATGTTGAAGGAATGTGAATAGTGTTGTGGAAGTGAAGAGAGTGTCAGACAGGATCAGGAGTTCCTCAAAGGGGTGGTGTTAAATGTTGTCATTGGAAGAGAAAGAGGAAATATGGAATAAGTTGGATGAAGTAGTAGAGAGCGTCCTCAGAACGGAGAGACTGGTGATTGGAGATGACTTTTGTGGACTTTTGGTGTTAAGAAGAGAAATGCAGAAGGACAGATGGTGGTGGATTTTGTGACAATGATCGAAATGGCTGTTGTGAATAGATACTTCAAGAAGAGGGGGGAACATATCCTTTGCAGAAGGTGCTACCTTTAAAAAAATAGGAGTCTGCTAGGTGGTGTCAGGGGAGACTATAGCTAAGCATCATTGAATGGTAGTCTGTTGGATGACAGTGGAAACAATTGAGAGGAAGCGAGCCAAAGATTAAATGATGGAAGTTAAAGAAGGAAGAATGATGTGCAGAGTTCGCTGAGGAGTTGAGACGGGCTCTGGGTGTTAGGGAAAGGTTACCAGATGACTGGGATAGAAACTGCCAAGAAGGTCTTTGGTGTTGCCTCTGACAGAGGAAAGAGGACAAGGAGACTCGATGGCAGTTCTGGAAAGAAGAGTTCAGCAAAGAAAAAGTGAGATAGTCAGGGAGGTGAAAAAAGTAGACAGGAGTACTTTGAGGCTAGGCATACAGTAAAGAGAAACGTGACAAAGGCTGTATTAGCTATGCGGACAGACTGAGCTGAAAAGATGGAGGGCAGGTGTCTGTAAGAAAATGTCTTGGAAAGAGGTCGCTGCACTTTTTAACCAGTTAACCAGAATCCTGGAAAGTGACAGGATGCCTAAGGATCGGAGAAGAAGTGTACTGGTATCAATTTTTAAGAGCAAAGGTGATGTACAGAGCTGCAGTAACTACAGGGGGTAAAGCTGATGAGCAATACCAGGTAACTGTGAGAAAGAGTTGTTGAAGCTAAGCTAAGAAGAGAGGTGTCAATCAGTGACCAGCAGTATAGCTTCATGCTATAGATGCAATCTTTACTTTGAGACTGTTAATAGAGAGGTACAGAGAAGGCCAGAAGGAGTTGCATTATGTCCTTGTAGATCTAGAGACAGCAGGTGACAGGGAGGGGAACTGTGGTGCTTACTGGAGAAGTCAGTACTGGCAAAGAATTATGTGATTGGGGATGTAGGACATGCAGGTTAGCGAGACAGGGGTGAGGTGTGCGGTTGGAAAGACAGATGGGGTGGTGAAAGAAGGTGCGGTGGGCTTGCATCAGGGACCAGAGATCAGGCAGAAGTCTCCGTGGACTATGATGTTCACAGATGACCTAGTAATCTGTAGTGAGAGTAGGGAGCAGGTGAAATAAAGTCTGGAGAGATGGAGCTATACACTGGAGAGAAGAGGAATGAATACCAATAGAAGCAAGACAGAATATATGTGTGTAAATGAGAGAGAGACATGAGGAGAGGTAGTGTTGGTAAATCAGTTTAAATACCTGGGGTCAAACATTTAAAGCTGGTAGAGTTGAAGGTGTTATTCATGATTTTATGTCATGTTATGGATTGCGTGAAGGAGGACATGCAAAGGTTTGGTGTGACAGAAGAGGATTCAAGGGATAGGGTGAGATGGAAGCCGATGATTCACTGTGGGACCAGTCGAAAGAAGAAGAAGTGATTTTTTTTTTATTCTGTAATGTTTGGCAGCAGTTTATGTTTAGAAGGCAAATAACAGAGCCAGTACAATGTGATATGTCATATGGGAACTTCGCACATACCGGGAGAGACAAAGTGCACACAAAATGTAAAAGTTTATCAGAGGGGGTTCAGAAAGAAGAAAGGGGAAGGGGAAAAGTCAAGAAGAAGAAGTGAATTTTTTACAGACCCTTAAAAGTTGACATGTTAACCATTCATTTCTTTGAAAGGGTTTCATAATTAAAAGTAATTATCATAGCCCCTATGAATCCACTGCAAGTAATACAGAATTTCAATTAATGCCAAGAAAATCTCACAGTACAGTAATAACATACTTCAAAGCAAAATGCTTGGGGCAATTCTGTTTGTGTATGTTATGCAAATGCCCACAGGCACATTTCCTGTTTAATTTTATCCCATCAATTGAATCTTACCATCTCATTAGCTTTTCATGCTTCCAGCTCTCCACTTCTGCCCCTACAATCCCACACTGCCAATGAAGAAATGACCATGGGCCTTGTATTCTTAGAACTTACATGCGCAATTTTTTTCAGCTATATTTAATGAAATTAATATAAGTACACTGTTGGGAATGATGCCTCAAGGAGTCATCTGAGAGCAGAGTCCATGTCTGTTTAAATAAGGGATTCTCAATAACTTCATCAAACTATTCTGACAATAAAAAGAAATCCATAATTATGAAAAAAATTGAGTAACTGGGTAGCACAACATTACACAATCATCTACACAATAATCTTCTGTATTTTTAACATTATTAATATTAACCACATCTCTTTTTGAATGTCTACGACTCCAAGGACAAAAATCTGTTATACCCCACTCAGTATGTGAGTGTGTCAGATCACATTTTGTGCAAATTTACAAATGTAGGTTGAGGAAACTGGGTGTTGTTGATGTTTTTCCATAAAAATAATACATTTAAAAACATTGGCCGAGATGGTGCTTTGCTGAAAGCTACATAAATTGGAATCAGTCATACACTTACAGTTAGGCTGAATAATGGTGATCAAGAACAGCACAACACTGTAATAAGTCATGGAATTCACCTGGATGTTAGTCCAACAAACACCAATCACCTTACCATTACTGCAGTACCCCCCTTGGAAGCAACACTTCAAGACAATATTGGGCTCCCCAAGCAGAGCAGCACACTCAGCCACCTAAGTGATCAAGGGGCTGATTTACAAAATATTTTTAGATTCATACTTGAACTTACTTGCAATCCTTAGAAGTTGCTGCCGTTAAAGGTAACAGCTGTTAACGGGTTGTCAGGTTTGCAAAACCTAGCAAACTGTGGTATGGACGTGGAAGGGTTTGGAATGGGGCCAATCACTGTCAGTGCCAGTCAGTGCTTTAGTGAAAAACAGCAGACATGGCACACACCATTGTAAACAACATGTTTAAACAGAAGCTTTAAAAGGTTAAAAAAAACAACACTTGTTTAAAGAGGTTCTGAGAACCCTGTTGTTATGTGCACTATATGCTATACATTACCATACATTACTTTAATAGATCTTTTATTTCTGTTCATGCACAAAGATGTGTTTTAGCTATTTAGGTAATGCAGACAGATGTCCTTTCATGCACTCCTCCGAAAAGCCAAGAACACGCACACAGTTCTGTGACAGTGAATTTGCGTGTAGGTAGAATGCCGACTGGTTAAAAGGTACAAAAACATGGCAGCAATTGCAGTTTTTATTGTATTTAGAGCCATGGCTACTTCCTTCAAATGCAGAACATGGCATCCTGTTTTAAATTTAAGACATCTTGTATATGATGCTTAATTCCATAAACCTTTATTTGATACGCTTTTCTCTTCATGAATGACAAAGAGCCCAAGGCCTTAAGCTTGCTCCAGACTTCATACATCTCAATATATTTGGAAAAAGCAAGATACACTGAGGTCCAAACAATCTACTACCAACATTAGTGGTGACAGATATCACAGACACCACAGTTCCTCCTAAGTCCCTTGTGCAGAGCAGTGCTGTCAGCATAAAGAAAAACCTACACAAAACCTACACAGGTAGGTAGCTGTTTGAAAAGATGTGATTGAAATCACATCTTTTAATACTGTCTTTTGCCACTGCCTTTGTGTATCTACCTGGAGTAAGAAAAAATTACTCCAACAGTTAAATATGTAGTTCAAACCCACACCTGATCTGCAAGAATTAACGCAAGATGCAGTTGTTAAATGTCACGTAAGGAGGTGCAATGGACAAATCTAAAGTGCTGACTTTAGGAATTAAGTAAACGATAATCCAGCTGTAGAGGGAAGGAAGGAGGATACCATAAGCAAGTCTCTTAAAAATATAAATGGAAGTGAGCATTGCTAAACGAGAGAAAGAAATACTTAAAAATTTTGAATTACATGCAAGTCTGTTAGTCACTGCTTAAGAGCTATCCAGCACTGAGCAGAAACAAGGTACAGTAGTGTTCTGTTATGCAGCAGTAAGTCTTGGATCATTACCATGTGTTGTTAAATCACTTTTCCTTTGTGAAACTAAGCAGGTATTTTGTTATCCCTCACCAAGACCAATAGATGAAAGACCTAGAGCCTTTAAAAACTTAACCAATGCACCCAAGAACTACTGCTTACGACTTGTTTGTCACTTGCAATGTGCATGTCTACAAGCGCACTAGCTATTTTGGAACATGTATGTGCACTGCAATGTACAAAAAGGGTTGGCAGAAGTTGAATATGGTGGTGATTAATAAATCCACTCTTAGCCAGTCTCATTAATGGCCTCATCGTTCTGAAACAGCTGTGCCAATCACAGTGATGCATGGCAGCAGCTCAACAACAGCTCCAGGAAATCAGATTGGCATCTGGATGGTGCAGAGCACAACGACCTGAACACACAACCCCTGCTATCTGCAGCCAGAGGCAGATGGTGTGAGGGGGGGTTTATTTAACGTGTATCATAATGATAGATATAACTAATAAAACATGTTGATGAAGCCATTTGTATAAGTGCATCAATCAAAGCTATTTCAGTTTCAGTTTGCAGTACATCATAAATTTAAACATCATAAATTACTACATAATACAATTTGACAGCAGGATTTCCCTTGTAAAGCATTTCAAAAACAAAAACATGAAACAATACATTGACTCAAAAAAAATGGAGAAAGGGCAGACACACAGTAACCGTTTGCCATTGAAATCCATCTTCTCTCCAGTCCATCTGTGCATGAAGAGCAGAATGCAGAGAGGTAAAGGATGTTGTAGATGCCCAGTTAGATAAATGTCAGCACACTGAATTTTCTGGACTACTTAATTTTTCTTGAATATATACCTCTTCAAAGGAGTTGCAAATTTGTCGTGATTGCAAAATTTGTACTGTTACTTTCAAAGAAATAAACTAGGCTTGCAGGCTTTATAATCACTCAATTTAGGTTTTGCATGTGACCTCATGCACATGTCGCTCAAGAACTGTCGGCCATGTTATTGTGATGTCAAACCTTTTATACATACTTTACATAGAAATTATTACTATTCACAATGCCTATATTCTGCTGCATGGTGACAGTTTCCTGTTGTTTCAGATAGAAGAATACAAAAATATATATTTATAGCTAAACAGTATAAGAGTTACAAGTTACTTGACTTTTTAAAATAACCAGCATCTGTTTTATCATGATTACTTAGTTTTTATACTTATATTTTCATTAGCTCTTTCTATTTTTTGTCTTCCTCATCTACCTCATCTGCCTCCTCCACCGCTACTCTTACCTTTTCATCTCCATCTCATCCTCTTCCTCCTCATCTTAAGCCTAACTCCTGAACTCTAGTTTGGGGAAGAAATCTTAAATGAACATAGTTAACTTAATCTCAAAACTGTCACAATTAGTTATTGTCAGCAGATGAGACATGTGACCCTCACATTTCTGGACAGCTGACAAGAGATAGTTAAACAACAACATAGCGTTACAAGCTAACGTTGTGCCAGCTAACATTAGACTCTAGCGTCCTAAAACTTTAAAACTACCTTCCCTTTGATCAACACTTTTATTATATTCTCACATCATGAGAATTTATTTGCTAAGTGTGGTTCTGCCCACGTTAATAACGTTTCAGTAATAGCAATGAATAGCCGCAAACAGGTGTGATCAGAAATGACCTACACTGACTTGTGTAAAGGATAATGCACAGAGACATGTAAATGTTTTAATTCCTCTGAGAGTATATATGCACTTGTTTGTTTACTCATAGCTGTCATAGTGTATCTCATCTACATAATGGTTTGCAGGTTTTCCACTATGTTTCAGGACTATTAAACATCCAAAATGGCCGACAAGTTAAATGTCAAGCGGTAAGCGGTCACATGTCTGCAAAACCTCTATAGACAATGCTTCAATTTTTATAGCATTTTAATGATAATCATGTATCCACATTCACTTTCATACTCAATACACTTCAATACTTCCAGTATTGTGCTTCACTTCCCAATACTGTCTGTCTGGTGATGGACTAAAGTGGTCAGGTGTTCACCTTACAAAGAATCTATTTTTTTTTAACCATTAATACTGTGGCTGAACATTTGTTTACGACAGGAGTCCTCTGCTATTTTTTTTTAGATATATCCTTCAGTTATAATAAATCCCAAATTTCATGGCAACCCATCTGGGTTATTGTAACAACCCAGTTTGAGCCTAAGTGGCGGCGCAGCCAGCAGATCAATGAGATCAATGAGATCCACAGAACCATTCAGCAAGCATGGCCAGACATATTAAAAAGCCTTGAAAAGTGTTTGTTATCCATGCTACAGAATTCATAAACCAAATCCTTGGGCAAACAAATCAGTTTATTTTATACAGGTTTCATGAAGAAATTATGCGGGTCTCTGTTCAGCCTCTGCTACATTACCAAGGCACTTCCTTATGAATCAGAATGTCATGAGCTTTCTGTGGACCCAAAGGCAAAGGAATGCTGCTTCACCAAGGATGATCTTCAGCTGTTTGACTCACTGCTGCTTCATATCTGCTCATAGCCTACAAGAACTGTGGCATGCATAAGACTTGCATACTACAGGGTGGGCCATTTATATGGATACACCGTAGTAAAATGGGAATGGTTGGTGATATTAAAGTCCTGTTTGTGGCACACTAGTATATTTGAGGGGGCAAACTCCTCAAGATGGGTGGTGACCATGGTGGCCATTTAGAAGTCGGCCATCTTGGATACAACTTTTGTTTTTTCAATAGGAAGAGGGCCATGTGACACATCAAACTTATTGGTAATGTCACAAGAAAAACAATGGTGTGCTTGGTTTCGACCTAACCTTATTCTTTCATGAGTTATTTTGAGTTAAGTTTCTCTTTGTTCACAGCCATTGACATGTCGAAGAGGTTAACACGTGAGGAGCGGATCGAAATTGTGTTGATATCTCGTGAACGCAGTAACCGGGTCATTGCAGCAGATTTTAATGCAAGACACCCTACGAGACCACCCATCTCCCATGCTACAGTTAGCAAACTGCGTGCTAAGTTTCGTGAAACTGGTTCAGTGTTGGATTTGCCAAAATGTGGACGCAAGAAAATTGTCACTAATGAAGAAACATCAGTGGCTGTCCTAGCTTCATTCAGCAAGAGCCCACAGCGTAGCACTCGCCGCATGTCACTGGAGAGTGGCATTAGTCGAACATCCCTTCGGCAGATATTAGCTACTCACAAATGGCACCCTTACAAACTCCAGCTACTGCAGCATGACCCAGATCGGCGCACAGAATTTGCAGAATGGGCAAAAAAAAAATTGGAACAGGACCCTCAGTTCACGCAGAAGCTTTTGTTCAGTGATGAGGCAAACTTTTATGTAAATGGTGAAGTTAACAAACAAAACCACTGCTATTGGTTTGACACTAACCCACATTGGATGGATCCCTCCAAGACTGTTGAAACAACAAAAGTGATGGTTTGGTGTGGTATATGGGGTACAACGATAGTGGGTCCATTCTTCATCAATGGAAACCTCAAGGCCACTGGATATTTGAAATTGCTACATGATGATGTGTTTCCCTCTTTATGCACTGAAGCTGGCACGTTCCCTGAGTTTTTCCAGCAAGATGGTGCACCACCACATTATGGGTGCCAGGTCCGAGCATTCCTAGATGAACAGTTTCCTGAAAAGTGGATTGGTCATCGTGGGCCAGTTGAATGGCCCCCAAGGTCTACCGATCTGACCCCCTTAGACTTTTATCTTTGGGGTAATCTGAAGGCAATTGTCTATGGAGTGGGAGAAGAGGGTTGCATTGACAATCCAACACAATGGGCAGCACATTGAACACATTCTATAAGTGGTCAGAAACTTGCAAATAGCTCATGAAAGAATAAAGTTACGTTGAAACGAAGCACCCCATTGTTTTTCTTGTGTCATTACCAATAAGTTTGATGTGTCACATGGCCCTCTTCCTATTGAAAAAACAAAAGTTGTATCCAAGATGGCCGACTTCTAAATGGCCACCATGGTCACCACCCATCTTGAGGAGTTTGCCCCCTCACATATACTAATGTGCCACAAACAGGACTTTAATATCACCAACCATTCCCATTTTATTACGGTGTATCCATATAAATGGCCCACCCTGTAGATTCACCTGACATGAATAATCTTTTAAATAAACCAGGGTCCAGGACACGTGTAAGCTACGTGTTAACACTTGCTAACATTAACAAAGATCCAAACATCGTCTTAAATAGTCCACCTGTCTTTTTGCTCATAAGGATAAGAGATTCTATGGAAATTGTACAGTATAAAAGAAATTAATTTTGCTCTTTAGAAACAAATGGAGGTGTCACAGCCCCAGGTGTTCGCTCAAGCTCATTTCCAGTTGCAATTATTAGATTGGATCAGGAGGGTTAGTGAGTAATCGCTTGTGGAAAATCAGATTTCATAGGGTTGTGATGGCACCGACTGTCTCAGCAGGCTAAAGCAGCAGATATTCAAATTTTGACTTGTGTGTTTGAGGAGGAGACAGTCACACTTGGTGATTGGTGGCTGAACCCCTGCAGCTTGTTTTTCTGGCTCTAATGAGGTTGTCTTTTGTGCAGAAAATGTCAAAATTGACTTCTCAGGGCTGTACGTTTTAGAATTGCACACCTTTAGCTAACGGATAGGAAATAAAAAAAAAAGCATTAAAGACAGAATATAGACGCATATAACTTTGAGCTGTTTAAGCTAGAAATTTAGAATCAAAATTCGATAATGTGAATGTCGGATGACCTGCAGGTCATTATATACCAAAGTTTGCCACCATTGCTTTTTCTTGGGTCCAAAAACTAAAAACTTCACTTGATGCTACTATTGTCCATAGAATTTTTAATGTCCCGCCATATTTTCTTTGTTTTACTTTAACTATGACTGCAGAGGTTTACTAACCATTATATATCTTGGGTCCATTACTTTAGCTAACTCTGAGAGCAGGGATGGGTATTGATAGCCATTTCCATTTAGGATCTAGTTTCAAGTTGGTAAAATACCTGAGGCCAGAGACTCCTTCATTGATCTTTTCACTCATGTTCCCAGTTTAATTACTCTCTTTTTTGCCTCTCTCTCTGATACCAAAGGTACATGTAAAGGGGGGAAAACACTAATGTGTAGCTGGAAAGGTTCAAGAACCTTACATTAGTTTTTCTGATTAATGCAGTTACAGTGTTTTGGGTGACTCCTCATTTATGTAAATATCTCCAAATGACTTGGTTGAAGTCCAAATAAACCACAGAGTCACAGCAGCTATGTGGTAAATGCTGTATGTCTGGTAGAAATAATTATAATTTTTTGTAAGGGGTAACTTGCTTTGAATGCAATAACTGTCTTTTGTCACCTGCATAATTTAACTATTGTTACTGATAAACCAATCTTACTTAATATTTTCAGTTAAAAATAACGTATTTTCTGTAAAACATAATAAACAATACCATCATAATATTCTTCATAACACTTCTGTGAAGCTACTGAGTTCATTTTTTCTTACCTTCCTTTCTCAGGAAAAAAAAAAAAATAGGAGCGAAGCCCATCAAATTGCCTTTTTCCAATCTGAGAACAGTAACTGTTACGCAACGTAAGTTGCTCGCAGGAGTATAAACTTTATTGGCGTCTGTTATATTTGGTTTTTCAGAGCGCTGCAGTCTACACCACACACTCCTTGACATCTTGCCGTTCCTTTCGGACACTACTATAGATGGACATGCAGTGGCACCAGGGTGTTCATTTTTATTCTTTGTGCTGATGATCTTTGAACTTTACAGACTGTGGAGGCATTCATAAAATTATATATATACATTTTTTTTTCGATACAAAAAAATGTTCATGCCTTTTTAATTTGTCATTTATTAAAATTATAAATATATATTTTAACTCAAAAGTACAGTTTTTAAATGTAATGTTGCTGAAACAACAAAATTAAAAAAAGAATACATCTATCTGATCGAGAAATCACTCATGTTTGGAAAAGAGAGTTTATTACAGAGAAATGGCTCTTTCCAAAATAAAAGCTATACTATACGCTTCTTCTGGGCTATATTCTCAGCAGCATATTAAACATATCAGGTCCCCATAAGGAGAATCATGTGCTAACAGCTGTCTAAATGACTCGGCTAAAGTTTGTAGCATGCGCGCTTGTTGTTTTTGTCTGCTTCCGCTTGTCTTTGCACTAGGATGATGTCAGCGTAAATGTGCAGTCATATTCGTTGTGTTCCCACTAGTGCTGTCAGGTTAATCTCGTTGAAATGACCTTAACGCCACAACACGGCAAATCTCCATTAACGAGCTACCCCTGATCTCTTCGTGCATGGGGCTAGATGGCCAACACGTTAACGAGCTAACTGCGCTAACACACTAGTTCCCGCCCATGTAATTGAGCATTGCGTGGCACATCCAACATACTGTTTTACTTTAGTCCATGACGCGCTTACCTTCAGGGTCATACTTCACATGAAAACCAAAATAGCTCCAAACACCAGATCTGAATGAGGGTGGGGGAGGTTCAATTTGCCATGTTGCAAGAAGAGCTTAACTTCTGTCTCGCTAGCTTGCCCTGCGCTCTTTCTTCTGACGATGCTGTCTGTGTTGAGCGCTCAGCGGATCTGCGTTCGACAGTGCAGCCTAGGCGGAGTAGTCGAACGCAGATTCACTGAGCGCTCAACACAGACAGCATCGTCAGAAGGAAAGTTGATAAAATAAATTGCAAATTTTGTATTGTTCGATACATATGCGTACCGAACCGAAAGCACTGTATCGAACGGTTCAATATCGATACGAATATCGTTGCACCCCTAATATATATATATATATATATATATATATATATATATATATATATATATATATATATATGTAGAAAGAGAGAGAGAGAGAGAGAGAGAGAGAGAGAGAGAGAGAGAGAGAGAAGATAGATATAAATATAGATATAGCTATAGCTATAGATATAGATATTTGCCTTGAGGGCAATGCTGAATGTGTGGACTTAATGTTTGCTGTTGACTCTGTATTCAACCTCAGTTTGTTAGGATTGGAATGTTTTTTTGTTCTGTTTTTTTTTTTCATCTGTTGGCTTCTCACACTTTGACAATGATCTTGATTGGCTATGAAAATATGCAGGTATGATTTTGAGATGTTTTCCTCACAGATTGTTTCACGATGTGACAAGTTTGACAATCCATCTCACTCCACTGTCTCTCTGGGGAACTTCCAGATTGCTCGTTATTTTTCATACCTGTGCTGAAGCAACTCAGGGGTTCCTTCAAGGGCAATTACTGATTTTGATGTCAGTGCTATAATTCAGCGAATAATTCTGTGCGAACAGAAACAGTCAAACATTACTGACGGCAGATGGACAATAATTAAGAGGACAAATGGGGTTTTTAACTTAATTGCTCATTAAAGGGCTACTCTGTTGAGTATTAAAATTGCATTGTAGTTGTAAAACCTCATGCTGTCAGAGCACTGATGCACCGTAATAGTCAGGCACACACACCAACCAATAGAGGTTTCCACATCCAGACAAAATCAATTCCTCATCTTGAAGTACAAATTGCAGAGTATTTGGCCTTCAACCTTTAAATCTGACATCCTGACACACCCATCTCCTAAACCAGACAGCTTCAATGGCTCAGATCAGCTACAAGCTTAATGCAGCATAAGCATCAGATGCCAGTGACAATCCTGTGTGGCTTTCATTACACTGTCCTCAAGACAGACGTGATTATGCGTGGAAGTAATACGACATCTTCAAAAAGGCGGTGTGACTTTGAAGAGCAGCATTTGTTTATGCATGAATTGAGCAAATGGACATTATATGCTACAACAATAATCCAAGCTTCTGCTGACAACAAAGCAAGCACTAAATGGGAGGAGGTACAAAATGTGTGTTTTCACATAATCTGAATTAGCAGCCTGTCCAGGTTTATACAAACAGAATTTTGTCGTTAACCATCACAATACTTCAATATCCTGAAAACTGCAGGAATAGAGATGGGGGAGGATTCAATTCCAGGATGTTTACCCAATCTGTGTGTGCACTGCACGAAGTGCGAGGCTATGAGTGTGCATGTGTACATCCGAGTCAATACACCTCCTGCTTAAGCATAGCTGTGTGCATAGGTTGTGTATTTTAATGTGCACACTGCTTATTCACCAAATGCTCAGAAACTCCAACTCCATTTTGAAACACTTTTGAAACAATAGAAACATTAGAAAGCTAATGAGTCTGTAGTAAGACATACAGTCAAAGAACAATGTATGAAATAATATTACACAGCCAGTTATTTCATAAAATGTAAAAATGAAAACAGAAACAATGCAGTCATATTGCATAGCTCTGTACACCATGAAGGCGTATGAATGTTATTATGACTATGATTACGATCATGATTATTACCAGCAGCGATAGCAACTGCATAACTCTATTCTGTCAATATGGGCTAAATGTCTCCACACCTTGCAGAATCTATGTCATAAGGACAGTCATGAATGCAAAAAGGGGACCAACTCCAGTACTAGCAAGGTGTGTCGTCACTGATTTCTAGAATCGATTCAATTCCGATTCACAAGGTCCCGAATCGATTCGATCCACGATTCGTTTAAATTCGTCAGAAATATTATAATTCAGATCAGTACATTTACATATTTTTGTATCTATAAAAAGGAAGCTGACACACGCAAGACTTTATCAAAGGTGTAAGCATCACAGCAGATGCCTTTGTGTCAAAGTAGCTGAAGATAAAACACAGAAAAACATGAAGGTGATTTTTCCTGGCCTGGGATTTTATACAAATATTCTGCAGTACATCAAAAACAAAAGAAAACCATTAAGCAACATATGAACGTTACCTCTGAAGTTACAGCGGTTTTATTAGAGACACAGCTAAGCGTTTTGCATTTTGCATAATTTTAAAAAGTTTAAATTTGTTCAGTATTGAACAGCAGAAATTAGGTTTTCTTTTCGGAAGTATGTAAAAGGAAACAAACAGCGGCCGACAGCACTGTAAACAACGGTAGACTTGTGCGTAACAAGCAAGCAAATAATGCAGAAAACAGATTTTTAGACGGGAAACTGTTATTGAAGTACAGAGAGAGAGAGAGAGAGAGCTGTGTATGAAGTGTGATTTTATCGTGGTGGAAGCAAAACAGGAAAAGTCAGAGGAAATTCATGACGATGTTAATGTGAAGCGTAGTTTGGATCTTCTTTTGCTGCTGGTTCGGTCAATATTGTTTAGAGAGAGATAAAACTACAGCTTTAGAATCAGCGCAAAAAGGCCATAAACACAAAGCGTGACTCGCCGACAGATCAGAATCAGCAAGCTGTCGGCTTTCAGCCCCGACCGTGTCCGTGCCGTCAGGTGAGAAAGGCGACATCTCACTGATTCTGATCCGCGGGTCCGTGCTGTGTGTTTACGTCTTTGTGCAGAATCGGTGTTCCTGCTCTCATTTACTGTCTTAACTGTTTGGTGGTTGTTGAAATTTTGTGAGGTTTCACCTGAAATTCTGGCATTTCGGAAAAAATAAATTTATATTAAAAAATCAATTCAGGATTTTAATGAATCGGTTTCACGTTATCCAAGCCAGAATCGATTTTAAACGATAAATCGATTGTAAAAACCCACCCCTAGTCGTACATACTGGTATACTGGTTATAATAAAAATATAATAAAATTCAGTTAAATTTGTTATTTCAACCCACTACAGCAAGGATCTGGGGAGGAAACTGCATTTACTCATAATTTCAAAATTTTGAAACAACTTGTAGCTGTCAGGAATTAATGTGAAGAGGACCAGATGACAGAAAAACAACCACAACAGACTTCAATCCTTTTCCAGAGCTTTGATTATATTTCTCTTACAGAAACAAAGGTTCAACACTCTCACCAACAGCACATCTCAACATGAACATCCCAGCCCCTGCCCCCCAAAAACCTTCCTTAACACACCCACATACATCTGACTACAAAACAAATCCCCAGTTAAATAATATAGATACTAGCTAAATCAACTCAAACTGAAGATTCAGCTCGCTCCCACCCTCAGCTCTCATGTAACAGTTTACCCCACTAATAGTTGATAATTAGGAAATTCCTTTCAGGTGCACATCATTAGGACATAATCATGTGTGCACTCCATGGCTGTGTCCCAATTCAGGATCTGCACGCTTGAAGTACGCATTTTAAGTGCGATTACGTCACCGCCACGCGACGATGGCTGTCCCAATTCGAAGTGTACTTCAAATGCATACTCCAAATGCGCCGTCGATTTCCCCAAATATCAAGCGTGGTCCGGTGCACGCTTCGTGGTCCCATATATCCCACAATTCATCGCGTGGCGGTGGGCGTGGATAATTTTGCCGCAAGAAGGGAGCGGCCGAAGAGTGAACTATCAAAAGTAAGTACTGAATATGATGTCACTTATTCATGTGCGAATGTTTAATAATGAAGAACATTAAAACATTACTGTTGGCCACATGTCAGCAAAGTTATGTGACATTAGTGATGATATATATATATATAGAGAGAGAGAGAGAGAGAGAGAGAGAGCGTGAGAGTGAGTTGAGAGCTCTGCCCACCCGGGGTAAGTCTTCTGACTTATCCCACTTTAATGAACGGTAGCCGCTAAAAGAGTAGTTACTGTCGCTGCCCGTTTTTTTTTGTGTGTGTGTGTGTGTGTGTGTGTGTGTGTGTGTGTGTGTGTGTGTGTGTTTAGCGCGCCAGAGCGGAGAACACGGACAGGAAGGCGAGGACGCCGCCGGGTTTCCCCCTTCTGCACCGCTTGCCTAGATTTTTAATTTTTAGTGACTTTTATACTGTGGCGGACGCCACTGGGTTTTTAATGTTGTGTTCTATTGATTTCTATTGTGTTGTTCCCTGGCCAGGGTTGTTTTAATTCATTTTACATTTTTAACTGTTTAAATATAATAAATTATATTTTAGACATACAGTTTTTAATTCGTGTGCATTCCCTTGGCTGCTCCACTGCTCTGTCCGTTTTGAGGAAGGTTTCCCTCTTTTAATAACACTGTGCAAAAATCACCTTCGCTCCGTTACAAATACATATAATATTGACCATATTATATTTACATTACCACAGTTAGATGGTATTAGTCTCATGAACAACATTAGCTAATTGTTATTTACTAGCTAATCTTAAAATGACTGTTCAGTACAGAAATGAAGCCCAACAATCATGTTTTACAGTCCCGTGGTCTCAGCCTCAGATACTCAACTAATCAAAGTGGTTTCATGACAAAAATGAATGACCAACAAAACATTTTTTCTCCTTTTATTTCTGTCAAACAAAGCTGTATGTAACATTTCTCGCGGTTAGTATCATGGTTGCTAGGCAACCTGAGCAGCACGACGAACGCTAGACCGTCCCCTTTCACAAGCCTCTCACTTCCGCACTTCTCGTACTTATAGTACGCACCGTACGTAGTACGCGTAGTGCGCGTAGTGCGCGTACTTCTAGCGTGCAGACCCTGAATTGGGACACAGCCCATGAATCATGGCTCCAGGAAGTTGTCCTCAAAAGGAAGAGTGGTTAGTGGACTTCAAAATAAAAGCATAACAAAATCAAAACTTCCTTTCAGACATGTGTGACAAGTGTGTGCTTTACCTTAGTGAGGGAGCTTCTTCCCCACACCCTCACACCACTGTTGAGGAGATTGTATAACATTTTATGCATTCAATATACAAGAATCTACACAAGTGTTTTGATCAACACTTATTGAATGGAATGAAAACTGATACTGAGCAGGGATACTGTTTTTGAATTCATACTTTTTACCTTGTTAATAGGAAAATTGTACTTAGTAGTCAGTATAATACTTTAATGATATAAGTTTGCATATGGTAGAATGCTGCATGTAATCATTTGTGTGTAGAAGTATATAGTTGGTGGCATATTGAAAGAATGTCTCATCCTAGGAGGTCTGTAACATTCTAGGGTGTTCACCCCCACATCCTAGGAGCATGAGAGAGGTCGTACCTTGTCTTATTGTTTTACGGTAGGATTAACGTAGCTATGTCAGTTTTAGTTTAAGTGCTTTTTTACATATAGATGAACTGTTGGATTTTCCAGACCAGCAGGTTAAGGGAAGTCGTTTATGGGGCCACACTCTGACTCCACACACACACACACACACACCTCCACATTCCAATGTAAGGAACAAACGCTCACTGAAGTATAAATAAAGACCGGGGCAGTTTCTCAGCGCGAGCCTCAGTGCTGGAGGCTGCCCTTGCTAGCAAGAAGTTCTGTGTGTTACTCTTCTCTGAGTCTTTACTGAGGAAGTGTTTTAGAGTATATTTCTTAACATACCTGTTTTATTTATTTTGTGCAATGCATTTATTATCAAATATCTTGAAGGGACTGACCTTCAGTTGTGCTTGCAATCTAGAGGTTATGAGCTAATGTCTGCATCCTGAAATTAAGCTAAGATACTGTAGAAACATGGTAAACATTACCCCCAGAGAACAAGAACATGTGTTCAAGCTGATATTAACATTTAGCTGTGCATCCTCTCAGAGCTGCACGCCTGATTGTACACTAAGCTCACTGCTCTCTCAATATTACGCTGGTAGTAACGATGGAATGCGAAATTATGCAGGAAGACTATAGTGCAGTTGTTCACATCCTTTTCACTCACAGAAGTCGTAGTGTGGTGAGTTATATATGCTCACTCACTTTTATAGATCACACAAACAAATTCAATTTGAGCTAATCTGAACTCAGTGCATTTATTTCCCCCTTTTTTTTGTTCACTTTTTTAACCTCCCTCCCACATCTTAAACCTGGTATTGTGTAATATAAAAGTAAGAGCAATGAAAGAGACATTTTTATCTCTTTAGGTAATAACACTAGCATTCTAACCTTACTGTTGGAGTCCTAGTACTACTGAGTTGTTGCCTTATTTTTTTTATCTTACCCTCCTTAGCTCTTTCTAGAACAATTTCACAAGGCAGTAATTACAAATAAGAATGCTTTTGGCGTTACTAAGCTTCTGGACAGTAACAGATAAGAGAAAGGTTCTGGTCTGAATAATAATCAGGATTAAACACACACACAGCCTTGAGTTTCCTAAAAGCAAGGCAATTGACAGGACTTGGGGGACTTTTAAATATAATTTAAATCACAAACATTATCAATATGGATGCTATATGAAATATAACAACATTTTCTCAACAGATACACAATGTATGTTTATTTCTTTTTTTAAAAAAGTCAAATATTTTCAACATTTTGGAAAAAACAAGACACCACCACAACAACAATAACAGTTAAATAATACATAAACACACAAATGCTACTGCTACCAATCTAACTACTAATCTATTTTTGAAAATTTCACAGCGGAGTTCCATAGTCAGTATTTCCAGGAAACTCAATTAGGACCGTGTCTGTGACCTCGTTCACTGACCCAGACACTGTTCCTAAACACAAAGGACATGATTTACAGACAGCCACAATGGGTGCACACACACACACACACACACGCATACACACACCGATCCTTCCTGTCTGCTTAGCCATGTGGTCGATACTCACCAGTGCATGTCACTGTGTCTGGGGAAGTGAGACAAAGGTTAATGATAGGGTAAAAAGGGCAAACCTCTCCCTCCTCCACTATGTGCAGTTTGTGCCCATTTTAAGAAGAGAAACAGGCAACACACCACAGAAAGCTAAAAAGGCACTAAAACTGATGTACAGAGGGATTTTGTTCTTTTCTCCAAAAAATCTCAGAGAAACTGCATGTACCACATAATTGCAAACAGTTTCTGGCCCATGTGACTTGATTGTCTTGTCTAAAATGCAAACACATGATGCAAATATTTGTGTGGCCACGGGGATTTTCCTGAATGAAAAGTTTGCATTGTCCTTTGTTATGTGAAGATGTTGTTATTCAGCAAAGGTCAGTCTTTAAAATGGGTTATCCCAGTGGATGAAGATGGGTTTTGCACCCACTGCATCTTAGTGTGATGCTAAGGGATGCTGTCTGAGTTTCTATTGAAAATCAGTTGAAAGTAAGTCCTGTCTGACTTACCATGAGCAGTGTGTGTCACAGCACAGGCAGCAAACAAAACCCCATATGTTGTAGTGTCTGATGAGGACATGCTGTAAAACCAGGCTTTCTTACAGGTGGCATACAATCGTGGAAAACTGCCAGAAAATGGTAGCATGGGGTCCCTGGGTTGAGCGAGGGTTGTTTTCACAAGTGAGGGAGCTCTGGTATCTTGGGATCTTATTACTGGGTGATGGGAAGGTGGAGTGTGAGGTATACAAGCTGATTGGTGCAAGATGAAGAGATATCTGGGCCAAAAGCCAAAGCTTTCAATTCACTAGTCCATCTACATTACAACCTTCAACTGGTAATGAGACTTAGTAATGACTGGAAGCATAACGTCATTAATATAAGCACCTGAGCGCACCAGTTTAGCTCACTTGGATGAGTGGGTGACCATATACCATGTGGCAGAGAGTGGATGGCTTGAGTTTGAGTCCAACCCACAGCCATTTGCTGTGTGTCTTCCCCTGTCAGGGTGGCTTGGGCATCTGGTGTCTCATGATGCCTCCCGCGTGCCTCCTTTAAAGGTTTTCAAGTAATTCCTAGCCGGAAGGAAACTTATTAGGATATTTAATCTGGTCTGGGATCACCTCTGGATGCCCCAAAAGGAACTGGAATGTATTTGTGGGAAGAAGGATGTCTGAAATACCCTGTAATGTGATGTATATTTAAAATGTATTTGTACCACCTTTACATAAATTAAGTATTTATTCTTCTTGTATCAGTTTTAGGAATATGTTTCTTCCACCTTTAAAATTGAAACTATAAATAACACTGGTAATGAAACAATTAAAATAGCTATAGTATGTAATCTTATTATGGCTATACCACAAATAATAATAATAATGATATAACAGAGAATAAATTGTGCAAAAAACATATATTTTCATGCAGGAATGTCAAGTTTTGTTAAATGACCAGTTGCAGAATCTCAGACAGGAAACTAAGGACAGGACCCAAACCAAGAATAGACACTGGTAATAAAGTATTTGGAAGATGGAGGCTTTCTGAATAGAGTAAGGTGGAGATGGGGAGGATGTAGGTTGCATGAATGAGAATCTGACTTTTAAAGAATTGGGAACAGAGACTGACTGGCTTATCAGGAAAGAAGAATATTTGATCAGAGTGATGAGAGAATTGAGTTTGACAGCGTAGCAAAGCAGAAGTGACAAAAAGAAGTGAACAACAGAAGAACTCAAACACCCAGGAACATTGGCAGACCAGAAAAAATATATACTTTAATAAACTTGTGTAAAAACTTTAAAGGGGTAGAAAAAACCCCACCTTTGTATAGTTTTCTTTGTTGTGTCAGTTCTACATTAATGAATCCAGGACTACAGTCAAAACATACTCAAGTTGGAAGTCCCTGTGCCTTTAATCCTCTGTAACTGTACCCTGCTTCCCTCACCAAGAGAAACTGGACACAGAAAATAATTTTTCTACTGCTTAGCTCATCAGCAAAGACTTACATTTGGCTCACAGCTTTTCACAATTTGCTCATGGGGAGTGTGAATTAGCGAAACAGAGAGACAGAAAGAGTAGGAGAGAACATAACACATCAACAGCTGGTCACAAAAACAGGACAGCATGGCAACATTTAACGTCGCCGCAATGTTTTTATTCCAAACAAAGGAAATTTCTGCATTTATGTGAAGGCTTTACTAACTCTCAGTCAGGCTGTACACCCCAGCCATTATGAAAACAGTGAATGAGTGCTCTCTTAACTTTCAAGTGACCAACTGTGAAACCGTGTTACACAGGTAATCGTAATTCATATTCTGCTTTGAGACCTTAATTTAACTCGACCTAAAATTATTTTCTTCATGAATGAACTTCTTTGACACATTATATCCTCCTTTGTCAAACACAAGCTTGTTGTTGTGTTGTTGTTTTTTCTCAGGACAATCCCGCAATTTTGTATTCACCCTGTCATATGAACACTGTGCCTTCATTGAAACAATGAGCAGGGTACACGTTTTAAATGCTGCTAACAGTGGTCTGAATGCAGCCTTATTCAGTTAACCCTGCTGTGGGTTGTGAAACCTATTTAAGTCAAAGAATTTCTCCTGGAATTTAAAAATTACTGGGAAAAATCCAGAGGACATTTTAATACAACAATGCCACAATGGATGCCAGGTAAAAACAGGAAACTAAGGCAAAACTGCACAGGGTCATGAAAATTGGAGAATAAAAGTTTTAAAGAGCATCTGAGGAGTCTAAATTTAATTTTATCAATATCGTTATCAATACTAACATTCAGGCTTATGGCAATGTTGGTGTGTGGGGGGCAAATTATTGGCACAGTGAGGCACATATCTAACTGAGGATCATTTAAATCCTACTGTATATTCGTACCATGGCTGACATCTCCCTTTTTTAATGTTTGCTTTTAGCAGGATAATTCAGCAGCACTATCACAAAGTTCAAATTATGTTATAATTCTTTCTTGAACATGGCGGTATGTTTACAGTGCTAAACACTGCCTCAAAAGTCACCAAATTGTAATCCAATAGAGCATCTTTGGGTAAACAGAAGTTTTGTATTATACATTTGTCAGCATGTTGCTGGAAAAGAATTAAGGCAATTAAAGCAACAAGAGATTCAACCTAGTACTAGCAAGATAGAACTGATAAAGTAGCTTTAAAGTATAAATAATACAAAGACACTGAGGGGAGTACCATCAGGGAATATACAATACAATCCGGCCTTGATTAAATCGTTTATTATTGCATTTTCTTTTGTAAATTATTATGGTGCATAGAAAAGGATGTTTTTGCTTGTATATCTACTGTTTGCAATGTGGAAACGCTCAAGGCCACAAAAGAACAATGTAGATAGTTGAATAAAATTCTTGCAGATATTTAAGCATCAAGGGAAAAATATAAAGAGAGAAAACTCAAGATCCATGTAACAACATGTTGAGACAGTCAGTGCTGACCAATGTTAAAAAAAATAGTCTTTGTGTAGTCTTTTTTGTAAGCGTATTAGGGCTTCTCCCTCTTTAGCTCAGCATTACTTCTGGGATGAAATACGGAATTTCCTATAGTGCTCAACCCAAAGCACTTTTTTTTTTTTATAACTAAAAAGTGCAGACACCAGATTCTTTTTCAGCATTCACACTTTGATCCTGAAGCAGAGATCCATGGTGTACAAGCCTAACTATGTGATGAACTTCAGTAGATCTAGTGGCAAAAAAAAAATCAGCTCCTTTTTGAAATATAGATTGTAGAAATTAATTATTATTGTGTTGAAACTCATTTTTGCACCACAAAGAAACGCTTCTTTAGCCATTTTGCATATTCAGAAATGTTATAACAGCATTAAACACAGATGTAAATTGATTAAACTGATCCATTACATCAAGGCCTTTCAAATACTGTATGTATACAGACATATACACAGTTTGACATTTTCTAATCATTAGTGGTGTAAGGGAGCATAAGTCTTGGGTTTATTAAGTATGTTTCACTGTAACCAATTTTGACTTTACTCTTTAGCACATTAAAAATAGAAATGCAAAACAACTTGCAAAAGAACCAAAGTCCTCTGTTTGTAACCTAGAGAGATATTTCCCTCGTCCTTGAGATATTTTATATGTGTGTGTGTATTTGTGTGAACTAAAAAAGACAAAGGATGGACTAAAACTATATGTTGACAGAGTGTTGTGCAGAGAGAAATTAAAAATCAATGTGTCCTCCTTTCATCTGAGCCATTCTTCTTTTTAATCACAAACAGTGGTGACTGTTGACCTCCACAGATTTTTCATCATGAGATGTCAAGTGAGAAAAAGTCTGGAAAAACACTGGTTTGACCTTGAAGATTTTTTTTTTCTCAAGCATAATTGAAAGTAGCCATTAACTGGAAAAAACTAGCCATTAACTGGAAATTCTACATAAATCTCTATTGAAAGCAAACCATAAAAATAATCAAGATTCCTCCTCACCGGTTTTAACCCAGGAGATTTATACACCTGTTCTTTTTCATTTCAGAATGTCCAGTTACAGGACAATTATATTAAAATGGATTACAACTTTCTTCTCTGCAGTTTTATAATAAGGAAGAGGATTTGGGTTGCTCTTTTACTGAAGTGGAACTTTTCTGGCAATGCTGTATATACCCTATATACTCTGTTTACAACCAAAATTTAGCAAATAAATAAAGAGTTGCATGATAAGCCGAACTTGTTGAAAACCTTCAAATGTTAACAGTTAAATCTATCCCCAAAACTATCTTATGGCTGTACTAAATATAGTATTAGTCACAAACTGCAGTTTATGAGCTTTATATCAGACCTTTTTTTTTACTCTGGCAGAAAAGGGATTCAAATTTCAATAGTAGGTGTGAACAAAATAATACAAACAAAAGTATCTTTAAGCAGGATGTAATGCACAAAGGTATGATAAATCGTTTTCTTTTTTTCCACTGCAGGCATTTTTGCAAAGAAAACACAGCTGTTATTATTCACATTAGTTAAGGCTCTGAGCCTAATTAGAGCAGTACCTTCACCAATGTCATTAGTAACATTTGTGTGTACCTTCTACATCATGTCAGAAGGGTTGCTGAGGGAAAAAAAACTGTGTAATTAGAAGCTGTGTCATCAAAGTACTATGTGAACTCTGTTTGGTGAAACATGTAACATCCACTGTGGGTCTTTCAATCGGCAACTGAAGTCACCTTTTTCACTATCTGAGTGTTTAGTATAATGTAAAGCCTTCTTACATGACACAATATGCTAAATGTGGACTAAATGCTTTTATGTCAACAATAGCTTTCCATCAGGGCAGATGGGGAAGCTTGATAGATATGCTGAAGCAAGGCTGAATGATTGGTAATGCTGGACAAATAGCACTGGGCTTTCCAGTGTGTCTTCCCAAAATATGTTAAGCTTCCAGACCAATCGTTGATTTGTTTTGCATTGTTGCTTAAGTAGTCCCACAGAAAACATTTACACTTACATTTTATTGCCCTTCGTACACCTCCATGCTTCTTTGCTTGATTTTTCTCTGACTTACTGCTACCTCTCTTTCTAGATTACCTGAGCTTTGGTTTATTAGCCTTAACCCTTCTGAGGCCCTGGGCTCATTTTTGTACATTTTAGTTTTTCAGTTACAAGCTATTTGCACTGTGTTGAATGGAATATAGCCAAATTCTCTAAAAAAAAAAAAGTTTGGTATAATTTTACAGAGGTGGGACCAAGTCATTGTTTTGCAAGTCTCAAGTAAGTCTCAAGTCTTTATCCTCAAGTCTCAAGTCAAGTCTCAAGTAATGTCAGGCAAGTCAGAGTCGAGTCTCAAGTCACTGGTGTAAAAGTCCGAGTCAAGTCACAAGTCTGAAACTTTGAATTTCAAGTCCTTTCGAGTCTTTAAAAAAAAAAAACGAAAAAATAATGTTGCAGTTATGCTAAATGTAAATATTAGACCATGTAATTTTAAAATCTGTGTTTTTCTCAACACATGACAAAATAGTGAACTTAGAAAATATACAAAAATTGTGAAATTGCACCTCTTTAAAATGCAGCTCAATTAAACCTAGCTCCAAGAATAATTTTCACCAACAGTTCTGAGATAAGCTGCATGTTATTCTTGGATGCGGTTTTAGGACCAGCTTTAAAATCGCATGACAAAAATATCATACACATTAAAAAAAACTGTATCACCAACGTAGCCTGGACAACATTTGCTAGTTAGATGAAGTCAGCTATCTCATCTTAGCATATTTATATGCATATTTATAATTATACGGTTCTTGGAGTGAGTGCATACACTCATGAAGTTTAGTAACTTCAGGTCACTGCAACAAGCCCAGGTACAGTTTACCGACGGATGGGTGCAGGACCTTGAAATGCACCGTGTAGAACGAAAGACCATCGTACGTATCATAAGTTTACCAGTCTCACAAATTGTCGTCATAAATACACATTCCTTAACCGTTTATTAATAGGACCTTTGAGCTCAACGGTAATTAATTAGTAGTGGAAATAATTTCTGGTACCCATCACAGAAATGTAGCAGTGACAATAATACTGTATGCTGTAATCGTACTGGACAATTAGTGATACAAAAAACCTGTTTTATCCTGTGAATAAAAGTATATGTTTTTGTCAATGTGCCATAATAACAGAGGCGAAACGCAATATTGTGTCAGGACAATTCACTATTTATGCACAACAAACAAAGGAGCGACAATTTCTGTTCAGCGCCAGACTTGCTTGTAACCTATATCACCAATTATGTTAAGAAAAATGACGTATTAACTACTAAAAAACACTGACCTTCGTGTAAATGCTTGGAGCAGACTAACCTGTGAGCTGGAGTGTTCTGGGACGTTATATTTGATCTTTGAATGGCTGCAATCCAGGCCATCCATCGCGTCTTTGTTACTTCGGAAACATGGCTTGAACAATTTCTCTTCAACAACATAATCCGATAACAACCGATCTCTTTACCCGTCGGCTTCCCGTGGCTGTCATGCGACCGGCTATTGCAGTTAATAATACAACAGCTTCTTGACATTTTTGTGTTTCTTTTTATCGCTGTATAACTGATTTTAATTGAAAGCCTGCGTGCGCTAGTACCGCTTGCCACGAGTTCCCAGAATCCTTTGCGGTTCTACCCGTGAATGACGTCACATTTTCAATCTCTATATAATATGCATGTTAAATTTTATATTTGGGGTAAAATATCAAGTCTTTTCAAGTAAACCGGTTCAAGTCCAATTCAAGTCCCAGGTCATTGGTGTAAAAGTCCAAGTCAAGTCACAAGTCTTAGAACATTTTTTCAAGTCAAGTCTAAAGTCATAAAATTAATGACTCGAGTCTGACTCGAGTCCAAGTCATGTGACTCGAGTCCACACCTCTGTAATTTTATTTCAAAATTCAAGTCTGACTTCCTTAAATAATGTTTGTTCAAATGGAAGTGTCCTCCAAGTTATTTGGAATTTAAATATTTTGATTTCTTGTTATCACTTCAAAAAACGAATGAAGTGATAAATCTTCTTTTCTTGCTCACATTCTGTGGCTGATCATTTATAAAAGCTCTAAGGCATTCTGGCTGCTTTAATCAATTATATAAACACTAAACCCACAAAGAGAAAGGCTGGAGAGAGCTTATAAGTGCTGTGCTTTAACAATTATTTATAAAAGTGATGATAAAAATGTGTTTTAAATCATTATTGTGGTTATTTTTTGTTCCAGTTAAACACTCACAAACATCCATCCATTCATATTAAAAAATAACTTTTTTATTATCAGTTTTGGGAGAAAAAAGTAAAGACTTTCATCCCATATAGTGACAGATGGTAACAGATGGAGGCAGTAACACTCACAAGTACAGAAAGCTCTTATAAGTTATGAGTAATAGATGCAAATGGTGTGGTTAATAGAACATTGGTGTTGAATTTGAAGTGATATTTTGCCACCACCCAGTGGACATTTACCAGCAGAGCGCAAAAATATTATACTCTGCGATCCTATTTTGAAATTTATCTAAAGCATTATGCAAAGTGTTATAAATGAGTTGTAGTGTATCAGTTATCCAAATATATATAATAATATAATAAGTCATTTTGATGAATTTGAAAACAAAGTTTAAAAGCCTTAGAAGAAAACATATAATATGAAATAAAAATAAATAAATACAGTACAATTTGAGATACAATATAAACAATCTTTCATGACATTACTGGTGCCATTAATTTAGAAAAAGATATAAGATCAAATTGAGCTTTAGTATTTCAATCTTTTAGCAGTTTTATAACTTTAAATGCTGTATCATGCAAGACATTGGATGTAATTTGAAACGGTGTATTGTAAAGTAAGTAAGCTTTAGTAGACATGCAGTGTGATGCACAGCTCCCTTGTCGGATCTGCAATATCATAAACGAGTCTTGTTTTGTGTAGATGGAAGGCACAAAAAAATTATGAATGCTTTTCTTGCACTCATTTTTTTGCACCTTCTATGGTATTAAGCAGTTTTAAGTATATGACAAAACAAAATTCTTCTGATAATGTTATATTATATGTAAATAAGACAGGAAAAGAGTAATGATGAATGATTCTATATTTGACAATAAGATAGATTTAATTCATTTTATAAATTCTGCCACAATTCAATTGTGAGCAAAGTTTGATTGTTGGGCTGTGCCTGTGTTGTCAGTTGTGATGTATTGTTTTGTGTTTTGGGACAGCTTCCCAATAGCGTTTACTGTATATGCTACTTGCTTTCAGTGCTTTACATTACGAGAAACTTTAATAACCAAATCCATTCAACTTTTTTTCTTCAAGGTTTTTCTGAATGTGAAGCATTTGGATTGTTACAAACTGATTAATGGATCAGTAAATGCACAACTCACTCTGTGCTTAGTCTCAGAACCTGTATCAGGGGTACTTAATCCACACTGAAGTGTGCAGACAGGTAGCTCAAAAAGTGAACCAATGTCACCATCTGGTGGACACAATCTGACAAAAAAAATAATTTTCTTTTTCTTCTTTTTTACTATCTTTCGATTTTTTTGTTGATCATAAACGTCAAATTCAAGCACAGTATAGGTGTAACCAATAAAGTGGGGCCTAACTGTTGTACACTAATGCATTACTATCTGAAACCTAATACTTTAACTTTATAATGCAACAGTATATTGTGGTTGAAACATAATCACATAAGTGTTCTGATCTTTCTTTCTTTTTTGTTGATATTTTGCCTTTCTTTAGCATCAGTCAGTAGAGAGCATAGAAGCACATTAATATAATACAAATTCAGACCACATGTTTTCTGTTATTGTTAAAAATTATTTTGTTACTTGATAATACATTATATAACAGTGGTACGGAAGAGGATTAGGGCCACAGGAAAAAAAAAAAAAAGAATTCTGACTTTAATCTCAGAATTCTGACTTTTTTCTCAGAATTCTGAGATTAAAGTCAGAATTCTGACTTTAATCTCAGAATTCTGACTTTAATCTCAGAATTCTGACTTTTTTCTCAGAATTCTGACTTTAATCTCAGAATTTTGAGGTGGGCACCTGCAGGCTTCCAGCTTCGGTGACAGCGATGTGTCCAGTTTGGCAGGTGGAGAACTAATTCACTAAATATGGTGGATATAAGTGACTTTTTGCGTGGCCGAGGGGTCCCCGAAGATGCTATTTTATTAATGGAAGAGCAGAAGGTGAGTAACAAAAAAGAGAAATAGTTTGGTGTCTCCTATTTTTACAGGAAAACAGTTACGGTTAGCTGTTAGCATGCTTGTTAGCTTATAATGTTATATAGGAATGAACGTGTTTCACGATGTTACAGTATACTAGGTGAATTGACGTTTTAACTGTTGTTGATCGCAGGATCATCCCAGATGGGTTCGTTGCATTTTATTTTATTGTTCTACTATTTCAGAGTTTTTCAAGGCAGTTAAGCGGAGCTGTGTTACAGATGCTAGCCGCCTGCCAATATCACTGATATATTTGATGTGTACAAGTAAGTTACACTTAGTACAGCGGAGGAGAGAAGCTGTAATGAATGTTTATGCGGATATTTCACTCAGAAAAATGGGTGGCGTTCATACACAGCCACCGACACAGCCCCGGTTGTTGTTCTGACGGTGGCCGACTGACGATCCCCTCACAACATGTTAGCTAACACAAACTAATGTAGTGCATGTAACTGTGTATACGTTAGTGGTACAGTGTCGGAAGAAATGAGCAAACTGTTTATAATGTCAGAATGACATCATCTTTCTCCTATATATAAAAGTGCTGGCTGAGGAGCGCTGCCGGGTTGAACTTTGACCTCGGAGTGACGTGACGTTTGTTCGCACAACCAATAGAAGTGCAGAAAGTCGCAAATCAGGCATATTGTTCGCATAAACACAAAAATAAATAACGAAATAATCCCGATATTGTGCCAAAGACTGATTTACAATGTTACTTTGTGTTCTATGTGTAATACCTTTGCTTAAATGACTAAATGGACTGTGTATTTATGACTCTGCGTTATAGTCTTACATACATAAGTAACATTCATATGTACAGATAAAAATGTACAGAGCTATGTACACAAGCGTGTACACAAAAGTCTACTGCTGATCGAGCTGCTCAGTGGTCGTACAGTCTCATGCAGAGAGCGTGGAGGTGTTGTCCATGGTGGATGTTAGCTTAGACAACATCCTCTCCTCCCCAGTCTGCTCAGTGGACTTTAGCAGACCGCTAAAGCTGGCCCTCCCGACCAGTTTGTTAAGTTTCCCCCTGTCCCTCTCTGCCATTCCACCACTCCAGCAGACCACAACATAAAAGACAGCAGACGCCACCACAGTGTCGTAGAACATCCTTAGAAGACGTACTACCTACATCATAACCAATCAAGTCCCGCTTTTTTTTAAATACAGAAGAGGATTTATTATTTACTGAAAGGCTATGCCTTAGTTTGCTTCTTTCATTATTGTGTTTTGCCATGCATAAAATAGATAGCTTTTCTGATAACTACAGTCAATACTCTCCTACTGGCATTAGCGGTGACCTAAGAGGCTTAACTTTAATATTGCTTTGCAGCGTAAATGTTGCAGAAAATGACTGTCTTTTCTTTCTTCCTGTGTGCAGATTGACTGTGACGTCATAGCGCTGATGGATGACGCAACTTTGGCAAACTACATTCCCTCGTACGGAGACCGAATTGCCGTCTTCAATTTCTGCAAAAGCAAGCAACCACTGTCAAAAAGAAAACTAGGACTTCTGCAAAAAGTTCACCTCTCAAAGTGAGAGAAACAGTGGCTGACATGTCAGATTTGGATGACTTAATAAGACTGTATTTCAGACTTTCTTTCAGTAACAAAGAAATACTTTCAATTTTAGCACATAGTCATCAGACAATTATAAGTGTTCGAACTCTAATTTGTAAAAGACTTGGGCTTTTTAGAAGGAAGAATCAATCAAACTTGGAGGAGTGCTAGCCTTTGTCCAACAAGAGATCATGACAAATGGACAGATGCAAGGTTATCGTTGGCTACATCTACGTGCAATTCAACATGGATTTGTGGTGTCACAAGATACTGTAAGATGCATAATCAAATTGCTTGACCCTCAAGGTGTGGAACTGAGACGAGCTCGACGGTTGAGAAGACGACAGTACAGCTGCAGAGGGCCAAATGCTCTCTGGCACATGGATGGCTATGACAAGTTGAAACCATATGGTATTGCTATCAGTGGCTGCATAGATGGTTTTAGCCGCTATGTTTTATGGATGGAGGCTTATACTACAGACAGTGACCCTAAATTGATTGCAAGTTATTTTCTGAAAACAGTTTCATGCATCAGCGGATGTCCAGAAAGGTTACGTGCTGACCGAGGTACCGAAAATGGTTGTGTCGAACAAATGCAGATGTTTTTACGGAGAAACCACACAGACAGTTTTGCAGGTGAGAAAAGTTTCCTTTACGGAAGAAGTACGGCCAACCAACGTATAGAAGGATGGTGGGCTACCCTACGCAAACAGAGTGCACAATTTTGGATGAACTTATTTCAAACTTTTCAGGATGATGGCCACTTCACAGGGGATTTTTTGGACAAAAGTCTTATCCAATTCTGCTTTCTCAATCTTATTCAGGTAAAAGCATGTGCTCATGCTATGTAATGTCTTAGCTGCATAAATAGAAAATATAAATATGGTTAGAACATTTTTTTTCTTTAAATTAAATATGAATTTTATTTCCATTTTAATATGTCTTGATGCATGCTCAATCAGCCAGGTAAGGAATGTTTTTTGACAGAACATTTCTCACACTGAAAACGCTACATCCAGATGAACAGAATCAACTTTTTGGGATTCCATTTTAATACTTTGATGGAATTGTATTCATGTTATCAGTGGAAGTAACTGCACCTTTCTCAGCACAGGTGCATGGAGCATTTTTTTTTATTTATTGCCACATGGTTTAAATTACTATGGAGTCTGTTACCTAGTGGTCCTTTGGGCACGGTTTCAGAAAGCAATCCTATCATTTGGTTAATTCTCTATTGAAAATTTATTGTAGAATCATTGCACACTGAGTATAAAGTGTTGGGCTATCTATTCAACAGCAGAATCATGCAGCACCATTCTGTGTCCATGTGCTGTTTAGTGAAAGTGCTCTTTTGTTGTTGCTGCTTGGTTTTACATTAATTAGAGGTCAGTTTCTATGTCTGTTGATTAATGAGTTAATAAGCCTCAACTTTGGCTAAATCTACTGGTACATGGTCTGTTTCATATACCGGTACTTATATTGTGTTGTTTTTCATGTAGGATGAACTTGATGAAGTTGTGAACACATGGAACTCGCACAAAATCCGGCCAAGTGGTAGTGCAGCATCGGGTCGACCAGTAGTAATGTACTCATTTCCAGAGCTGCACAGTGCTGAGGATAGACTGAAGCCTATTTCTATGGAGGATATCACTTTGTGTATGGAAGAGTGTAGCCCAAAAGGTCAACACCCCTGTGATGAAACAGTCTTTGAACTGTGTTGTCTGCTTATGGTAGAAAATGAATGGGATGCCCCAGGAGATCCACTTGGTGCTGCGGATCTGTACATTAGGTTAAGAGAAGAAATACTGCAAAGTATTTAAGGAACTTCAGTGTGTAAATGTACAAATAAATACAAAATATTTCTCTTTATCTTGATAACGTGATTTGATAGTAGGTGCCATGTCTTACAGGTACCTTTTATGCAGGTATTTCTGCACTGCATTAAATGAAAAATGTTTTTCTACATTCACACTACCATTAAACAGAAATGTTTATATATTACTTGAAAAAGCTGAATATTGTGATATTATCAATCAGTTATGAAACACATGTCAATCCTTTTAAAAGGCCATACATTAAACTGCATTTACAAATGTTATATTTTTGATTGAATCATAAGTGGTGTAAACCTGCCTACCAGTAAATTGCAATATAAATTTCTGTGTTTTGTTGCCAGACATGTGCATAGTATATAAAATATAAACTGACCAGCTCCCTGCTCATTGTTTTCTGTATCAACCTTTACTCTTAATATTCATGGCTGGAAACCCAGGCACCAGCATATGATATGCTAAGTGCCCGGGTTATCTGTGGTATGTTTCAGCAAACCATAGTAGCATTAACAATTCTAGGTCTTGACAACAGCATGTTTCTATAAACGTATCATTGTTAATATTTAAAGTCGTTATGCCTTTTGGGGAGCTTTTAGTGCAATTATATTAAAGCAAAGCTATAATAATCATTTACCCATATGAAGATCCATCACTTAATTATTAATGTATTTCACTTCTGTTAGTTGTAAGATATTTTAGCTGGTTTTTCATGTAAAATGACCACGAATCATTGCTATACTGATTCAGTGTTAGCTGTTGTATACAAGGCTCCTTCATGATATGAATCCTAAAATTATAAGAAACATACCAAAAATATTTTGACTTTTATTTGTAGTATCCCAGCAACAATGCAACAAAACAGTTCCTGCAAGTGGAACCAAGTTATTGTCCCATTAAGTGCAACATGTTTTACATTTATATTTGTGTATCTTTATGAAATATTTGAAATTAAAAATAAATGGTATTCTTCCATGTTACTGAGCTCATGTGTGGCAGTCTCTTGAATTCTGGCATGTTCAAATAGATATGGAGTTTGATGAACATATTCAAAACAACAATACAAATGTACTGTGTACAGTAACATTTTATTGGAAAAAGTTTACAAGAAACCTGTTCTTTCCAATGCCAATAACATGGCTAAAACTCATAACCGTATAAGCTGCCCTGTAACAAGAATGACTCAACTTTTAAAACAAACTTATAGATCTCATATAGTCTTGTTATGCATCAGTATACATCAGTGACTTACTGTAAAGACCATGAACACTGGCTATTGTGGTATCACATATTCCTTCAGTGTCATCTATGGTATAGAAATAAAAACAAGTGTGAATGACTGAGAACATACATGCATACAAATAAAAATGCATAATTTCTGGCAGTAACAAGACATTTTTTCAGGTGTTAAGATTAATACTATATCTGAGAACATGACAGTTTGGCATTACAAAAGGATGCCTGAATAATCACAGTACTTGACCACTGCACTGAAGTGTACAGTGTTTATTTATGATCTCAGTAATCAATAACCATCTTCAAAACAGACTGAATCCTTTAAGCAGCTTGAATCAATTTGATGGATGAATAACAGGTATGCTTAGAAACAATATGACATTAAGAAAATACTGGAATTTAAAAAAATATTTTCACCAACTTTATATGGAACCTTTGTAATCAACAACAAATGCCAAACTTTGATACCTTAACCTACCTTAACTAAAAATTGCATATACTGTAAAGCAAAATGTTTTCAGACATGACAAATGCTAAAGTATAAAATTGTACTTATTCCTTTTACAATACAGTGTTGCATAACAGCATTACTTTTACGTTATAACTATGTTCAGTTTTAGCCCTGACCTAATAAGAAAATACCATCTGAATGAATTAGTCTTTCTACTAATTACTTACAAAAGTATTTGACTGTGCTGAGCTCTCACACCACACATGGTGCATTAAAGAACGTTTAAGAGCAGTTTAATTATAGTTTATAGATCTTAAGTAATCTTTCTTCATGCTTTTGCTGAAGGTTTCTGTCTTACAGCTGGAAAGCTTGGATTTGGTGAAGACAGCTCTGGATATGGTAGTAAACAGTGTACCTGTTCGTTTTGTTTTGTGACTGTATTATGTAAAACTCAAAATGATAAAAGAAAATGAAATATTAGCCAAAACTAGACTTCTAACAGAGATGAGAAACTTCTCTCTAATTAAAAAAAGTATACTGTATAAGTTCAAAATACATAAAAATACATATTCCTAACATCTCTTTACAGTTATGCTCTAGTGTGCATGAGCAGTTCAAATGTAGCGCATTGCTGTGAGAGTCTAAACAATGTCCATCACCCAGACATTACTTTCAAGAACTGCATTAAATTCAGAACGAAAATCTGGGAAGTTTTCATAGCTGTTAGCTAGCTGCAGAACATTCCCACACGTGCGTCCGACTGGTCTTCTTGTAAACTCTGTCATATCTTGAAATTCCACATAAATACTGTTTGTTACTATAAGGTCAGATCCGGTGCAGAAACGCATAAATTTCTGAAGTTTAATGTTATCCAGCTCTCTGATGAATCTTTTGAGATGATTTTTCACTTCTTTTTGTTGTGGAGTCAAATCCACAGCAAATTTCAGCAGCTGGCACACTTTTTTTGAAGTTGGTTGCAGTTCAGAGAATAACTTGGTCAGTCCCTCCGGACTGAGGGAGATATGGGGGTCGATGATCTCCCGCCAGCAGTCAATAACAAACATTGGTTTTTGGACAAGCTCTTTGTGTGCTATTTCATCAAGGATTGTAGGAAGAGTCTCAGCAGTGATTCTTTTTCTACAGCCATAACTGTCAAGAATTTCCACAAGATCATCCAAGTCAACTGCAGAGAAATCTTTTACTGCTTCCATCAAAACATCACATTCTTGGCTGCTGACAAACTGTAGAAAGTGTGCTTTAAGATCACTGTAAACACCACTGAAAAGCACTTGTTCCATAAAAGGGATTGCAAGTTTATTTGGAAAATACTGACATTCTTGGTAACCTTTCAGGAGTATTCGCCCAACTGCCTTCCATTTTTCAGCAGGAAAATCATGGCGAATGAATGGCACTTTAATGGTTGCACCTAGGGTGCATCGCTCATAAAATTCATGCCAGAAGCATGTGAGTACATCTCTTAGTATTCCTGATCCAGTGCCTGGTTCTTCTGTGTTGTCTGGAAGTAAAGCAGTAATCATGTCATGTAAAGTGTCAGTATGACGTATGGTGATTGTTATTATGTTCTCTGAATTAGGTGGACTGAGGGGTACAAGAAAACCCTCATAGACTAATGTGTCTTCTGTATCTTCTTCAGCATCAAAAATTGGACCAAAAGTAATTTCTGGATCATCTAAAATTTCTGAACCAGCGATGACTTCATCAAAATTACCCCTGACTTCCCCCACTTGCAATGGATTAATATCACTGCCACTGCTTTCTGAGACAAACACCACTTCAGATGTCTCGCTGGCATCTTCTTCAGGATCTTTTGGTTTTGTTGCAATGTAGAAGCGTAACATTGTCAGTCTCGCTGCCTCATACATATTGCCAATAGACTGGCAGGTATCATCAGTAAGGTGGTTCTGTTTAAAGTCCCAAACCTCAAACTCAAAATCTGTTTCACATCCCTTAGGAGATATGCCATTAGGAAAAAAAAGTTTCTTTCCTTCCTGAAGAATATCTTTTAATCCAGCATCAGTGGCCATTTGAATTTTTCTAGTGCCACCTCCCTGCTTCGCTCTCACCTGTTTGGCTATTTTTCCATCACAATGTATCCATCCTATCTCAACATTGCGTGTTGCTTTTTGCTTCTTTGTCTGTCTTATTCCTGCATCTGTATGTGAAGTGTTCTCCTTTGGACTTTCTTTTCTGGTTTTCATTTTCTCACGAAGTTTTTGCAGAAGTCCTAGTTTTCTTTTTGACAGTGGTTGCTTGCTTTTGCAGAAATTGAAGACGGCAATTCGGTCTCCGTACGAGGGAATGTAGTTTGCCAAAGTTGCGTCATCCATCAGCGCTATGACGTCACAGTCAATCTGCACACAGGAAGAAAGAAAAGACAGTCATTTTCTGCAACATTTACGCTGCAAAGCAATATTACAGTTAAGCCTCTTAGGCCTCGTTAATGCCAGTAGGAGAGTATTGACTGTAGTTATCAGAAAAGCTATCTATTTTATGCAGGGCGAAACACAATAATGAAAGAAGCAAACTAAGGCATAGCCTTTCAGTAAATAATAAATCCTCTTCTGTATTTAAAAAAAAGCGGGACTTGATTGGTTATGATGTAGGTAGTACGTCTTCTAAGGATGTTCTACGACACTGTGGTGGCGTCTGCTGTCTTTTATGTTGTGGTCTGCTGGAGTGGTGGAATGGCAGAGAGGGACAGGGGGAAACTTAACAAACTGGTCGGGAGGGCCAGCTTTAGCGGTCTGCTAAAGTCCACTGAGCAGACTGGGGAGGAGAGGATGTTGTCTAAGCTAACATCCACCATGGACAACACCTCCACGCTCTCTGCATGAGACTGTACGACCACTGAGCAGCTCGATCAGCAGTAGACTTTTGTGTACACGCTTGTGTACATAGCTCTGTACATTTTTATCTGTACATATGAATGTTACTTATGTATGTAAGACTATAACGCAGAGTCATAAATACACAGTCCATTTAGTCATTTAAGCAAAGGTATTACACATAGAACACAAAGTAACATTGTAAATCAGTCTTTGGCACAATATCGGGATTATTTCGTTATTTATTTTTGTGTTTATGCGAACAATATGCCTGATTTGCGACTTTCTGCACTTCTATTGGTTGTGCGAACAAACGTCACGTCACTCCGAGGTCAAAGTTCAACCCGGCAGCGCTCCTCAGCCAGCACTTTTATATATAGGAGAAAGATGATGTCATTCTGACATTATAAACAGTTTGCTCATTTCTTCCGACACTGTACCACTAACGTATACACAGTTACATGCACTACATTAGTTTGTGTTAGCTAACATGTTGTGAGGGGATCGTCAGTCGGCCACCGTCAGAACAACAACCGGGGCTGTGTCGGTGGCTGTGTATGAACGCCACCCATTTTTCTGAGTGAAATATCCGCATAAACATTCATTACAGCTTCTCTCCTCCGCTGTACTAAGTGTAACTTACTTGTACACATCAAATATATCAGTGATATTGGCAGGCGGCTAGCATCTGTAACACAGCTCCGCTTAACTGCCTTGAAAAACTCTGAAATAGTAGAACAATAAAATAAAATGCAACGAACCCATCTGGGATGATCCTGCGATCAACAACAGTTAAAACGTCAATTCACCTAGTATACTGTAACATCGTGAAACACGTTCATTCCTATATAACATTATAAGCTAACAAGCATGCTAACAGCTAACCGTAACTGTTTTCCTGTAAAAATAGGAGACACCAAACTATTTCTCTTTTTTGTTACTCACCTTCTGCTCTTCCATTAATAAAATAGCATCTTCGGGGACCCCTCGGCCACGCAAAAAGTCACTTATATCCACCATATTTAGTGAATTAGTTCTCCACCTGCCAAACTGGACACATCGCTGTCACCGAAGCTGGAAGCCTGCAGGTGCCCACCTCAAAATTCTGAGATTAAAGTCAGAATTCTGAGAAAAAAGTCAGAATTCTGAGATTAAAGTCAGAATTCTGAGATTAAAGTCAGAATTCTGAGATTAAAGTCAGAATTCTGAGAAAAAAGTCAGAATTCTGAGATTAAAGTCAGAATTCTGAGATTAAAGTCAGAATTCTGACTTTTTTCTCAGAATTCTGAGATTAAAGTCAGAATTCTGACTTTAATCTCAGAATTCTGACTTTAATCTCAGAATTCTGACTTTAATCTCAGAATTCTGAGAAAAAAGTCAGAATTCTGAGATTAAAGTCAGAATTCTGAGATTAAAGTCAGAATTCTTTTTTTTTTTTTTCCAGTGGCCCTAATCCTCTTCCGTACAGTGGAAAGTTTATATAAAAATAATGTTGGAATGCTCATTAGACATCACGATTAGAATCTTTTATTAAAGAGCATAATCTTGTCAAAGGCAGCAAAAACCTTATTATCCATTTTGTTGTAGTTTTGTTGGTTTTTGTTTTGTTGCTTTATTTAAAATAAAGTAGCACAAGCTAATCGATTTTAAATATCTATCAAACTGAATAATTAAAAAGTTGAGCATACTTTGAAGTGCATGGTACAACTGGAATTGGCAGGACAACGTCAAGACATAAATAGAATAGTCCATGATGCCTTTCATTTAATCCTTTCAGACAATCTTTACAGTAAACTTCACTCAACATGAGCACAATTGTGTTTCTAACTTTAGATCTATAATCTTGTGGCTATTTAAGACCGTAGGGTGCTTGTACTTTTTTACGGTGTGTTTCCCGAATATCTAGAGGGCTTCTAAATCATGCTGAATAACTTACCATACATATATTAAAGCACTATTACCATGAAGAAAACCTCAAATAAAAGCCCAGATGAGGATTAAAGTGCAAAGTTCTGCTCATTTAAACAACTTGCCAAGCTTCATTACCAGGTCTTAACTGACTTGTGACCTTAGAAGCAGAGTCATAGCTTTCAGTTAATAAGTTAAATATCCCTTTGGCTAGTGAAAGTGAGCCAGAGCAGAATACATGATGGTATTTTCAGTAAGAGACAAGAGATTTGACTATGTTGTTTGTTGCTTGTTGTGTAATTTTAATTAAGAATTTGATTGACCTGCCTTCTCAATAAACCTAAAATTAAGAAGAAGAAAAAGATGAAGGAAAACAATCAAACAAGACTTAAGTCTTGTTTGAGTTTCTTTATGGAGCGCAAATGCAGCAGCATCCCAGACTGAACCTGGGAAAAAGTGTTGTGCACAAATATGTAGTTAGGGGGATGAAATTTCCAATTATAAAAATTGTTCATAGGCACGCTTTTCCATTTACTGACATACTGTGCTTCTACAACAAAGAAAGAAAAAAGAGAGAGGACTCTTTAGGCGCCATTACTCATTCAGTTATAATGACATCATGACGGGAGCGACAGAGGCACTGCGCCCTCTGGTGGTTGGTAGAGAACAACAACAAGAATTTATTTCACATATTCAGTTTTCTTTATCTTCTGATGATCTGTACTATAGGTACTCAGTAGTGGATTTTAGTTTATAAGTCTAACTACACACTGTACCCAACATTTAATGGAAACAGGCGTATAACAACTGAACAAAAAGACTCTAGAAAGGCACATTTCATATTTCTTTACAGAAAAAGGAGTGTAAGAGCAAAGTGTCATATTGTTGAAATAATTTTTTGTTTTGTTCTAGTAGCTACCAAATGGAATGTGTTACTCTAGCTTTCAGTATTTAAATGCATTTGCTCTCTTGTAGAAATAGAAAAGGAGGCAGATGAGGTGGTTCGGGCATCTGACTGGAGAGATTATCTTGGCTGGCTTGGCTCAGTGTGCCCCCAGATGACCTGAAAGAGGTGACTGTGGTGAGGAGAGTCTGAGCTTTTCTCCTTAGACTGCATGTCTCTGTGACCTGAACCCAGATAAGCGGTAGAAAATCGAAGGATGGATAAAACAGAGTCAGTAAAGTCTTTGACATGATTACATCAGACATAGTGGTGGCATATCAACCTCTGCTGAGAATGTCTAGCAAACCTTGAGCAAGCCAACTTCCAAATTATAATAAGTCATACACAAGAAATGGGGGGGGGGGGGAATGTGTGATTAATTCTATAACTAAGATTACATTTACAAATGATTATTTCAATTCCAGTGTTACGCCCCACTTAAAAACGAAGTGTTGACTGGGGCGAGGGGTAACACAGAGTGAAAGAGAAAACGTGAACTACTGGACAATAGATGTCATTAAACATGATTTATTGCCCGAAACTACTACAGTAAAAATAAACACAGGGAAGCTCTCTTCTTCAGGGTCTCCAAGGCCAAAACAACAAACAAAACACCCCCTTTAGCTAAAAATCAAACCAAGTACTCTCTAACCAAAACAAAATACAATGGCTGAGCTCCCTGTCTAACCAAAAACAGGAGAAAACAGTTGAAACAAAAATGGCAGAGAACCCCTACCTGCTTTTATATACATATACATATACACACACACACACACACACACACACACACACACACACACACACACACACACACACACACACACACACACACACACACACACACACCTGCTGCCCAAAACATTATAGCTCACAGCTCTGGCAAAAATGGGGGAAGTGGCAGGGGTGTGGCAGTTTAGGATGGCAGACTATATGCCGTGGCTGACGAGCTGGAACACACCTCAGCTGTGGCTCATGAGGCAGACCTGCAACACAAGAAAAAGGAGAAAAAAAACTCTTCCACAGAGGGAGAGCCACTAGAGGTCAGCGACCGTAACATCCAGTCAAGATGGCAAAGAGTTTGGAGCAAGTTTAGGGATGCATAATTTTAGTTAGGATTTTGATTACTTTTATTTCTTAATCTATCTACACAAAAAAATAAAACAATTAAAGAAGAACACAGCCAATGTAATAAATAAATACAATAAATAAATAGAAATTTAAAAATTGCATTCCCCGTGTAACAATAACATGTACTGAAATCCACTTTCTGAGTCACTGCCAGAGTCTGTCCCTGTTGCACGTTGGGGAAGTATGCTAATCTCAGTGCAAAAAGGGATTTGCAGATAAAGTCTAACACAACAACATAATCAGATCAACAAAAGAAGAAGCCACTGACCTCTTAAAGATTCAAGCCAGCGATGAAGCAGTGATGATCTGAATTTAAAACATATTTATGGAAAGGCAGCAGCATGTTAAATATGGAGAAAGTTGTATGGATGGTTGTCTTCCTTCTCCTACAACCTTCCCTTTTGATGCATTCCAAATGAGCATTAAAACAACTAAAATACAATAACCTTTTGCTGCAACTTTGAGAACTGCTATGGTTAACAGACAGAAATACATAACACAAAAATACATATCATGACGATTGATACATGCAGTTACACATAACAAGTGAACATATTTTTCTTTTGGACCTGTGTGATAATCTAGAGTAACCTCTAATCAGATCTCAGGGATTTAAGTGTGGATCACACTGTTAAACTGCCAGCTAACAAGTGAGACATCAGCAAAAAGGGAATTCCAAGTTACATCAGTGATCTTGGGCAGATGATGCTTTTAATACCACCTCATTGTGATTGAAAACACGATTAAACACTGCTTGCCACTTTTCCTGCAATACAAATGAAAAGCAACTGGACTTGTGTCTGCTTGTATATGCTGGAAAGGATTTAAGATACAATACAAAAATATTTTTATTTTTCTGAAAAGCTTTTTAATCAAAATTCACATTTTTATTATTTCAAGAAGAAGAAGAAGAAGAAGAAGAAGAAATGATTCAGGGTACACCGTAAAAAAAAAAAAATCCTATAAAAACAGTAGTATTCCGGCAGCTGGGGCGCCAAAATAATACCAGAAAATAACTTTCACATGAAAATACGGTTATTTTCAGAAATGACAATACAGTTTGTTGCCCTAATTTTACATGGGATTTTGCCTTTTTCAAGTGCTTTTAAACATTAAATTAGGAACATTTTAACGTGATTAAACAATGAAATTACCTGTAAACAAGGTCAATGAATGCGGCAATATGAATAATAATACTTAAATGTACAGAAATATACAGTTAACAGTTGGTTTAAATAATAATGGATTGCATTCATATAGCGCTTTTTGAGACCCTCAAAGCGCTTTATAATTCCACTTTATAATTCCCCTCTGGCCATCACCAGTAGGTGGTAGGTGAAGTGTCTTGCCCAAGGACACAACGACTGAGAGTCTTGAGCCACGATCGCCCTAAATAGCAATAATAATAATTATTATTTGATGTAAAAAAGTTTATAAGAATCATGTTATATACTTTTCCATAGCATTACATTTGAATTTAACAGTTCAATCTTTCAAATAACGGACAAATATTTGTGAAATTATGATACATTTGTGAATGTATTTTAACAATCTAAATATGCATATGTACAGACGAATACATTTAAAAAACAAGAAAAATATGTTTTATTAGATTTACAGTGATTTTACCTTTAATTCACATTTGAAATGTAAAATCACAGTCTATTTATGTAAATTTAATGATATTCTAAAAGAACAGTACAAAACTGTAAAATACACAGTAAACTATTTTTATTACAATTTTTTTATAGTGTACACTTTAAAAAACTCCATAAAGTCAATAGTTGCTGCTCATGCTTTGCAGTTAAAAACTGACTGACAGTGTGTAATATCATCTAACAGGGCCCTAAAATGACAATTTAAGTGAGAAGTCACTTCACGCTGAGGTTTCAGACATACTTCTCAGTAGCTATAGTCAAAGAAAATATACAAAATGTTTGTGAAAGGATCAGGACCCACACCAGCGTTTGAGTGTCAGTCGTAGCACTTTTAATTTGAAACAGCACTATCCACTGGTTCTGCACCTTATGTTCAACTGGGAAACAGGTTTTCCCACACAACACACTCCTCCTTCCCGACTCCAAATACTAAAAAGGGGCAGAGTTCATTAGTTCATCCATCTCACCTGTCCCCTACGACCTCTCAGGACCATCCCATGAGCTTATCATACCACCCCTCCATTGCAGTAGAGCCAGAGACCACAACCCTGTCACAATATTTTACAATCTTAGAAGTACTAAAAACAGAGAAAGAAAAAACTCAAAATAAAAGGAGAATTACTTAAAAACATATAATAAGACAGAGAATAAGAGATACAGAATATTACAAATAATCCCTAGCAACTATGTAAGTAGTTCTTGCTTTGTATTGCTTATGTTTTAATAGAATTATTAAGCATCAAACAAATAATTTTAAGCTATTCTTAAAATGATGCAACATACTAATGGCAAACTTGGACACATTTAGGGATGTTTTCACTCTATAGGATTTGGCTCTCTAGCCTGTGGTGCTAATGAAATCTATAAGATGACCTAAAGCGTCTTAGTTGCTTAGCTTCTTTTTTCTAAATAGAAAAGAAGCACTGGTTAAGGATTGCCACGTGAACATGACCCAGTCAGCAGTTACATGAACACGTAAGTCAGCTTTAGAGTCAGCCGAAGCTATATGTCTGTATAGGAGCTTTAGAACAAACCTTTGGTGATTCCTCTCGCATGAAAAGTGCAATCGTGAACTGCAGCTGAGACTGCTGCTGGAAATGATTTGGCTATTTGGTTAATAATTGAAACAGTAAAAAGGAAAATAATATATCTTGAAGGATCTCCTTTGGGTCGTTGTTTTGCTATTGTCTGCAAATTAATGTGACAAAACCTAAACTGCTCAGCAAATCTGCAAAAGAATTTATGTAACAAAGCAGCACATCTATCTATTTCTTTATAGTTTGAAAAAGACTACAGAGATAAATAAGTGTAAATTTGAAGTTATTCATTTCAAAATCACTCAACAACGACATTTGAAAGGTTGAAAATTGGTTGTTTTTCGGAAAACAATTTGAGCCCGGAGTCCAAAAATAAGGGCAGGAGCACCAGCAATGTTGGTCATGATTTTTAACAACACACTGTGTTTGGGAAGTACAGATGACCAAAGTTCAAGCTTCAAACTTCCCATTGTGGCTAATATTGCATTTCAGCTTGTTGCATTGTTTTTGCCTCATTGAACCAAATTGTGCAAGCTTTTGACTTTCTTTTTTCATTTCTTTATTTATAAATTAATACATTTGAAAAAAAGACAAGATGTGTCCTTTGTCCCTTGCTATTTAACTCCCATCTATTGCTATTACACTAATATTCGCTAATTTATTTTTGTTCTTTTTACAGACACCAGTGTACTGTATGCCAATCTGAATGCACACACCTTTGATGTTAATGTTGGAATATCACTGGTGTTGCTCTTCTGAGTTTGGCCTAGGCCCACAATTAGCTACAAACCTAATTAACTCAGCAAGAGAAAACCCTAGCAACGTATTACCACAGTAATCCCAAGGCCACTAATCACCTGCCCCATAAAGAAAGTAGAGCTCTGTGATTCTAGCGGGTTATAAAAAAAACACCTAAGAGTGTCAGACGTCCATTTTAAATCTGTCCAACTCGTCGTGGAAGCTGTACAGAAAGGTTTCAGGACTATGGACTGAATTACATGACAGACATGGGGCAGACGCAGCAAACAGAGAGCACTGAGCAGATAGACATTAAAATCATCCAGGATATGTACAAAAAGTTTATTTTGGAATGCCCGAGTGGATTACTTTTTCTGCATGAGTTTAAGCGTTTCTTTGGTGTGGAAGCTACAGGAGAAGCTTCTGATTATGCAGAGAACATGTTTCGAGCGTTTGATAAAAATGGGGTGAGAGAATGAAACCTGCTACAGCCTGGCTTACAGTCATATCATGAAATGTGATAAAGTAACCAAAATGTTCTCATCTAACCTCTCTTTTAGGACAATACAATTGATTTCCTTGAGTTTGTGGCGGCACTAAATCTTGTTTTCCGGGGAGACCTGGAGCATAAACTGCGCTGGTCATTCAAGGTGTACGACAAAGATGGAAATGGATACGTGGATAGGAATGAACTACGGTCAATAATCGATGTAAGTCCTAAATGTGAACCAAAGGAAAAATATTTTCTTTTTATAAAATAGAAATTTTATGTTCAGAATGATGCATCTCAGTGTATTTATTTTTTACATTTTGTCTATGATAGCGTTTACATATACTTAACAAGCTGTGGTCTTTGATATGTACTTCCCTAGCAAAGTTCCTAATATTTGCTTTTACTGTCAAGTGCTTTAGAGTGTATGCAAATGCTTTAAAAGCACTGTATCCTTGGGATTTCACTGTATTTCCTAACAGAGTAAGTGCTGAGAATATAAGTACAAAAAAAGACAACAAACCTTTTTTTTAACCAAACGTGACTCTACCAAATATACATTTCAAATTACTTATGGTAGTCTGTAACTCTAAATACGTGATAATTAAACTGTGTTATATGTTTAGCCTGATAAATCTCATATACTGTATTTTTGTATTTCAGAAGCTAAGGACAATGGAAAGAGAGAAAAAGAAAATTTTTAAGATATTTTTTTTAAGAATGAATTTTAACTATTGGACATTTCTATTTCTGATGAAGAATGTAATGGCTTCTGGTGATGCTGTTATTTATGTGATGCCCATAATATTTCCAGTTAATAAATGAATTTCTTTGTCTCTTATTCTGCTCATTTCCAAATCTTCAGTTCAATATTGTATTGATTTCTGCTATCATTATTATTATTGCCTTAATTATTGTTTTATTTACATAACGATGTGTACTAAAATTCCTAAGACCTAACTATATATTTTCTTATTTTATAAAAATCATTGCTTTTATCCAGAGCATCTATCGGGTTAAGAAAATCTCCAAGGACAACACAAGTGATTCCTATCTTACTGTCGATGAGGTTGTTGATCGAATATTAGCAGCTGTTGATACTGATGGGGATGGTGAGCATTTTTTAATAATGATAATTAATTTGCAGTGAATGCAAATGTAGATAGGACAAGAGTGGAAATGGTGAAAAGGTGAGAAAATGAGTCGGGTTTTGCTGTTTTTTGTGTTTTACAGGTACTGTGAGCATGGAAGAATTCATTAGAGGTGCACAGCAGGACCCCTGGCTGCTTAATATTTTAAAGCTGGACATGAACCCTGCCAGATGGGTGATGGACCAAAGGAGAAAGAGTGCACATTTCTGAACTATCCAAGCAGCTTTTCCCAGAGAGAACAATCTTGACTATTATCAAGGGACCTTGTTTATGAAATGGAATTAGATTCGCTTTTGGTCTTACTGTAAGGTAGAAAATATCTTTTCTCTAAGCAATCTCTATACTTGACATATAAGAGCTCTCCTGGATGGTTATGGGATTGCAGAATGGGATCTAGAGTCATAGTTCTGTATTTCTGCCCCACCTACTTTAATGCAGAGGTACCAAAAACCTCAAAGCTGCATGTTTAGCTCTGTTTGTCCACCTTTTTTCTATACCATGTGGCCTAACTTTAACTCCCTCAGCCATCATCTTCCCTCAACTTCATTGGTGCTGTCATTATAATATGCTCTTTTTGTTCTTCATACACTGTATACATTATTTGAAATGATTTGAAACAGCTTTAATAACTCATACATACATACACACACACACACATATATATATATATATATATAGAGAGAGAGAGAGAGAGAGAGAGAGAGACAAGTACAGCCTTCTTTTTATAAAGTTTATGCTGTAAATAATGATGTAATTATTGAATCATTTGAAAAAAAAAAATTTTTTATTTTTGATAACTACATGATTATTGTGCATATCAATGAAATTGCAGTACAGAAATATTTTCTTTTCTTTAAGAAAAACAAAAACATAAGATAAATAAGTCATGCTGCCATGCTGTATATATCCAACATGTATAAACCTGTTCTGTGTGCAGAGATCCACTAGTTTATGTTGTAAAGATCAATGGTGCCATCTAAAGGTGAACTGCAGTCCTCTCATTACAAGTTGGGATTTAAAGTGGATACAAAAAAAAATAAAAAAAAGAGAGAGAGAGAGAGAGAGACAAGTACAGCCTTCTTTTTTATAAAGTTTATGCTGTAAATAATGATGTAATTATTGAATCATTTGAAAATATATATATTTTTATTTTTGATAACTACATGATTATTGTGCATATCAATGAAAGTGTAGTACAGAAATATTTTTTTTCTTTAAGAAAAACAAAAACATAAGATAAATAAGTCATGCTGCCATGCTGTATATATCCAACATGTATAAACCTGTTCTGTGTGCAGAGATCCACTAGTTTATGTTGTGAAGATCAATGGTGCCATCTAAAGGTGAACTGCAGTCCTCTTACCAAGTCTCATTACAAGTTGGGATTTAAAGTGGATAAAAAAAATAATAAAAGAGAGAGAGAGAGAGAGAGAGTAAAAAATACAACCTGTGATTTGTGTGATTTTTTTTTTAAATCAAGTATCCTAAATACTAAAGTGTTGTCTTTGATTGGCACTCTTTATTGAGACAGAACAAATGAACAAATTGCAAAGTAGTTGTCATGAACTGGTCAAAATGAGAGCGTTGGACCCAAAAGCAGACTCAATGGACTAGAAGAACTGTTTACAGGTTTTATGAACAAAAACAGAAATTCAAGACTTAGAACATGACCCAACCTATAACATTCACAAACGGCCGAGAAACGAGGAAGGTAACGAGGCCAAAGAATGCTACACGAGAGGAACACAGTCTGTTGAATCCTGGTCGCTGTGTCCGTGAGAGTATCCTGGGAAATGAACCGGGGGGGGAGAGTTGTCCAGTTCCAAGAGAGTCACGATGGGCAGAAGGGCAGATGGGAGAATAAGATGAGTATGGAATCCTTGGTGGAGGTCTTAGTGTGTTAGCAGAGGCATTATGACTAGCGCCATGGAGTAACGCAACAGGAGGTGGATCTGCTTGTGGCTTTTTTGGGCTGTTGTCACAAAACATTCTGTTTTAAACTTTACACATGATAATGGAAAAACTAATTTAGTATGTGAATTGATCTGATCTTGTCATGAACCGGCTGTGTGGAGGCAGATGAGGACCCAAACGCAAAACTCACGGAGGCAGGAACTGAACTCAAAATCACTGCTTTATTGCAGGTTTCACAAAGGAACAGAACTAAACTGGGAATACTAACAGAAGACCGTGGGAACACAGAAAGACACACAGGTTCGGGGAGAAGACATTGACGACGCGACACTGACCTGATGGAGACATGCACATAAATACACAGAGGGTTAACGAGGGAAGTGGGAGCACACGGGGAACACAGCTGACACAGATAATCATAACGAGACAGGGCAGGAGTGAACACAACATGACACATACTGACGAGAGACTGTCAAAGTAAAACAGGAAGTACACAGAGGTTCAGACAGGAGGAGAGAGAGCACGGGGAGAACACAGACATAACAGGCTGGGGAAAACATGGAATAAAACACAAGGAGAGACGAGGGCTCACAGATACACAGGGGCACACAGGAGGTAACCAAATAAGGAACATCTTAACTAAATAACCTAGGAACCAAGGCATAAATAGGGAACAAAATACAAAAACTAAGAATACTGGGCCAACATGGCCCAGGACCATGACAGATCTTCCAAAATAGATACCAAATCAATCCATTGCTTCAATCTTTTCTATAAAACTGCAAAACTGAGAAGACACTCATTCTAGAGTCTGCACTCTTACGCATTATTCTCACACAAACTATGAATTTAACGCAATCCTTAACCTTAACTGATTGTCAAAGACATATATCAGGCATGTAAGACTTTAACCTTGAACACAATCTTACATCATTGTCTTTTGTCCTCTCTATCTGCTAACTCTTGCTATCTTTGGGAATGAAACAATATTATATTTACATTTCCATCCATTATCTTCTGCTCTTTGCTCTTTTTCTGCTTCTGTAGTGCTAGTTACATGCTAAAGATAGTAAAACACAAACTGCATCCAGGACACAAACAAATGTATAACACTGCTAACACAACTTCGACTCTTGACAAGCACCTGCACAGACCGAATGCACGAAGTTACACTAACACAATGTAAGCCAAGAGCCCAGAAGGATGTTAAAACTGAGTGAATGCCTAAACCAGCTGAGCAGTCAGACCCTGAACTATAGACCAGGTCACAAATGTACGTTTCTAGAGTACTCTGTGGGAATCACTTTATAGCACTTTAGCCTGGTTTTATCCTTGCTTTGTGTTGTCATTTTTGTGTTTATACATAAAAATTTAAATAAAGATTGTGTCCTCATTAGGAGAGGCATTTGTATTGATGTGTGGGACTGAAGCATAAGGGTTCAGGGTTAAATATATGTTAAAAAACAAAAACAATTTTCAAATTTTTTGTAATTTATTGCATTTTTTGCAATTTATGTAGTTACTATGCACTTAATGCAAACATATTATTAAAATTTGGGTTATAATGGTTGTATTGATGTATAGCAACTTGAAATGCTCCCAAAAATGGCACTATAGCATGTAAAAATATAATATAAGATCTGGCAGACTTGGTTCTATGGTAGGTCTTAAAGGGTTAATCAACTCAGCTAAGGTGATTGCATACTATTATCAGTTAACTTCCCTTTTTCTGCTGTGTGAGATATAGGCCTGTATAATGAGCAATAAGCCCTCTCTGTTTAGCAGCCTTCCTAAAATCCTCATATGACCTTAAAACACACAATGTTTCAATGTGCTCTGTATTCAAAAGCTACCTCCTTTACACACTATGAGCTCTGTTACTATAGTTAAGTGCAACAGACCTGTAACTTTCACTGTCTTTGGATTGTGCGTCATAGATGCTGTCAGCTGAAACAAAAATCCTGTTTAAAAATATGTATATGATGCCACTGGTTAGTGTTGTACATATAGGGAAGAAATCTCAAATGTGTTATAAATGCATAAGGTATGATCCACAAGCATAATTGCACACGCACTGCACAGTGTGGGGTGGTTGGTGGTTCAATTCCTGGCTGTGTTGTATAGAGCGCTTTGAGTACTTTAGGAGAGTAGAAAACGCTATACAAGAAAGAATCAGTCCATTTACGGTAAGGTTTTGTAAGTGAGTGAGAGGGATATTAATCATCAGTGACCTGTTTGCCTCAGAATCAGGAAGTGTGCAGGAACAGTCAGAGCTGTTCACTTCCTGATATAAACGCTCAAGAAGTAAACCGTCCTTCAATTGCATGAGAAGAATTCCACAGTCAAATGGCTGGTAGGTAACTTAAATTCTACTTCTAGTGCTAATATTGTTTAGGTCTGTGACAGTTGTTAAATGAGACATTTTTCAAGGTGTTGTCCCATAATGTATTCTAGAGAAAGCTGAGATTGTGTGGCTGTGAAAACAGATGTGAAGACAATTTTAAGGGAACTTCCCTAGCATCAGAGAATTTTCATGTTCCAAAAACACTTTTACTGTTGTCATTGTGTTAGAAAGAAAAAAAGAAGCTGTCTTGCCAAAATACATGTATGGTAGTGCTATATGATACTTTACAATACCCTATAAAGGCAGCTTATGTAGGAGAGAACATTGTGTCATGATTCATGAGATGAAACATCATTAATTTGCAAATTCTGCAAAAATTTGTATGACCACTAAATCACAATAATTAGTTAATACAATACAAACTCAGCTTTCATATTTTAATGTATGATGAATATTTGGATCAATCAGCCTACCTCTAGTGCAGTGGTTCCCAAAGTTTTTTTGCTAGGCCCCCCTTTGTTTTACAAGAAAAATGCTGCCCCGCGTACGCACGCCCCGCGTACGCACGCACGCACGCACACATCCTACAACCACACACACCAATATTTTGCTCCATTGCGGTTTATTTCATACTTCAAACATCTAGTAAGCAATTAAGCAAATGCAAGTAATCTGCAATAAATTACAGGTAGTAATAAAATAAGTCTAACTCTTTTATGCTACCTCCGCACCTACACAGGTATTTTTGAAAACGCAGCTGTTTCGTCCACACGTAAACGGCGTTTCGAATCACCGAAAACAGAGATTTTTTTAAAACTCCTTTTTTGCGTTTACGTGTGGACGAGGAATACAGAGTTTGTCACACAACGTCAAAGGTATGTGCCTTTTTTCACGTCATGCTGTGCACCACGTTATTGTTTACATGAGATGAATTGCAGAGTAGCAGATAGAGACAAAATACTGTTAATCTGACTATCGTCAGGTTTTACAGCTTACATATACACACGCAGTTACTGTCCCTCTATTTAGAAAGGCAGAGGCGTCACGATGTGATTATTTTACGTGTAGTTGTTTTTTTCCTGTGTAATAATATTCAACATTGCTATCAATACATTTTTCAAAAAATGTCTCTCTGTGCAAAATGGGTTCAAAAACATAAACAACTGTGGGATATTGTTTGTCGGTGATTTAGACAGGGGGAACAAATCGTGGCAGGATCAGCCTGATGTTATTTGTATCCCACTGTAACTTTACTGTATACTAGCTAACATCTCCAAAATGTCAGGAGTAGTTAGTTATTACAACAAGTGTTTGTGAACTAAAAATCAAGAATGTGGGATACTGTTTGTCCGTCATTTGGAGAGCCCAGCGCGTGCTCCCGACAAAGGGAAAACCAATTCTGCAGGGGAGACCTACCTCGGCACTTGTGCAGGTGAAGCCAAAGGAAAGACCACCATATTTCACCATATTCACCATATTTTCTAGTCTTTGGCTTAGAATGAAGTTGGTTTGGAAACATATTCAGTGATGCTTCATCTCCTGCTTTGCGTTTCTGTAGGCGCCCCGTGCTAGCAGTGTCCAAGCGTTTTGTTTCCTTTCCCCCCTTTTCACACCGTGCCCCCGCTGCAATGGCTCTGCACTGTCTGTGTAATTTGTGCCAGCCATGTTCCCAGGTATTTCCTCTTGCCCTTTCCCCACTTGTATTTGTCTTCATGTTCCTTTGCTTCTTGTCGTGATCTCCATCATGCCTCACTCTGTGTTCGGTCCGTCAACCTGCCTAGTTAATTTGTATCTGTATTTCGTTTTTTCCTTGTTCAGCAATAAAGCTGGTTTTGGAGTTTACATTTCATTTCCTGGAGTCTGCATTTTGGGTCCTTTTCCTGCCTGCCTGCCCACAGCCAAAACACCATATATGAGATGGAGGAGATGGCTGCAAAGCTTTTAGGTAGATCCAGCATCTAGTCTATGGTTTATAGGGTTGTACCACACAAGTCAGTAAAATTGCTTTATGAAACGGTGCCTAGTTGTTAACCTATTTTTGTAACACAGCAACCAGTTGGGAGGTATGGGATCTATCAGGACAAAAACTGAAGTACCTTCCTCGGGACCTTCTGGCACCAGTTACTTTGTATACAAGTGTGGATTTGCAGAGGAACAAACTAAAACGTGTCACCGGCATCTCCAAAAACACCAACATCACAGAGCTTAATCTGTCCAGGAACAAGATAATCGAGTTTTCTCAAGAAATCTGCAACTTGAAAAATTTACAGACACTCTATATGAATCATAACAATGTCAGATCAATTCCAGAAGGAATCTTCCCACATCTTAGAAATTTAAAGTTCCTAAAACTCAGCACCAATCGCCTGGCAAGGCTTCCTTCAGATATAAACCAGTGTACCAGTCTTACTTACCTGGACCTTTCCAAAAACTGCCTGCAAAACATCGAACCACTAGTTGGGCTACCAAAACTGAGGGAGTTATTGGTTGAGAAGAATCAGCTTACAGAGCTACCATCCCAGCTTTTCCAGAAAGGTAGCTGTGAGCTGACCAAGTTCAAGGCCATGTGTAATCCACTAAGGTGTCCACCAGAGGAAGTCTGTGCTGGAGGGGTCATGGACATTCAGAGCTACTTCCTTCAAATGGAGGAGAACCCCAATGCTCACACTACCTGGACAGTTAAAGCAATGTTTCTGGGCTCTTCCATGGCCGGGAAGTCCACACTCTGCCACAGCCTTAGGGAAGGGAAGCCTGTGGCAGTTGCAATGAAGGATCGGACGGAAGGAATAGATATCACTCGGCTATACACCCATGAAGTCCGCTTCCTTCTCTGGGACTTTGCAGGGCAGGAGGAGTACTATCTGACACATCATATCTTTATCACACCAAGAGCACTTGTTATCCTCACTGTCAATTTGGCCAGGTGAGACAATTATTGTTTCTTTTTTTTATGGTTATTTTGTTAAATTATATGACTAATAGTCAAATAATATGACTAATGTGACTATAGTTCTTTTGTTGCCCTTCCAGCTATCTAAAAGTTATCTTTCTAAAAGAAATTCTTTCACTAGAAAGTCTTTTTAATGCTTTGCAATTGTATATTCAGTCTTTATTTTAGAAAGCAAGGGAAATCTGTGGAAGTTAACATATATATATATATATATATATATATATACATATATATATATATATATATATACACACACACACAGCCTGTGTGTATATATATATATACACAGGTTGGTCAGTCTGACTGCTTGGTCTGCCAGTAGCTGGTGTTTTGCGCCTCTGGTATCTGGTATTCTTGCCCATGCTCATGTATTGACCCATGTGTCAGTTGGAGGGGACCGGTCCTTGAGGATCAGAACTGTCCGGCCTTCGGTTAGCCATTTTTATTGTTCCCTTGGTAACCGGCTACGGGGGGGGGGGGGGGGGGGGGGGGGGGTCCAGGTTTCAAGCTTGGCCATGATCCTATCTTGATCTCAACGATCCTTCTCCTATCGCACTTGGGGCTTGGTACCCAATCTCGGGTGGGGGTGATGAAATCTCCCCCCTGACCTGGCATCCTGGCTCCCCCTTGCCGTAGCATTTATGTTGTACCTCATCAATCTCTAGCTGTGAGAGCAGTCCCTTCTTTCGAATGTTGGAACAGTTGTGGATGTTGGGTATCGAAGAATCCATAGGTCCCTCATCCTATTCATGTAACCCCTTCCGCCAGGGTTACTTGCGTAGTAGCATTCCAACTACGCCTTGTTTTCGTCTCTTGCCCACCAATGCCTTCTTGTTCCAGTAGCCCACTTCTTGTCAGGGTGCCCTGTTTCCTCGACACCTGACGCAGTGCATGCCTCCATATTTATCTGTCTCGCTCATGTCTGCGGTAGGCTTGCTGTGTGTGTGTGTGTGTGTGTGTGTGTGTGTGTGTGTGTGTGTGTGTGTGTGTGTGTGTGTGTGTGTGTGTGTGTGTATTAGTTATCTAGGTGACAGCAGCAGTGGATATTTTCAATATTCACATGGCTGCCATATGTCGCTTAGTTTATGAATGTTGTACTTACAGCTTCAAAAAAAACCCCTACTTTTTCAGTCAAGAAACAGTTTTTTTTAATGTGCTTTATGACCAAACACCTTCCACCCTACTGATATTTACTTGAACAAAAACTATACATTGAGTTTAGTGCTAGTTAGCCAAGATATGACAAATGTGAAATTAATATTTGTGTATGCCAGTTATCGAGCAGCAGCATTCTGACATTATGTGTAAGTACCAATGACACCCAGCATCTTAGAGACCAATAGCAAAAAAAAAAGACAATAATGATTCTGATTTTCTATCAGCTATAGCACTGTAGACCCAGAGTCTTTCAAAGACCAGATTTGGTTCTGGTTAAACAACATACAGCTACGTGTGCCAAATGCAGTGGTCATGCTTGTGGGAACACATTGTGATCAGTGCAGAGACCTGGAAGAGGTAATGGAGAAGAAGAAAGACATTGATGGGAAGATTAACATAATGCTGGTAAACAGAAAGATGGTTTTAAAGTACCAGAAGAAAAATCTGGAAGAAAATACAGACCCATTTCTCTACATGGATCAAGTGGATGAGATTGATTCCCTTTTAGAATACAGTTTGAAGGTAATGATTGGTATGATTAAAATATACCATTTTAAATGCCACACAGGCCCAGTGGGGTGTTACTGTGGATGCAGAACCTTTTACAGTTTTCCTTTACCTTCCCTTCAGGTGTTGGATCTTCTAACTCTTGACTGCACAAAGACTCAGGATATTGTAAGATTCAGAAGTCATATTTTGAAATGCATTCAATCAGAAAGCGCTTTCCTGTGTTCTGAGACCATCTTACCACAAAGTTATGAAGAAGTGGAACAAGCCATCCAAAACCTTGTTACACTAGAACAGATTCCTCAACATGGTAAGTCCAGTTAATGACTGTGCACTTTATTTAAGTAACACGGAGAAGTTGTTTTTGCTTTGTAATAAAAAGTATCCATTTTCTATGTCAGGTATTGTTCTACTTGAAGAACTCTGTGATTTAATAATGAACCATGTAACACAGAGCAGAGAGCACCTCCACTCCATATTGCAATTCCTCTTGCGATATCTGCACAGAATTGGGGTTATTATTTGGTATGAAGATATTGATGTACTAAGTGACCATGTGTTTATCCAGCCTTCATTCCTCATTTCTATGTTCAAGGTCAGTGGCTGTTTTTCTTTTTTCAGACCTATGTATGCACACACTACCCTTTCGAAGTACAATGGTTTCCTTTACAAGCATTAATGTGAAGATTCCTGGTAGTGTCGCTTCCACTTTAATTTTAATTCCAAACAAATTACCAATAAATATAATGTATACATGGATCAGAATGCAGTTAGGTTAAGACCAAAAAATAGCACTGGCCACGGTCAAACAAGCAGCTACACTCTTTTGATCCCTTTGCCTGAAGATTTCCACAGAATTTACAAACTACACTAAACTACTGTTACCACAGTTTCTCCTAACTTACTCTCCTAACTGCTTTCTGTGATTGCAGACCATTGTGAGACATGACCTGGTGCAGCAGCTTGAGAGAATCTCAAGAGATCTACTCATGCAAGAAGGAGCTCTGATGAAACAAAGGTTCATCTGGGTGGAGGACTTGCGGTGCAGAGGCACCCTGCACAATGCAGCCCTGCGCATCTTAGTCCGGAGGGAGTTAGAGAAACTGGTCATAGATGATGATGATTTGGTCAGAGAGGTAGTAGGTAACAAAAAGGAGGAAGGCATAATTCTCACCCTGTTGCAGCACTTTGAGGTTTGCCTCCCAACTCTTGTCAGAAGCCCCATGAACCCCCAAGCACCAGACTTCATCCCAGGAGAAAATCACTGGGAGTCAGTCAGGGAGTCAAAGAGAGACCCTGATGGAGCTTGCCTCTTCCCCATCTATCTGAAGGATGACCTCATAGTATGTCAGAAATGGGGTGAGAACAAGCAGGATGATGTCAGAGTGCATGTGTACGTCCTTCCTGAGGTTCCACATGGCTTCTTTCACAGGTAGCTTGGAAAAAATTTAATTGTTTGTCACCTTTTATAACAGGGGTAGGCAACTCCAGGCCTCAAGTGACAGTGTCCTACAGGTTTTAGATGTGTCCTTGATCCCACACAGCTGCTAAATGACCTCCTCAACATGTCTTGAAGTTCTCCAGAGGCCTGGTAATGAACTTATCATTTGATTCAGGTGTTTTGACCCCGCCTACACCCTTTACAATCACAGGTCAAGGATGACCCTTGGTTTGACCACTCGTCCTGATCTGGTGGTCAGGGCAGGGCTAGTGTCCATGGTTGGTGTTGCAGTGTCTCTAGATGGCGACAAGGGCTCTGCTTGTTGTTGAGCTGCACTATCAGGCTGGCTTATCAGATCGGGTGCTGGTGCTGAAGGTGCTGGTCACGCCTTAGCGCCTCTCAGGTGTCGTCAGTTACGCCGACGTCTGCCCCTCGCCAGTGCGGATCACAAAAGAGCGGGCAGTCTCTGCAGGTCGGATGATGACAGCCGGTTTCCAACTTCTGGACTCATCCTGAAAGCAGATGTGCTCCCTCTGCGCTGCATTTGTAGTATCGCCTCTGGTGCTCTTCTCTTTCCATCCGTGTTTTTTGCACCACCGTCTGGCTTACGACGCGGGGTACCAACTGGTATACGGTGATGGGAAGCACTGAGCGCAGACATCGACTCATGAGGAGCTGCGCGGGTGATCTGAAGCCGTCGACTGGTGTGTTCCTTTGCTCCAATAGAGACAGGTAGGGATCTATTCCCTGAGCATGAGCTTTATCCAGAATTGCTTTGGCCGTTTTGACTGTTCTTTCGGCAAGGCCATTATTTTGTGGGTACAAAGGGCTTGAGGTTGTGTGGACAAAGTCCCATGTGACTGCGAAGTCCTTGAACTCTCGAGAGCTGTACTGTGGGCCGTTATCTGAGATAAGCTTCTCTGGTATACCGTGTCTGGCGAATATGGCCTTGAGCTTTTTGATGACGGACCCTGCGGTGGTGGAGAATAGCCTTTCGACCTCAAAGAAGTGGCTGTAATAGTCCACAACTACTAAATAGTCTCGTCCACGCCATGTGAAGAGGTCTGAGGCCACAGCCTGCCATGGTCTCTCAGGAATCTGTTGTGTAACGAGAGGTTCTTTAGGGTTCGCTGCACACCTCTCCTAACATATGAAACAGTTTTCCACTGTGGCAGCAATGTCCTTGCCCATGCCTGGCCAGAAGAGGGTGTCCCTCGCTCTCTGCTTACTCCTCTCAATCCCCATGTGCCCAGTGTGGATTCTCTCCAGCATATTGTTTCTTAGGGCTGTTGGCACTGTGATTTTGTCACCTTTAAAGATGATGCCATGGAAGTGTGAAATTTCATCTCTGAAATTCCAGAAGTCCTAAAGGATATGGGGGCATTTTTTCCTGTCCTCAGGCCAGCCATCATGCACGGTTTACTTCAGAAGGGTGAGCTGCGGGTCGCATGCTGTCGCAGCCTGTATCTCTGAGAGCTTTTGGTCACTTACTGGGAGGCTGTTTATCACTGAGTGGACCTGATCCTCCATGCCTTTGCTCAGCGTGCTGTCTTGGTCGAGCAATGGTTTCCTGGACATGTCGTATCTCTGCAGCTGTAACAGCATGTGCTGCAGACGAGCAGGGGCTACGGAGATTGGCTTCTTCAATATGTGCTCCAACGGCTTGTGGTCTGACTCGACGATAACTCTTCTGCCGTACATGTAGGTGTGGAAGCGCTTGCATCCAAACAACACTGCAAAGAGTTCTTTTTCAATCTGTGCATAGTTAACCTCTGTCGGGGTCAGTGTCTTTGAAGCATATGCTATTGGATGTCCGTCCTGCATCAACACAGCTCCCAAGCCATACTTTGATGCATCTACCTGTAGGCATAGCTCCTTGGTCGTGTCGTAGTATGCCAGTATGGGGCCTGGTTCCCTGGTTATGAGATCCTTTATTTGCTGGAAGACTCTGTCATGATTCTGATCCCAGACGAACTCAGAGTCTTGCTTGAGCAGCTGACACAGCGGTGCGTTCATTTCTGATAGTCGTGGTGCGAATCTGGACAGGTAGTTCGGCATACCAAGAATTGTCTCAAGCTCATTCTTATTCTCAGGAGGTGGCATGTCCTTGAATTTCTGTAGTTTCTTTGGGTCTGGCTGGATGCCCTCCCGGGTGAGTTTGTGTCCAAAGTAACTCACTTCTGTGGCCCCTATGACACATTTCTCTGGATCGAGACGCACTCCTCGCTCCCTTGTGCGCTCAAGCATGGCACGGAGGTTCTCGTCGTGTTCCTCCTTTGTCTTGCCAAACACTAGGATGTCATCCACGATGGCTGCCACCCCATTGAGCCCTTCATATGTCTCATTGATTTTCCTTTGGAAAATGTCCTGTGGTGATATTATGCCAAAGGGAAAGCGCAGAAAGCAGTACCTGTTTTGTGCGATTTCATAGGAACGTGCAATGTCTATGCCTTTTTCTAGAGTCAAATCTGACCCTTGGCTCAGCAGCTTTTCTTTGACTTGTGGGAAACTGGTTGCAAAGACAATCCTGTCTTGGACCATTTCATCACAGTTAACATAGCCACACTGCTTGACGAGTAGCTTTAATTAACTCTGTCACAAAGTGTTCGAATGACTCTCCTTCGCCTTGGAGTCTTTCATTAAATTTGTATCTGGCAAAAACGGTGTTCGTTTTCAGCATGAGGTACTGTTCAAACCTGTCAAGATAGGTGGTCAGCCTTTTAGCTTCTTCATCAGACAGCTGCCATGTGTTATAAATGTCTCTGCCTCTTTTTCCTACCCACAGAAGAAGATAGCTGCACTGGGTCTCCTCGGGCTTGCCACTTAGCGGGCCGCTAAACATTAGCTTCACATGTTGCACAAACCTTTGCCAGGCATCGGGAAGAGTAGCTGAATCCCAGTCCATTCGTGGTGCAGGAACTCCCGACGAATCCATTTCGCGGTGTCAAAGGGCGTTTAGTTCGAATTACTCTGACACCATGTAATATTCTGTTCTTTGACTTATGAATAATATATTCTTAAACTGCTTCGTGAGTCTCCATCTTCTTTATTTACCACTCGCTCGGTACAACATAACACACCTCCACTTCCGTAACCCGCCCCACTGCCACTACGGCAAACCCCAAGGGACAATAAGCACGAAGTGCAAACATTATAAACAATACAACAGTGTTATCTAAAATCTGCAGGACACTAGCACTTAAGGCCTGGAGTTGCCCAGCCCAATCTGTAAGATAAGTATATTTTCAATTGTATGTTGGTTTTCACAATTTTCAAGGCAGAGTCTATATAAAAGACTCAAATATGTACAATGAAATTCACAGACACCACTAGCACCACAAAAAGCTCATTCAATAAGCTACAGAGAAGATGTATTGTGTCTTTATATATATATATATATATATATATATATATATATATATATATATATATATATATATATATATATATATAATGGCACACTTTTACATTTACACTTTCTTTGTAAATTTCTTCAGTTTCCAATGTTTTCATTGATTTATAATTCTATTTTTTTTTCTTATTCTTACTCCACTCAAAAACCTCATGAACCATAAATCTTCTGATCTCTCATGGTTGCCACATGTAACCCTTAGACTGATCATTAAGACGTGCTCTCTTTACTCGACTCACTGGGTGGGAAAGGAGCAGTGTCTCCTCTGCTGTGGAAACAGACTTGCTCTGTTTAGACAGGGGGACAACAATGGAGATTCCTTTATAGAGATACGCTGCCGAAGACCTGAGAAGGATGAAGGTAAAAAAAAAATCTGTGGTGTCTTTTGTTTTAGGACCAAAAAGAGCTCGACAGCAACAGTAGAACTACATGTAGCTCATTTCTTTTCTTAGAGTTTCGGCAGATGTGGGATCTGATCTTGGCAGTGATGTCCAAGCTGTTTGTGCTGTCAAGGCAGTGGCCAGGACTGACCCAGCAGGTACACACTCCCTGTCCAGAGAGAGGCTGTCTGCATTATTTTACCTGGAGGGACTGGCAGGAACTGAACAACACCAACCTTTACAGTCTGTAAGTGTTGTATCTCTTAAGACTTCATCCCTGATGGCTTTTCAGAATCTAGACTACAGGGAGTGCAGAATTATTAGGGAAATGAGTATTTTGTCCACATCATCCTCTTCATGCATGTTGTCTTACTCCAAGCTGTATAGGCTCAAAAGCCTACTACCAATTAAGCATATTAGGTGATGTGCATCTCTGTAATGAGAAGGGGTGTGGTCTAATGACATCAACACCCTATATCAGGTGTGCATAATTATTAGGCAACATTCTTTCCTTTGGCAAAATGGGTCAAAAGAAGGACTTGACAGGCTCAGAAAAGTCAAAAATAGTGAGATATCTTGCAGAGGGATGCAGCAGTCTCAAAATTGCAAAGCTTCTGAAGCATGATCATCGAACAATCAAGCGTTTCATTCAAAATAGTCAACAGGGTCGCAAGAAGCGTGTGGAAAAACCAAGGCGCAAAATAACTGTCCATGAACTGAGAAATGTCAAGCGTGCAGCTGCCAAGATGCCACTTGCCACCAGTTTGGCCATATTTCAGAGCTGCAACATCACTGGAGTGCCCAAAAGCACAAGGTGTGCAATACTCAGAGACATGGCCAAGGTAAGAAAGGCTGAAAGATGACCACCACTGAACAAGACACACAAGCTGAAACGTCAAGACTGGGCCAAGAAATATCTCAAGACTGATTTTTCTAAGGTTTTATGGACTGATGAAATGAGAGTGAGTCTTGATGGGCCAGATGGATGGGCCTGTGGCTGGATTGGTAAAGGGCAGAGAGCTCCAGTCCGACTCAGCTTGTTTCTGATTTTTATGAGGCGAAAGTGGTGTGTAAGTCTTCTGATGTACTAGCAATGGTCAGAATTCCAATGTTCCGTGCCCTCAGACTTTTACCATTAGCATCGGTGCTAAAACAAATTACTGTTAGCTTGTAACAGATAGCACACAGAACTAGAATTAACTTGTTTTTCTCCTCCCCCTGTTTTATTATGTATTTTCATCTGGTTATTGTTTATATCTCTTTATTTTTTACAGTGTGAAGGAGGAAAAATTAGTTTGCCAGGGAGGCCATACACGACGAATGGAATTCATTTTTCCAAAAGGTAAATTGATGTCTTCTTTATTCTGTAAAATAAAGGGGAAAATACAACAACAACATGTGCATTGTTTATATTGTTATTAATCACCACTGTGTTTTCTCTAAAGCTGCCACTTCGCAGTGATGACTGATGAGAATGACGTTGAAGAAGACAAACACAGCATCACAACCTCTTAAGCAATATGTTTAGTGGCAAAATGTTTTTTGTGCTAGCCAATTTTATCTTCTTTTTTAGTGACTGGTATGAGTATTATTTGGAAAAGTGTCACCAAGTATTACGTTCAGGGCTGAGGCTGATTTTGTAATAAATGTTTTGTAATAGATGTATTTAAAAATACTCCAGAAGACTACTTGCATTTCTATTTTTGATATGCAGCGTTTCAGTGTTTATGTGTACAATGACAGCCTCTGCTGGCTCTTGAAGACTGTCAGCTATGTTTTTCTTTGTGAAGACAAGTTGTAGACCTTACAGTGTTACATGAAAAATTACAACTGCTGCATGTAAAACATTTAAGCTGATCTTTAATAATATGATAGTCCAAATCAATCCGGTCATCTGCAAACTCCTAAAATAGGCTTGCTACCCCTGTATTTCTCTAGTTTTTCATCAGTTCCTCAAAACTCTCTTCTACGTGCTGGCTCATGCTGCCTTCAGGGTCTACTCGTAAATGTCAAGAAGAATGTCATGAAGAATGGTTAATTGTTAAACCCCTGTAGTCAAAAGAAATGACATGTTATTAATTACATAAACTGTCGCTGTCATATAAAAAATACATGTCAGATTATCATATATTTTTGTAGTCTTTTTTGTAGCCACTCATGCCTGTATGAAAAAAAAGTCCTCACAGCAAACTGAACTGTGTAGTCTGAGTTAAATCCAGATAGAACAGAACCCAGTGAGTTAATGTCCTATAAGTCATATAGCAGTAATTTTCTCTTCTCTTCTGTCTAAAGACGGAAATCGACTGTCTGAAGTCTATTTTTGTGTCTTCTGTTTTGGAAATAACCTGCTTAAATGTAAATCTGACACTTGTTCAAGTGAAGAATGAGGTAATCGAATTGATCAACTTCTGGACGTACACAACTTACATGTTTTTCAGAAATATTTATGCAAATGCTTAAGACCCTCCTGAAGTTCTAAATTTAGGTGATGTTTTTAGGAAATTACATCTCAGCTATGTAACTCTGTTTAAAAACGAGAGGGACAGAATTATAAGACCATGGCACCTTGGTCAACATTCACTTTAACGTTGTGCTGAGCAGCTATAGAAGTCTACATAGAGTATGTATGTATATATATATATATATATATATATATATATATATATATATATATATATATATATATTTAATATATATATATAATTTAATGAAGGACAACACAAACTGGATACTTTTACAGGGCGAATAATTTCCAAATACATCAAAATCTTTGGGCGTTACCAGTTTTGATTATTCTTGCCCCACTTTAGGTAGTTACTATGTTTCCCACAGTCTTCGAAGGCAGCATCCTATCGCGGCATCGCCGGACCTCTCTCAGGTGTCTTTCCCGGGCAGCTGCACGGCGGAACGGAGAAATGAGAAAGGGGCAGCATGGCGGACAGGGAGAAGAGGAAAGCTACCCCGCCGTCTGGCCGCAACATCCAGGTGAAGTCCCCGGCCAGTTTCAGGTAGGTCCCGGCGGACACAGGGTTGGAGGGAGGGAGCGACCGAGCTGCCAGCCTGCCCACCAGGCTGGAGGCTGTGAATGAGGGATGAACCACTGCGGTTTTGCATATCCGAAGGTGCTGATGCTGGCTGGTTGGAGCCGCTGCAGCAGCAACAGTGTCTGTCTCCGCGGAGCTTTCCAGCGTTCCGACTTGCAGTGTGTTGTTGAGTCGCATGTTTTGTGCTTGGGCGTGTCTGCTCCCGGTGGACAGACACGAGCGATGAGCTCCCTGCTGCAAACATGGTTTAAATATGCCCTACTTTCTGCTAGTCTGCTTCAAAATCCTCACAGTACAAGGATACTTGGTCGTAGTGCATGTTTAATACATATTTTTTCCTTTGCTTTGGTACTCCTTTACGACGCAGTCCAAGTCTCCATCATACGTTTGCATCATTTTGAGCTTGATTTGCTGCTAAAACTCTTGATTCGACAAACCCGGCACTGATTTAGTGTCATATTTTCGGATTTTAACAATACAGACAAGGAGTAAAGCATATGCCTCCAAAAGAATATTTAAGGGACTGATTGTGTTGATGATTTTATGGAAATGTTATCAGAGCCATACGTCATCATAAGCTGACTTTTGTGGTTTAACAGTAAGTAAACTTTGATATTAAGTGGAAAGACTTTAAAACATTATTGAATCATTCTTCCTGAATTATTATTCTTATACCAGCTTAAAAATAAAACACCAAAAAGACAGAACAAAAAAAGAAAACAAGTACACTATTTGTCCCAATTACTCACTTTTACAATGCATAGATTTGCCACACAGTCAGACTGATTTTGAATAGCCTAATGTACTCAGTAAACAAAATATTCAGTAAAATAATTACATCCTTACAATAATAATTTAGATTTTGGTTTTGCTCCTTGGGTTGATTTTCAGACTGAAAAAAGCAGTCTGGGGAATCTTTGTGCTCTACAAATGGACATGTAGATATCAGCTGTTTAAAAACGGTAGGTCAGGTGACCAGTCAGAGGGATTCAACCTGTAGAGCTGAGCACTGCAAGAGATTAGCTCCACGCTGATGTCTGCTCTCACATGCTGAGTGCCTCACACACTCGGAGACCATTGCAGCTCTGCTTTAAGAGAAGCTGTGGCATTACCTCAGGGTGATTATTGTGAGGATGGAGGCCTGTGATCAATATTCTCTAGTGAGACAACAACACACACACACACACACACACACACACACACACACACACACACACACACACACACACACACACATTCCTGCAAACACCCAGCCTCTGGCCCAGTCTGTCCTTGTCTCATTAGCTGAGCTGAAAACAACCACCAAACATCTTTGTTCAGGATTTCATGATGATCTGTTATTGGGGATTGAATGCTGCTGATTGGTATTTGGGAAATGTGACTGACTAGAGGAAAGAAGCCAGATAATCCAAAATCTCGGGGGCTGGCCCAGTCCCAGAGCGGCCATATGTTGTCATGTTTTTCTCTCTCACCTCCCTGCCTGTGCACGCTACAGTGAAATCCTATGTCTCAGCCCAAGCCACTGCAGTTAAGAGACCAGCTCTTTGTGTTGGAGATGTTCAGTAAGTGAGACACATAAACGCCTCACCTTTATTTCTGGTGTTTTAGTGGCGCATTAGGATTTGTGGCATGAATCTGAGTGCAACTGAATTATGTATTAGTCATAAAGAACTGGGTTATACAGAAAGGATGCAATAAAGACACCCATTCGATTTTTATGCAAGTCAGATAAATGGCCTGTATTTGTATAGCGCTTTACTTTGTCCCTATGGACCCCAAAGCCCTTTACACTACATTCAGTCATCCACCCATTCACACACTGGTGATGTCAAGCTATATTGTAGCCACAGCTGCCCCGGGGCAGACTGACAGAGGTGAGGCTGCCAGACACTGGTGCCACTGGGCCTCTGACCACCACCATTAGGCAACGGGTGAAGTGTCTTGCCCAAGGACAGACCGACCGAGACTATCGGAGCCAGGGCTCGAACCGGCAACCTTCCAATTACAAGATGAACTGCCAACTCTTGAGCCACACAAAGTCAGATAGCCGCACAAAATCATTCTGTATAACAATAGATTTCTAGTAAAGGTTCTAGGTTTTTAATCCAAAATGTACAGCAGGTAAAATTATTTTTGCCAAAATCATTTATTTCTATTGGTTTATCAGTATGCAAATTGTGTCTTCTGCTTTACTGAAAAGTTTGTTCTCACTGGGTGTACCCTGGATGACTCATGTTACCGCTAAGGATGGAAACTGAGTTCCCAGTAGTTCAGTTCCTTGGAATTGTTAGTCTGCTTTCCTATCGATTCTGCTTATTGGTTCCACTTCAGTTGGTGTCCTGGAGGAGGAAAGTAGCGGTGCAGTCTACAGCATGAATATAGACATAACTTTTATTTTTATTACACAAAAGGACGAGAGCACAATGGTAAAGTGCAAACTGCATACAGGACAGAAACCTTGTGCTGCTAAAAGAACTTCAGCTCTTTGCAATTATCTGCACAGATAGCATGCTAAGCTAGCCAAGAACCCAGTGTGATGTTAAAGCTGAGTGTAGAGCCCAGCCCAACAGTCAGACCCTGAACTTCAACAGGCAACAAATTGATGAGCAGTCAGGCTCTAGCATTTTTCTCCCTGTTCATGTTTCTAAAGTAGAATCACTGTGGCGATCGCATTAAAGTCTCTCTGTGCTAGTTTTCATCTTTTTGCTTTGTGTTGTCAACTTTGTGTTCATACCTTAATACTGAAAGAAACGTCATGAGTGTGTCCTCATTAGAATAGGGGTTTGTGTTGGTATGTTGGCCTGTAGCCTATAGGTTTTTATTGTTAACTGGTAAATTATGAGACAATGATTTTTCATGTCATTTTACAGAGAATAGTGAAAGTAACATAATGAGTAGTAATACATCTTTTGACTTTTAAGTAATGACCCCAACACTAATCAGAGCCTCCAGCATGCACAAACATTTGACCGCACAGCATACAGTTATTTCCCACAAATGTGATGTCTTTGATGTGTTGGCTGCTGGTGGTGACTCTCAACCCAATGACAATTGACAGGAGAATCGATAAGGACACTAATCGATAAGTGATCTTGATAATGGAAATCTGAATCTCTAAATTCATATCAGTTCTTATCTAGTAAGAGTTTTACAACTCATGATGTGGTTGTTATAAACACTGTGCACTATAACAACAACGAAACGTTTTCCTGTTAGGCAGCTTTGGTAGAACGTGTGTAAACTGTGGCATGTGGTGTTAATGATATTCAAGCTGACAATGAGCCGTGACAGCAGAGTTAAAAAAATAGTCTAAAGTGATGTTGAATTCTGCATTTGAACATCCTTTTTATGTTCATCCTGGAGATGAAGAGAAACTGTTGAAATGTTCGGGAAACCGGCAGTCATATTGTAACTGATATTAAGCAATGGACAGCAAAATGCTGCACAATGTAGTCTACAAAAAAGGAAAACTAAAAAACTTATAAAGGCTGCATAAAATAATTAGACCTTTCAACTAGTCATCCCCAAACAGAATTTAATCTTCAGCTATCCTGTAATATTTAATGTGAAATTAGGTGTTCAGGAAGTCTCAAACCTGGATTGTATTTTTTCATTTTAGAGGGAGTGGTGTGGTGAGGGCTGGGCTATACATTTATGTGAACTTTTGTTTTAAAATTACCTGCCATGCATTATTCACATAACTCACTTGTGGCACAAGAGGGCGTAGTGGGAAATCTGTATCTGTGCAAGTGTGCGTAGTTAAGCATAATTAAGAAGATATGAAGCAGAACAACAGTATAGGATTGCAGACTACTCTAGGGTGCTTTAAGGGAAAAACTCATTAGACATCAGCCAGCTGAGATCCCTGTTGATGGATCAGGTAATGCCTGTCTTTCTCAACAGGTGCAAGTTAACTGTAATCACTTGTTAGAGTTATAAAATAGCTTTCTGTGAATAGGGTTTGAGAGTTCTAGTAAGTTATTTGATTGGTTTATCATACAGTAGCATTAATTTGATTTGGTTAACTTGTCTAAGCTGGAACTTTCACTCTGTTAGCAACAACTGGAGCTGAAATAAAGGTATTGTCATCACCCCGTTGGACAGATGGACAAGGCGGGTGGAGTGGACATCTAAGTTTGTGAATGTAATAAGTCGAGAACAAAGATACGTAGGATTTTCAAATTGATGCCATAGGTGCATCTACTAAAAACCTTGGATAAGTTTGAATGTCAGTGATCTTGACCTCATGGTCAGAGTATGCTTTCTGAAAATCTTGTGAATGCAAAAACTTGAAAACGGGACTACGTAAGATTTTGAAATTGGCAACTCAGGTGTGTTGCCAGTTGCCAGTAGTTTTTGTTATGTATTTCATTAAACTGGCTGTCATTTCCAATATTGCTCATAAAAGTTTCCACCTTAAGGGCACGGAAAATACCTTTGTAGGTCATCATTCATCTGTTTCGTGTTTAAAGAACATAAGTAGAAGGCAGCTGGAGTTTGTTCTAGGGATGTCATGATACCAGAAATTTAGAAGTTGGTACCAGTAGGATTATACGAGTCTCCATGCCCAATTCATTACCAAACCACAATTATTATCCTATGTACTGTACTTAAACAGACTCCTTTATTAAAAGGTATTTTAAAACACTGACATACTGGCATAATTTTAATTTAAAATGTTAACATTAAAATTTGCTCACAAAACACAGATTGAAATGTTAGGGTGGTTGTCGAATAGTCTAGTAACGTTACAGCAAGGATTGTAACCTGTGGAAGAAACTGATTTCACAACAGTATTGCCAGCTATGATAACATATATTTCAGGATTAAGTAAGAAGGATAATACTTTGAATGATGTTAGCATAAACTGAAGGAAAAGTCTTTACACATGATTATGTTTAAAATAATTAGGGATGTTTCCCTCAGAATTAGATTGTATTTGTGGCAGCGAGGCAGATCATGTGTGCACATATTTTAAATGTTGTTGAGCACACTCACAAATTTCATGAATTATTAAATAATAGCATATACACTAACCACATTATAAATAATAAAGAAATAATCAACTGCCTTGCTAATAAGTTTCCAATCCGTTGAATGAACTCCACAGGTATTTGCCTGTTCTGCTCTACAGCCGTAGTGAGATAAAGTGGCGAGAGCTTTTCTCGTTCCTCAGGCTCTGGTTAGATATGCCTTTCCAGCTCACTGTAGATCATGTTTACTCAGATTTACTATGCCAAGGAGGACCCTAGCTGGCTAGCAGTTCGTGAAATTTCAAATACAATTACTGATGCTCTTTCATGGTCGAAAGGATGCATTGTGCAGTTGGTTAAAAAGGTTGATCCAAATTCAGCATCCATAATAGAAAATATTTTTCAATTTTAATATGTGACAATAATGCAAAAGCAGAAGAGTTACATCATTAAGTTACTTTAACTGCAGCGTTAAGCAGTCATATTATATTTTTACTTAAAATTAACATTGACAACAGTACTTTTATGCTTACATTTGACTTATGCTGTGTCACTACTGTTGCTATAATGCTGCTGCTGCCACCTTGTTTCAGTAGATTTACATTTCAAATTAGGTAGTGTGTCATCAGGGACACTAGCTCTCTGGTAAAGAAAGTTGGAAAAGGCCCTTCATTTCTCTTGTAAATGTTGCTGCAAACATCAGTTAAATGTTGTTCAGGATTTTTTCTAGTTTTTTCTTGAATCATTGTGATTTAATTTGGAGGCTATATTGCCCACCCATACTCTTGCATTTTGCATGACTTATGTCCCGAGGAATCAGAACTCGTAGGCACATCTTTCCATTTTTTCCCCAAATTACTTAAAAATCAAAAGTTTATCAGTAATCTCTTAATTATAAATCCACAAAAGTGTTTGAGTCATTTATCCATTGACCCTCTTTCTCTACTTTCACCTTTTCATTTGCAGCTTTAATGTTGGTTGATTTGAATTTCACCTGTAGTAGGAGCTAGTGGACAGTAATTGCCCTGCTTGCTGTTCCCAGTGGATGATCATTTACTGCTGTGTCTCATTTCTGCTAACAATGCATGTTTGACTTGACAGCACTCCGTTCTGTTTATACAGTACAGGACCCTCTCTCGCTCTTCTTTTTCTGTCACTCTCTCTCTCTTTAAAAGCAAGTACAGCACAAGTAAAACCTAATTTAGGAGTTACAGTTATATTTAGAGAAAGATAAGTTGCTAACGTTCCCTTAGTTTTTCTAAAAGATCCCTGCTTCGCTTGTGACATCTGGTTTCACCAAGATGGTGAAAGAATTATGACAAGGTGTCTGTTTTACCTATGGTAGGTCTTGATGCATTTTCAATCATCCAGGAAAGAAAACCTCCAAAAGTTGATTCTTTTCATCTGGACGTAGCATTTGGGAGAAACGTTTCAGCACTCATCCAAGTGACTTCTTGAGTCTCAGCTGACTGCAGGTTTCCCCAATCTTATAAACAGTACATTCGACTGACTGAAACCAGCCCACTGAGGAACAATGGGCTGGGAGGTCAGTTCCTTAATCTTAATTATGCAAATTCTCATGACCATTGATCAACAACCACTGACCAAAACCCACTGATCAAAGACCACTGATCAATGGCCATGAGTACCATTCACAGAGAGTTGGGGAATGGCTGCAATCACAGCATTGTAAGATGGCGAAAGATGTACCCTTAGGCCCCCTCCTCGCTTCAGAGATGGTCTTTCCCTTTTCACATAAATGGCCTCCTTGACGCCGCGCTCAAATCAGCGTTCCTCCCTGTCCAGGATGTGAACATCCTCATCCTTGAAAGAGTGTCCACTGGACTGTAGGTGTAAATAGACTGCAGAGTCCTGGCCTGACGAGGTAGCTCTTCTGTGTTGTGCCATCCGCTTCACCAGAGGTTGTTTGGTTTCCCCGATGTATAAATCCTGGCAATTCTCCTGGCACTTAACAGCATACACTATGTTACTCTGTTTGTGTCGGGGGACCCGATCCTTGGGGTGGACCAGTTTTTGGCGCAGCGTGTTTTGGGGTTTAAAAGCCACAGTGACCCGGTGTTTAGAAAAAATGCGTCTCAACTGCTCAGATACTCCTGACACCTATGGGATCACTACAGGTTTTCGCTTGGGCAGCGGTTGTCCTTCTCTCCTGGATCGGCTGGAGCTTTCTTTAGATGCCTTTCCAGCTTTGACAAAAGTCCAGCTGGGATAACCACATTTACTCAGGGCCTTCTTGATGTGCTGTTCTTCTGCCTCCCTGGCCGCTGTGTCAGTGGGGATGGTGTTCGATCTGTGTTGTAGCGTCCTGATGACACCCAGTTTGTGCTCCAGTGGATGATGAGAGTCAAACCTTAGATACTGATCTGTATGTGTAGGTTTACGGTAAACGTCAGCTTTTAGATGTCCCCCATTACTGATGGAAATCTCACAGTCTAAGAAGGCTAACCTGCCACTTTTCATATCCTCCCTGGTGAATTTGATGTGTCAGTCCACTGAGTTAATGTGATCCGTGAATTGTGGTACGTCCTGAGATTTAATTTTCACCCAGGTGTCATCCACATATCTGAACCAATGGCTTGGTGGTGTTCCAGGGTAGGATAGCAAAGCCCTCTTTTCAACTTCTTCCATGTACAAATTGGCCACGATGGGTGAAACTGGGGAGCCCATGGCACACCCATGTTTCTGCCTGTAGAACTGACCCTTGTATGTGAAGTAGGTGGAATGAAGACACAGTTCCAAAAGCAAACACACTTGGTCGATGCTGAGAGTGGTCCTGTTGCTGAGGTTGGTGTCATCCTGTAATCTCTTACAGACTACCTCCAACACTTCCGTGACTGGGATGCACGTGAAGAGAGATGTAACGTCTTGCAAGACCATGGTTTCATCTGCCTCCATAATGACATCTCTCACCTTCTCAACAAAATCCAGGGTGTTCTGGATGTGGTGTTCAGAGCTGTCCACCAGCGGGTTGAGGATCGAAACCAGAAACCTGGAGATGTTATAGGTGACCGAGTTGATCATGCAGACAATCAGTCTTAAAGGTGCATTAAGGCATTTATATATACCTGGCAGTTCTTTCATCCATCCAATCATTTCAAATTTAGAGACACCTCTTTGGTTTCAAAAAACCAAAGTGGAAACAACTATATGCATATTTTATCTACAGTCCATGCAAACTGGTATTATGATCTACAGCTGTGTGTTAAAATGAAGTTTTCAGCCACACGGCTAATGAGAATATGATTGCATATACATTTACTGAGGCTATTTCTTAGCTTCAATTTACAGACATTCTGCTTACAGCAAAACAGTGGGGAGTTTTTTAAGGAAAGAAAAACAATTGTAAAATTGTGAAAGCTTGGCCAGTTTAGTAATGAAGTAATCTTTTAATTTTTGCACAATGAATGTCAGGTAATTCTCACCCTGTGTCCTTTACATTTATGCACTGACCTGCACTTTTTACCATCCTATTATGCTTGCATTAGCAATATCAAAAGGGTTTCACAGCAGCGACAGTGGTGGGATAACATCAAGTGGGAAGCTATAAAAGACTGTGAAAAGCAGACTGTAGATTTATTCTCGACTAGAGAAATGCTACATCCCTAGAACATGAGAGGTAAACGGGCACCCTGGAAAATAAGGGAATGGAACTTTGTAACGTGTCTTTAACATGGTAAAACCATATTGGAACTCATTGTGATTTCCTAACCTAAATGCTCACAACTGAAAATAAAACTGAAACGCTAGTGAGAGCGAATTTTAAGAACTTCCTTGTCAAAAGTTGGGATGTCCAAAATGGGAATGCCCCTACATGTTTTCAGAAAAAATGTTCCAGTTGGTGAAAACAAATAAACAGTAGTACAGGGAGTGCAGAATTATTAGGCAAGTTGTATTTTTGAAGAATAATTTTATTATTGAACAACAACCATGTTCTCAATGAACCCAAAAAACTCATTAATATCAAAGCTGAATGTTTTTGGAAGTAGTTTTTAGTTTGTTTTTAGTTTTAGCTATTTTAGGGGGATATCTGTGTGTGCAGGTGACTATTACTGTGCATAATTATTAGGCAACTTAACAAAAAACAAATATATACCCATTTCAATCATTTATTTTCACCAGTGAAACCAATATAACATCTCCACATTCACAAATATACATTTCTGACATTCAAAAACAAAACAAAAACAAATCAGCGACCAATATAGGCACCTTTCTTTGCAAGGACACTCAAAAGCCTGCCATCCATGGATTCTGTCAGTGTTTTGATCTGTTCACCATCAACATTGCGTGCAGCAGCAACCACAGCCTCCCAGACACTGTTCAGAGAGGTGTACTGTTTTCCCTCCTTGTAAATCTCACATTTGATGATGGACCACAGGTTCTCAATGGGGTTCAGATCAGGTGAACAAGGTGGCCATGTCATTAGTTTTTCTTCTTTTATACCCTTTCTTGCCAGCCACTCTGTGGAGTACTTGGACGCGTGTGATGGAGCATTGTCCTGCATGAAAATCATGTTTTTCTTGAAGGATGCAGACTTCTTCCTGTACCACTGCTTGAAGAAGGTGTCTTCCAGAAACTGGCAGTAGGACTGGGAGTTGAGCTTGACTCCATCCACAACCCGAAAAGGCCCCACAAGCTCATCTTTGATGATACCAGCCCAAACCAGTACTCCACCTCCACCTTGCTGGCGTCTGAGTCGGACTGGAGCTCTCTGCCCTTTACCAATCCAGCCACGGGCCCATCCATCTGGCCCATCAAGACTCACTCTCATTTCATCAGTCCATAAAAGCTTAGAAAAATCAGTCTTGAGATATTTCTTGGCCCAGTCTTGACGTTTCAGCTTGTGTGTCTTGTTCAGTGGTGGTCGTCTTTCAGCCTTTCTTACCTTGGCCATGTCTCTGAGTATTGCACACCTTGTGCTTTTGGGCACTCCAGTGATGTTGCAGCTCTGAAATATGGCCAACCTGGTGGCAAGTGGCATCTTGGCAGCTGCACGCTTGACTTTTCTCAGTTCATGGGCAGTTATTTTGCGCCTTGGTTTTTCCACACGCTTCTTGCGACCCTGTTGACTATTTTGAATGAAACGCTTGATTGTTCGATGATCACGCTTCAGAAGCTTTGCAATTTTGAGACTGCTGCATCCCTCTGCAAGATATCTCACTATTTTTGACTTTTCTGAGCCTGTCAAGTCCTTCTTTTGACCCATTTTGCCAAAGGAAAGGACGTTGCCTAATAATTATGCACACCTGATATAGGGTGTTGATGTCATTAGACCACACCCCTTCTCATTACAGAGATGCACATCACCTAATATGCTTAATTGGTAGTAGGCTTTCGAGCCTATGCAGCTTGGAGTAAGACAACATGCATGAAGAGGATGATGTGGACAAAATACTCATTTGCCTAATAATTCTGCACTCCCTGTATTGTTTAGTCAGAGGTTTTGTTGAAGTGAAATTTTTAAATTTTACTAATAACAGTATTATTATTTATGAAATAATACAGCAATACATCACACAACAACATCTTTTTTGCGTCAGAAATTTCACAGACATAAAGGAATGACGTCTTTTACGATAAGTGCTGCAGACTATCTGAATATACCGTGTGACTGTTTGGGCACCTGTCTACGTTTGCTTTATGGCCTGTCAGCCTTCTTATTTTGTCACTGTCGCCATGCTGCCAGATCTCAGCACTGAGTGCAGTAGTTTCATGAATGATGATAAGCTAGAATCTTCTTTTAAGAAGATGAATAGGGAAAAAGAGCGATGGAAAAGGGAAAATTAGAAGTCTTCTGTGATCAATGAGCCCCATGAATAATTGAGGGTGACCGTGTTTTACACAGATAGAGGAGAGAGAGAGAGCGAGAGAGGAGTGTCCTCCTGTGCTGATGTTTTTCCTGTTTGGACTTCCCGTGTTGTTAGATGATCTGCTAACACCAGCAGTTTCCAGCATTGGCATAGTAAATCTGAGTAAACATCAGAGAGAGGGAGAGAGAAAGAGGGTTATATAATACTACTGTTCTCTGGTGGCTTCAGCTCCTCTCTTTGGGGGGAAAAAAATCCTCCATCCATCTCGCTTCCCTCCCAATGAGCAGCAGCAGCAGCCGGGCTCTGAATCAGACGCCGCTTCCATCGACCCTGGACGAGCTGCTCCCCTTCTCCCTCTCCCCCAGCTCTCTTCCTACACTCGCTCCTCCCTCTCTGCCTCCGTCACTGCCTCTTTCACTTTCTAACCCTCTTGCTCCTTCTTCTCCTCCTCTCCTCTTGGCTGTGGATGCCCTCCTCACTTACAGCATGGATTCGGGAGGGGAAGGAGGAGAGGGCTGGATGGAGGACCAGTGGGAGAAATGGTAGGACATCTGTCTTATTCTCTCTCTCTCTCTTGTTTTTTCTTTTTTCAGTTTATTGGCATGCAGCAACATGGCTGTGTGTGACCTTGCAAGTGTGTAACTGCTAATGTTTCTTCTTCTTGCTATTTGGCATCTCCTCGGTACAGCATGCCCTTGAAGGAGATTGCCTTTATATGACTGTGTGTACGTTTGTACCTAAACAAGAGAGGTAGAACGTGCAGCGGAGGTTGCTGCCTTATGATGACCAAAAATAGGACCATAGAGGCAATCACATGTTATCCTGCTGCATGTGTATTACAGTGGAACTGCCGGTGTAGGAGAAGCACTGTGTAGACGGATTGTTGTCTTCAGAGTTTGTTTTCATGCAGCTGATGATGGAGAAGAGGGTGATTGTACTTGGATCTGTTGAATTGGACGGGACGGTCCTGATTGTGCTCCTGTCCTTGCAGGAGGGCGAAGCTAATGAATGACAGAGAGCATGCAGCCTCATAATTCCTAGTGGTAGTGTAAACGTGAGTAAGGAAGGGAAAAGAGTATAGTTGGAGCTGCTGTGATGACTAAATACTGGGCTGAAAGGTAGAATAGCACGATCAGAGCAACACAACACAGAAACACATGTGATCGTAGCATTTAAGAGAAGTATTATGTGGGGAGCATGGTTTTCCTGTTTTCACTGTAATAAAAGATATAGAAGCACTATTTATTTCTCATTGCTCTTTGTCAGGAGATTTAATTCCATTCTGCATATTTTTCTTATCTCTTTCTATTAACAGAAGTCGTCTTCTCACTGCTGTGTGACCTTCCTTTATGATAAACTGCAAAATGTCTTTTTATCACAGAGATTATATCAAATTCAGATCAACATAAAAAAGAGTTAAAAGGAAAATACCCGTATTTGACCTTGTTTGCCATTTGTGAATTTGCAAGCAAGCCTTAGATAAATGTAGTTCTATCAGGGTTATATTGGGTTGTTTCTTATATACATACATATATAGAGATATTTATATATTACTGAGCTGGCCAAGCACATCATGGCCTGAGCGTGAGGTCATTCTGCCCTTCATTAACACAAGCAGAGAGACAGGCCGAGGAGACACAAACATGGCAGCAAGCTGCCCTGTCACCACCTGCTGTTACAATAATGCTGCAGTTTGTCCCACATCCTTAGCGATATAAAACTGAAACATCCGTCCTGCAGTGTTGTTACAATCTGAAGTTGTTTTACAACATGAGCTGATGGGACTTGTCTGCAGGGACCGTTTAAAAGCTGAACAGTTTAAAACCCACATCACTTAAAGCGAATAATCAAATTAAATAATCTCAGCAGAAAGATAAAATGTGCTGAGAATGGGATCAAAATCACAGATCTGAGCAGGAAATGCTCAAATCAGCCAAGGAGAGGTGAACTTAAGTTTTTTTTGACATGTTGTAGAGAGAAATTTATGTTTTGAGACATATTAGTCAATTTTCAATCCTTGAATGTGTTCTTTTTTATTACAGAACTACTTTTGAATTGTTCTTTCTAAACTTTGCCAAAATTGTTAAAAATTGAAAATATGAAGCCTTTAGTTTCCAAGTCGAATCCCGAGTCCCGTCCTGTGTGAGATGTTGCTGAATTTATTTGGTTTTCTCTGCTGTGTCATGGTGATGATGTTGATGTCGGCCGGTTGTTACTACATCTTGACCCTATTTGCCATGTTTCACTTTCAGTAATGATGACACAGTAAATGTGTCACAGGAATCTCTGACCTGGACAGCCCAAGCAGTCTGCTGAGTCAGCCTGCATTGATCGCTGGTAAGGTTGTAAGTGTAGCGAGATGATGAGTATACATAGTGCAGGAATATAATCCCAAGGGAATTCCATTTGTTTTCAGTTGTATTTATTCATTGCCAAACCACAACAACAGTTGCCTCAAGGCAAAGCTAGCAAAGGTGCATCGAGTGTTTGCAGACATATGTTGAAAGGTCGATAGAGCTGGACTGTGTCAGTGGGCTGGGGGTCAAAACCTTACCATTACATACTGATTAAGATCAATCCAAACACTGTATACTTTTGTGGCACTATGGAACAATGACAGTCTTCTTACCACATCAAGTACTGCCTAGATAATCTGGTCCAGCAAACTTCCTGTTGATCAGTGTACACATTTAAATAGAATTCAATCTATTAATATTACAATTTTCAAAAATACAAATTCAATTTCAGGAAGGTGAATTTTAAATTCAGTTGTTAGTGTTTAAAAAAATATTGTATTTGAGTATAAAAATTGTATAAAAGTATAAAAGTATAAAAATTGTATCTGACTTTATGTCCTCTACAAGAGTTTGTGTTGTTTTATCTTCAAATATCCAACAAAAACATGTATCGCTAATTCATAACGAAGAAAGCTTTGTAACTATCCCCACTAGTGAAGACTGTGTCATTTCCACAGCTTTCCCCCCGAGGTCTGCAGCGCTGTTGAAAAGGCTCTGGAGTAGCCCATACTGGAGGTTTCTGCATAAACGCGTAAACCTGTGACACAAAAAACCTGTGACCGAACTCAGACACACACAGACTGTTTTCCTTCCTGGTGATGAAGGAAAATGGTGGGCTGGCATGTAAAAGGGCATTTATTCTTCCAGGACCTGAAGCTCAGTAAAGCATCACTCCAACAGCCAAACCCATCTGTTGTCTGATTGGATTGTCAAATTTGTAATTGACATGACATTGACCAATCAGCTGAAAGGAAGAAAAATCAGGTCAAAATTTGTACTTCTAAGTTGAAATCCACACGCAGCCAGGAAACCTGTGTGCAGAGGTTTACACGTAGTTTTTTGCTTTGTATCTGTAACCAGATCTTAACAAAACATTTTGTAACTCGTGTAAATCTTTTTTACACACACACAAATTCTCATCTGTAGATGCACAAACACAAAACTTTCAGATATTTTGGTTTACCATGTTACAAAACTCAGTACACAAATATGCATTTGATTTACACATACAAAATATTTATGACCACAATTTGAGCCCATAAATGGACAGCTGCTGATTGGATTGTGTGAAACTGGCAGCTGTTTCTACTGCTTATCCCATTTATAATGCTTAGGCAAAAAATACATGATTCATAATAATTTATTCTACTACCTAATAAAATTCTTTAGCAAAATTTCCACTGAACTGAAAACTTAACATTGATGAAGGGAGGATTTATTGGAGAACTGTTGTATTATCGTCTTAGCTTTAGCTGAGTGTACCTAATCAACTGTTAAATGAGTGCATTTGCAACTCCAATTTTAGAAAAGTTGGGATGCTGTTTTGATCACAAGCACCCATTACTGATTCTTTGAATCTTTTCATGATGTTACTGTATATACTGTAGATGATGAGATATTCAAAGTTGTGACAATTTTATACTGAGTAACAAATTGTTGCAGAATTTATATCTGGAGTTTTTTTGCAGATTGGGGAACCTGTGTCCTTCTTTGCTTGTGAGACTCTACCGCCACAAGATTTATTATTTTTTTATATATATACCCAATCATGTTACTCACCTGTTGCCAGATGTTTTGTTTTACTACCACATAGTTTTACAGGTTTTTGTTTCCCCTGTCTCAACTTTTGTGATACTTGTTGCTGCCATCAAATTCAAAAAGTTATCTGTTTTCTACTTTGAAGAAAATATGTAGGATTATAAGATTTGCAAATAATTGCATTCCGTTTTTATTTAACTGCGATGTGACCCGTGCAGCCCATCTTATCTGAGAACTGTTCAACCCTTCACCCTGTGAACCTCGACGTGTGACAATGTAATTTGCTTTGTGGTATAGAGTCTGTTGGGATTTCTCTTTGGCTGCAGACAAAGAGGTTTATTTTTTAAAGTATTTCTTTTTCCCACCTCCCTCCATGACTCTCTCCATCTTCACACTTTTCTCACTGTTGACTTAATTGTTATGGACTCAGTCCCTCTCACTTATAACTCTGTAGACTCACCGTTTCATAATATCCCTTGAAAAGCCCGGATTACTGCTCAAAACTTGCAATTTAAACCAGTTAAAATGTTGTTTTTTGATAGCTTTGGTCAGAGGGCATATTCAGTCTGGTATTTGATAACTTTTCCTCAGTTGTAGTTGTATGCAAACCTGTGGTGAAATAGCCCAGGGTTACAGGTTGTCTTGGACAGGTTGTCAACCTGTTGCAGGACTAACATTATTAACATTTTGTATTTGCCCCTGTACACCACCACAGGGTGCTTCAAACCAAACAATTAAGATGTGATTAAAGTTCAGAATTTTGGCTTTAATTGAGTGGGTTTCCAAAAGTACTGCATTAACTGTTGAGGAATTATTGCCAGTTTTCTACACACTCCCCCAAGTGCTCAAACGTAATTGGACAAACTAACAAGCTAACATTATTTCATTATTTTAAATTTAGGTATTTTTACCTATAGGTTAGTCAGAATAAAATCATTAACCTATGATATATAGGTTTTAGTGTCAGAAAAAGATTTAAGGATAATGATGATGTAAATCAATATTTCCTCACCACAAATTGCCTAAAAATGAAAATACCAGTACAAGTAGTTTTATTTAAGGTCATCTAAGTTACTCACATACACTGTGTATAGCTGTGTTGTAAAAAGTTTTTTATTTTACATGTATTCCTTTTTTTTTTTTAAACTTTCCCATTGTCTTCTTTTCTTTTGTTCACTTTGTTCTGTCCTTCCTTCAGTCTGTATCTCCCACCTCCTTCAGGGCTTCATTGTGGAGGTAACAGATGCTTTTTCTCAGGCTATTTAACTTTCTATTCCCATCCTCTGACATGTGATGGCTAAAGACTGTAATAGCTGTATGTACACTCACGCTAGCAGTCAGAAATGACATTACCATGATGCATCAGTGGGGGGATGGTAGCTGCACAGGTTTACAAGGTTTATTTGACGGCTTGCTCCCATGCTCTGTCGTCTTTGTCTTGCATCTCAAATAACATTTTGCTCTGACTCAGTCTGTTATGCCCGGAGGCTGCAGGGTAAAGGGACAACATGCAGCCATAATTGCAGATGGGGAAAACTGAACCATTGTTTACTGGATGTTAATTGAATCCTGCCACAGACAGCAGGACCGTACATTTCCCTTTCTGCTGCAGGAGCATTCAAGACGTTTGTACTTCTCTGCAAAACACAAGTTCACTTTTCTTAGTTTCCTATTCTGCATTTTTACCAGCGGTGGCTTTATGTGACAGTGAATCCAACGAGTAATCCAAAGGTAATGCTACAAGTGGTGTAAGGCATTACCTTCTTTAAATAAGTAGCATGATACATTATAATGAATTATGTGTAATACATTACTTTCCTTGAATAATCACCCTATAGCTCATTGTCACTGACAAAGTATGAGAAGGAGAAGAAAAAGAGTTATGCTGTGTGTATTAATTTTAGTCCCACTTGTGATGAATGAAGTGTAGTGGTGCCAAAAGAAAATCACTTTTACAAACAGCAGATGGAGATATTCACAAAATAAAACAGGCCGATAAAATCCTGGATGCTCATTGTTTTCTGCTCTAAACGAGCAGGTAGTGCTTGATTTAGATCTGCCTGAAATCAGTGCTTGAAACATTTAGTAAGTGCTTTAATACTAAATATAAATCCTTTAGAGGTCTGAGTGAAGTGTATAAAACTATGTGGTATAAGAGTCAAACGCCATGTTTCCATTTGTTAGGAACAGTACTATGACACAAAACAATAGCTTTAGATCTGTTTATCTCTTATAAGTATTAATGTAGATGCCTATGCTTGTTATATTTTGGTCATTTATAGCGACCTATATTCAAATTGTCATTGGACTGAGCATAGGAGATACAAATAACTGGGTCAACAAGAGATTCTGAGATGTACTATGGCTTGAGGATTATATATATATATATATATTTTTTTTTTTAAATATATATGACTCATCTATGCGCTATCCTCTTCTTGTCCCTCTCACCCTAATCTACCCTTTCACTCAGGTTGACCCATGACATCAGCCTTGATGAATTTGAGGACGACGACCTCTCCGAAATCACAGAGATCACAGATGAGTGTGGGATGAGCCTCAATTGCAATGGCCCAGATATAAAGGTAGGATGGCCCCATGAAGAGCTGCTTCTTGGCAGATGTCTTGTCATAGCTGCAGATGTAGTGTTCATCTTCAAGTTATTCTTTATCAGCTGCTGGTGAAAAAAATAATCAGCAGCTCTGAATGAGAGCTGCAGTATACTAGAGGATCCGCTGAGTTATGTAAAGCTGGGTTGGAGGTTCAAATTGTTTGTGTATGCTATTTGTCATTTATAGAAAGCATTCGTGAGTCCTCCTGCAAAGATTATGACATTATTTTTGTGGTGGGACTTTGGGAACTTTCTGAGTGTCTTGGGAAGCTTTTAAGTTACATCAGATGGTCGTCCACTTGAAAAGGCCGCTGACAAACAAGGTCAAAATGATCGTACACCAAAGCCTTTTAACTTTATCTAACAAAGTTTTAAAAAAAAAATTATATCGTATTGTACGTTCCACTCATGCATAACCTCCAGTGTTATTCGTCAAACTCATCATGCGATCCTTCAAAAATTGGGCTTGCCTCCTTTCGGTGACACTCTGTCAAAGTTTGAGTACAGCTAAGGGTCAGTTTCTCCTCTCTGTAGTGTTTTGTAATGAACAGCTGCTGCATTCAGCTTCCTGCCAGCAGAGAACAGGAGCCCGAGGCAGACAGGCCTGACAGACGGTGTCGGAGGCGCTCGCTGAAAGAACTTTGAATGTGATCGCATGCGATTGCCCCGATCCATCCTGGGCATCTAAATAATTCACTCTGAGCTTTTTACTGTTTGTTGAAATCCACCAAGAGTTTTTTTTTGGGAGTTTTTATTTTGTTTTGTTTTTAAGAATAGAAATGAGGGGGTCACTAACAGAACTGAGTAAGGAATATATACATGTAACTATAAGAGAAATAGTAGTGGAGTGGTGCTGAAGGAGAAAATAAATAGAGTTAAATTTGTTATTCTGTCAGATCATCATCTTCTATTTAACTCTACTGCTGTAACCAAGGCAACTAGAGGGCGAGAGGCTTTTCACAGGGCATTTGTGTGAGTAAATAAGATTCTATCTTTCTTTTCCTTTTTCATTATTTCTGTGAGTTATATTTTATCATTTTAGTGAGGCAGTGACTTGACTGATGGGACAAAAATGACTCTAATAATGCAGAGTGGTGGGAATATTTTGGGGTTTTAAAAGCCAGTACTCTTTCACACAGTACTCTTTTTTTCTTGTCTTGCTATCCTGGGAGCTAATTATAGCTCACATTGCTGAATGTGAGCACTTTTTGCTGGAAGTGTCTATGTGTGTGAAGACAGATGACTCATCTCCTTGAAGAGCCTCGCAGAATCCAAAATGGCCCCATGGATGGCAAAAAAGACAAATCTCACAGCGCAGCCAACAACAAATCTCACGTGTTGTCACTCTCAGGAAGCGCAAACAAACTGTTTTGCTGCTGGAAGAGACAGCTCACTGGTCCTAGTAATGTCACTCCCCTCCATTTGGAAATCTCGTGTCCTTTGGTCTAATTTACCATATACCTGCAGTTCATTGCAGTTGGCGGGATTTTGCTGTGCTACAGCAATTCAGTTGGGTTGACGTCTGGACTTGGACTGGGCCATACGTTTTCAGTCTTTCTATTGTAGATTTGCTTCTGTTGTTGTGATCACTGTCCGGTTGCATGTGCCAGTGTTGGCCAAGCCTTAGCAAAGTACAGTCATTCATTTCTCTGCCATGGTGTTATAATTGATATGGGGTGATTAGGGTTTGTTTATTTTTCTCCAAATGTTATATTGTCCATTATGGCCAAGCATCTTCACTTTTGGACATCTAAGCATGTTTGTTTTAGAGCAAAGCATTTGGCATACATACATCATTTTACATATCTAGTCTAAGAAGATTAACTTTCTTTTGGAGCAAGGAACTGGTCGAAACTTGCAATTTAAAGTTAAGGCTGTTAAGGTTCTATAAGAATCAGGAGATTGTGATCCGCTCGCACTGCTTCTTGTTTATCTCCTCAGTATGTCAACCAGTGATTAGGGGGCAAAATAATTGCACTGTTGTTTTATTTAAGAAAAAAAGAAAGAAGGACAGAAATGCAATCCCCTTATTGTGCAATTTTCTTCTAATGACAGTACAGATCCTGTAGGAGACCATTTAGGCTAAAAATTTAGATGTTACTCAAAAGTTAAGGTATAGTTAGTGTGTAGATCGCATATAGTATATTGTTCTTGTTCTAAGATCATTTTAGCAGCTATATGTTGAAGGAGAAAAATTGCAAAATGTCCAATTTAACAATTTCTTGGCGATCTTATGGATAGATAACAGCTACAACAGTCACACGCTTGGAATTGAGTCCAGCGCTTAGTGAATTGTGTATTTAACAATGCTGGTTTCCCGAGCTGTACAGTACATAACCGGACAGAGTCGTATAATCTTTTGTGGTAGTCAGTAACAAGATGTGTTGATTTTCTGAGTGTTTTCTATATCTTGCAATGACTCACCAGTGAGGATGCAGTTTGCTTTTTAGATGGTGTTGAACCTTACACTGAAGGCACCTAGCAGAATAAAGGAAATTGTTGTTTTTGTCACCAGCATGAAATCGTGACAGACACCAGACAAAGGGAGGTTGTAGTAATAAAAAGAAAGATGTCACAGTGTTTATTTTTTAACCACTGCTATTTTCATTGAGGTTTTTAAATCACTACACCCACCCCACAGTTGTACACAGCTTGATTCTTTCAGTTCATGTTTTTTGTTCTATATTTGTCTTGTGCCCAACTTCAATCCCATCACTTAAGACTAAAGGAAGCTGTTTTTAGGAAACAAGCTCTGATGACAAATAACAAATGTAGCCACTGGCTAACAAACATTTTTCGTTAAGAGTTGGCAGAGAACAAGTTACACATAACAGAAGAGATTTACCAAGTGGCGAAGACGTCATTTATTGAAGTAGTTGATTGCTTAGTTTTCAACTAATTCTCCCATTTATAAGTTAGATTTAACAAAAAACGTATTTATGATTAAGTTTAGAGGTTTTAATAATTTTATAAATTATTTTGGTAATTGATCATAGAATCTTCTAATAGACAAAAGGTACAACAATTAAAACAATACCCAACAATCTACATAGTTTCAGTAATATAGAAGAGGAGCACTTTGGGCGTGGTATTTAGCTGTGCTAAAATGGCTAATGTGGCTATCAGATAATTACTACAAGTTAACATGTGCACCAGCCAGGGTAGCATTTATAATACTGGATTAATACTTCATTGTTCTTAAAGTAGATGCTTTCCTCTTTAAATTCCTTTAGCTGTAAGTGATGGGAGGGGCTCTGTGCTTGTTGTGCCAGTTGGAGGAGGTAAAGATGGCAATTTTAAAAAAAAACCATTTTTGTTGCAAACGATTAGTTTAGTATTTAAACATTAGTTTTATTATCAGTTAATATCTGAGGTTTTTTGACAACCATAGTAGACACAAATTCAACAAATGGCATATCATCTTCCTCAGTATGCTGGAAGTGTAAATGTTCAGCTTTTTTTAAATGACATTAACCATAAGAACCTTATTAGCCACTGATTTGGTCTTTGTGTCCTTCTTTTCCACGTCCTTCTAATTTTGTTCAGTTTGTCATGTGAACTATGATGTGCTTGAAAACATTTCTTGTAGAATGTTTAACCATGGAAAACAGAAGCAAGGATCAAAGACTGAATCAGCTTGATGAAACAGACTGACATTCTTTATGTTTCAGCTGTAATCACAGACCTTAGGGGCACTGCCTTGTCTTTGCTTCTCATTTTAAAGTGCACAGAGTTTTAGAGGCCCAGTCTGTTTTAAAAATTTATGAGGAGGCAGGGCAGCTTTAGAATATTTGGTAGGGAGCCCTCACACACACACACACACACACACAGAGCTGAATTCATCAGTGATCTCATCATCCGATGGGAGACTGAAAATGTATCTGGTCTCATCAATAATGAACGGTCACATGGAAGGAACATCACACACACCAGACATGTGTGGTGCCTGCCTGAGTAGGGGGCCACAGAGGTGTGCACTGTGGTATTTGCTCGGTGGGTGGATGGACAGTGGGCTAACAACATTATAAGGACAGAAGTTTTCCACCTGACCTTTTAATCTTTAAGTTCAGGTGTTTTGAGTCCCATTGCCACAGGCATATACCATCAACCACATAGCCATGTCTCCTCTAGGGCTTGTTCAGTCCTGTAGCTTGGCTGATTAAAAATAGGCCCAAATTGGCCACCAGAGGCAGAAGTAAGCACAGATTGAAAGTAGTGTTAATAGTGGTAGGAACAAGATATTTTGTACAGTACTTCAAATAATTGATGGGACGGGATCCACCCATTCTCATCTGCTTATTCTTATCAGGGTCGCGGGGGGGGTATCCCTGGTACCACAGGGCAAGATGCAAGGTTCACCCTGGACAGGTCCCCAGTCTGTCGCAGGGCTAACACAGGGAGACAGATGGGTGTGTTTTTTTTCCTTCTGTATCAGAATCTCTCTTTGATTTATATCTCTTTTTATTAGACTTGGGTAGAAAATATATATATTTTTCCATAATTTCCTGGCATTTTATTGGGGTATACAGTATATGATAATAAATATAAACTTAATTTAAAAGGACATAAAAGCTGAGCTAACTGATATTAATCATTGTAGCTAACCACGTGCATTTCACCCATAAAGTCTCTGCCATCTGGAAAACAACACTCCTGCGCCTGAGGAGATGTCATGATCAACAAGATTGTAGGTATATTTTTGAAGAAATCCAAATTACCACCAAATAGGCCTGAATTGTTAGACTATTTAGGTGCTTTTATCCCAAAATGTTCTTCTCAAACAAAACTTCTGCTTCTTTTGCTCTTATGACAATGTAAATAAATAGATTCTTTGATTCATTTTTGTGGTGAACACACAAACATGAAACAAAAGTCACTTGTTATTCCACAGTTAAGAAGCTTCTGTTGAAGAAGACAGAGAAAATGGGCTTTTATCTAAATTAGTGTGCACATGGCTATTGTGAAGGGTTCTTGAAGGGTTAATGGAGAGCAGCTGATGTCCAGAATGAGACTTAAAGATATTTAGTGCTTCTGAGAGACATAAAGTGACAACATGCATTATAAAAATCAGTGAGAGAGAAAGGGAAGTGCTTTCATGCCCAAGTGTAAGGGTGAATGGATTTGATTAGGAGTCATTTGCTGTGTGTGGATGGCTGAAATGTCGTATGTCAGGGTGGAGTCAGATAGGATGGCCAGTTATATTTAAGTGACTGCAAAAACACACAAAAAGCAGCATCTACACACAGATTTACCACACATGGAGAATCAAGGCTTTGTATTATGTCTAGATTCTGCTTTATTTATATTAAATTCACTTGCTTAATGTAAATATTTGAAATGATTTATTTTTTTATTTTACAGAAACAAAAAGAGAAAAACCTTTTAGAGAAAGTTGGAAAAATCTGAGCTATTGAACTTCATAAAAAGGTGTCATGTCCCTTGTGTGTTATTTTAATTACTGATATTTGTAATGCACTGCAATGCACTTCAACAGTATTGTCTTAAAATATAAGGTGCCCATAAAAATGTTTTAAAGGTGAACCTGTATAAATAAGTATCAGTGAAACAGATCCCCTTAATCCAGAAGGGTAGAAGGAGAGTGATATACTGAGGGAGAGTGAGGACGGAAGCAATAGAAAATAAATGGAGCAATGAGAGAGAGAGGGAGTGAAAGAGGGTCTAGCAAAACACCAGTGGAGAAGCAGACCCATTTCCATGGCAACAGTGTTTCTCTCACCTACTGCACATGTCAAAGCTGAAAATACATGCAGTGTTGGCACTTATACGCACACAAACACACACACGCACACTGCCCCCATGGATACCGCTCACGTCATCTCATCCACACATGGTAACAGTGGAGAGGAAGCTGCTTCATCAATGCAAACAGAAACAGGAGAAGCCCTGTTTGGCTCTGCTACTGTTAATAAAGAGCAACTGATATGACAGCAGTGTTCTGATATTCAGCCTTGTGCTTACCTTTATGTATTCCCATTGACATGAACAGACGCTTACAAGGCCCGACCCTCTCCTGCATGATTCATTTAAGCCAAATTGATATATATATATAGATATCTATCTATCTGCTCGTTTGTTAATAAAAATGAAATAAAATGCAATACTTTACTGTATTTTATAAGAGCAGAGTGAAGCCAAAACTCTGGATTTGACAAACACATACAGGTCCTTTCAAAGTCGGCGTGGTTCAAATGTTCTCTTTCTATATTTTATTTTTCTGGCATTCGGTTTGCAGCTGAGCAGTACGTTTGGGGTGATTTGACATTTTCAGTCTTTCCTTGTGTTTCCCCTGCTCCGGCTGCTCTGATTGGGAGAAAGAAGAGCATCACGTCTTCAAGGCAGCATCATTTCCTTAGTCACTGATCCCCTTGTCTCCTAGCAACAGGGGGCAGGGCTCTTCAGAGTCCAGTAATAATTTCTCATCATAAACAAGAAGAGGAGAAGAGCATTTGCAGGCTCCATTAGGAGGCATTGATTTTTAGCAGGTGAAAAGGTGAAGTGAAGGAGAGTGAGGGTAGACAAAAGAAAAATATTGGTGGGAGGATTGTTGTTATTAGACACAGACAGACACTGACATGACGTTGCTGCCCTACAACACAAACTCACTGCTCATCACATGCCACTTACAGGTGTTTGCAGTGTGTGTAAATGGTTGGTTGGATATGGCTGTAGATTAAAGATGACCAATTGATAATTGGATTGTTTAAGGAATAGATAGCTGGATAAATCATGACTGCATATGAACGATGAACAGTAGTGACCATGACAACACTAGCTGGGAAGAAGAGGCAGCGAAGGCTGCAGGCCCCAAACTGTGCCCTGCTTGATCACCGGTATTACTATAAGTCTATCCATAGTTTACAAAATTGACATCAAACTGTATTAAAAAAAAGCATCGTTTTCCCATAATCTCTGCTGTGAAAAAAACACAGGTTTAAGACATCAACAACATCAGTTATTTATAAACAGTATAACTGTTAGACTGAATGATGAAAGGTGGTATATAGATGGGATGGGATAAATGCCAGCTAGACTGAAATGGATGGATGAATGAACAAGAATCGAATATAGAACATTAGACTGCTGGATGCTTGATAAATGGGTGGATAATAGATTGATGGAAGATTATTAAGTGGATAAGAGGATGGAAAGGTAGATAAGCATACAGATAGCTATGTAGCAGGAGTGGGCAATTAATTAACCGAGGAGGTCACATGAGAAACTGGACCTGTTGTGGAGGGCCACACCAATAAACTGATCTCAGATCTGCTCAGTATTAATATTATCTTAGAGTGACCTTCAACAGCAGTCCCAATCCCCCCTGTGCCTGATCCCTGCTATACAGGATGATCAAAAAAGGATTAAAGATATAGTCAGGCATTAAAAAAGAATTATACTCATAAATATACATTGAATAAGGTGTGACTGTGTCTTCCAACAAATTGATGCATTCTCACAAATAAAGAATTAATCTAGTAACACTATAAGAGCTGTAAGCCATCATGTTGCCCAGCCACAGTTGTGGAGATGGACATGGATGTTCTGTCTAATCACATTTTATGTATGTGGCTGGAGACATATGTAGCATGCCAAAGATGGAAGGGAAGAAAACTTGTAGGTGTTCAAGTTGCAGGGAGGAACATTTTAATTCATGGCTGCAACTTCAGACATAAGATATGAAGGGTCGTACCTATGTTTTATTGTTTTATTTATGTGTTTTCACTATGTGTGTGAAAACACATAGGAAAAAAGACAATGATATCCTCTTCCTCCTCACTTCAAGCCTCTTCCCATGAACTTAAGTCATGGCTCTGTCACATGTAAATGCATATAAACATGCTTATTGCAAATATTGTTGCAGTTACTTATTGTCAGCATATTAGACATGCAACCATCCGATCTACGACAGCTGGCATCAAGCTGACTAAATAATAAAAACACCTCTAGTAGAGATTACATGTAAACTCACACTCCAAACATAGAATTCATGATTGTCTGCAATCTAAGATTATGGAAAATATATATATTTTTAAATTTTTACATGTTGGTGTCAGTCCTTTCTTGTATCATCTTTGAAAGTAATCCATGGTCTGATATATACTCGGCAGTAAACAACCGATCTCCATATACAGTTAATATCTGCATCTTGGCAATCTTTGTGTTTGGCTTATGTCTGTATTTTTAAAGGAGCTTTTATTCTTGCTTTTGCCCTCGTTTTGATTCAAAACAGTTGTATGGGTAAATGACTAAACCATATAAGTCTAATAAATGTGGACTGAGTATGAATGCAATTAGATGAACATTTTCCACTTTAGCTTTTGGCTGTTCAGCAAACCATTATAGCAGTCCTATTTCAAAGACAGGCAGGCTTCTTTCTTTCTTGGGAGTGAGAGACCTCTGGATATCTGGGATGAGTGTCTCACTGCATACAAATGTGCTTGAAGGCAACACTTAGCCAACAGAAATGAATTAACCTCCATTCCATTCAGCAACTGTTACCTTACAGTCTGCAACAAGTAAATTCGGTTAATAGGAGTGCTGTCTGTTACAACAAAGGTTTAAATCTTTACGATATTGGTTATAATACATTCCTGGTACTTGTGATTTCTCGGTGTATGAAGTATTTACAGAACAGTAGCTTATTAAATTATGGGTTTTTTTTCTCTTCCTCACAGTTTCCTTTGTGAGGTTTGTTTCCTAAAATAGTTTAAGGTGACTGTGACTGTGTTTTGTATGGCAGCTGAGAATTACACCAGTGTTTCTCCTACCATTGCCTTGAGGGGGCGATCCAGTACTGCAGCCTCACCCCACAGTCAGCCTAGAGAAAACACCGTTAACTTTAATCTGGACTAGCACAGATGTTTAAAAAGAATATGACTTGGATCCAAACTAAATTTTATAGATGGTAAAACTGACAAAACAAATGAACAAACAAAAATGAATAAATAAATAAATAAAGGTTTGATAATACTATATTACTTAGTATCAAAAATAAATGTTATAGCATTAAGTTTAATTAGGTTTTAGTTCTAGAGCAACTATACTGTTTTTGTTTCATTTTGTTTTTTTGCTCATGTCTCTCAAATTGTAAAAACGAAATAGATTATTTTAGATTCATAACTTTAAATAACTCTAAATAACTTTTTTTTCTGATTGTGCTGTAGAAGGTGGCAGACCTCCAAAACAGTTGTTCAACATTGTTCATGTTCTTGTTTTATTTGCATTTGTTTTTTTACAGGTTTTTCTGTATGTGAGGCAAACAGAGAGCACTAAAGACTATAATAGGCTTAGCAACGACTTGCCATGTGCTGTGTGTGTGTCTGTTTTGTATGTGTAGCTGCAGGGATAGTGATGATAAGTGAAGCAGACTGTACTGTCCCAGTGCCCTCTGACTTACTGTCTCTCAAATGCTTTGCTTGTGTGTTGTTTCAGCAGCAGTGAATCTCTTCTTCTTTTTTGCCAACAAACTCATATCTTGCACACTGTGTATGATTAGCGTTAGAGTAAATAAATGTGCCTAATTTTCCAACTCTTGTTTTATGAATTGATTGTTTAGCCTAACGGAGTCATCGATTTTGAGAGGTTTCATCATCAAAGCAATTAACAAATTGATTCAATTGCAGTGCTGCACGAAAGGCCAGAGGTATTATATCTGTTTCTTTTGGGGGCGTGAATATTTTTAACAATTTCCTGTTTCCAGGGTCAATATCATGAATTTGTTTTGAAATTTTTGTACTAATTTTCTTAATAGAATAGGTTTCTTAGCTTTAAAAGTAAAAAGATAAAATGAGAAATAGCAGAGCAGATTGAGTTTTTACTCTAACCTCATTACTGCAGGTAAATTCTGTCAGGTAGAAAAGCTTGATGCTAGAAATAGTCCGTCTCAGCTTTAAACGGCACTGTGTGTTGGCAGTGAATGTGTTCCTGTTGAAGACAGAGTTGCTTCCAATTGGCTAGCTAAATCTCCTCATCCCATCCACATACACTCTCTCTCACTGTCTTCCTCTCTCTCTCTCTTCCCTGTCTTGACTGATGTCGGGCTTATTCCAATCCCTGCAGAGCCGTGTGAGACGAGGAACCAATAGCATGTCGGGGAAGGCGGAGCTAGGAGCAGTCGGCCAGCTTCAGGCAGAGATGCTGCATTTGGACCTCATCGATGGTGCTGACGGTTACCGCGGTGACAAAGAATCCTCGAAGGCGTCTGCAATTTCAACTCCGCCAGTCACCAAGGACCCTGCAGCACCTGTTACCATGGATACTTACCGGCCCAAGAGACCCACGACCCTTAACCTCTTCCCAATCGTGCCACGCACACAGGTATAGCCTGAATTAACCTTATCCTCTCGCTCTCTCACACACACACACATTCACTCACACAGTTAAACAGTTTGTGGCAGGTGGACAAATATTGATGAGTAATTCTGGAGGACTGTGGGAATGTTTCAGTGTTTTTCTTTCAGTGTTTTTTCACTCCACCTATATTGGAGCCTCCTCTCGCACAAATATTATGTTTGAAATTGTAAATATAACTGGATAACCTACTTGACATCACCACTGGATTCACTACAATTGCTTCTCTGACAGGATGTGTTTTCTCCACTGAACAATAGCCTCAACTGTCATTTCTTTTTTTCTATTGGTGCCCGTCTCTGTTTGCTTCAATGGCGCTTGAGCTCGTGACCATTCGTGTCTGTGTGTGTCTGTGTGTGTGTGTCCATGTAAATCAATCTAAGTGAGGACCAGCACTAAGAAGGAAGACATTTTAGGGTAGTTTTAGGCTTTAGTTTTGGAATGGGAACTAAAAAATGTAAAGTATCGATAAAGAGCAGCGGTGTAGCCATACAAATGTGTGCAACCATGTTCGGGTTTACTGCGACAGTGAAGGTGTGTTTAAAAAATGTATTTGCACTATAGAGCACACATTTAGATTTTTCTTTTTTTGTTCAGTAAAACCTATGAATTAAAAATTGAGCATTACAATCTGCTAATTAAGTTTTGATAATGACAGTGGTATAGTTATGGTTTGAGTAGGTGGTAGACATCAGAGTGAAAGATAGTGATGAGGGCTGAAGTACTTTGTTCAGATAAGGAAAACATTATGACTTGGATCAAAAGGTTATAAAAGCCTTGGTTGTCATGGTAAAGTATGAACTGATTTGGTTCAGATAGTGTTTGTAGTTTGTTAATAATTACTTATTGAGTTACTTGAAGTTGAGGTCCTCATCTTATTGTTTTCTTGACTCCCTCCTTTATATCCGTAATGATTACTAGACCAGGACATTCATCATTATAGCCTCTTGCTAATACGTTGATCTTCTTGACTTGAGGACAGTGTCCAAGTTCAAATAAGACACATCTAATGTGCACAAAATCAAAACCTTTAGCTAGCTCCAGGAGATGTTTCAACACCTGCACAAGCGTCACTGATGTTTCTTTCAGTTCTGGGAAGGAAAAGTAGCATGTAGTGAGTGGATTAGAACTTGTTAGGTGAAAAGAGCTTCAGAGAATATGGTTGGATGAACAATACAGATACTTTGCCTTATAACCGAACAAAATACTATAAAATGGGCTAAAGAGTCAGAAATAATGTTACATGATACATTACACTGTTAATTCAGATAATAAAGGATTTGTTGCCATGACTTGTTAATGTGATGGAATTAATTTGAGAGAAAAAAGGCAAAACCATGTCATTCAAGAAAACAAATTAAATCATTTTATTCATGTTTACATTTGAATTCTAGAAATATTTCCTTTGATTCACTGAAATGTAGAACTACCTCTATGTCATATACATAGTAATGTATACAGTGAGTGAGTTTGGCCTCCTTGAGTGCAGGCAGTCAGCGTGATCAGCCAAGCGTCTACAGCCTGTTTGCCTTTGCTTTGCACTTGATCTGGAAGCAAAGTCTGCTCTGCTCAGTGCTCCGCTTTGTTCCTGTAGGTTGTTTGAGCTGTCAAAAATGAAAAGTATAAAGGAAGTAATTGGTCTCAGTTATGTTTCAACTGGGGAAATCTTCTTGTCTATTCCAGCACTGTTCATTTTTACCTTTTATACAGCAACTAGAAAAAAAACCATTTAAACCAGTGCTGAAATACTTTACTGTTGAGGTTTCTTTAAAAAGTTTAATACATGCAATGAAAGTGAAGACACAGATCAACAGGCTGCATTTTATACCAGATAAATTCATTAGCAGTTGCGGGTGTCGCGTTTTTACTTAGATACTTATTATTTAAAATACTTTTTGGTCATAAAAAATATCATCAGGTGTGATCAAGGAAATCGGGGTAATATTATGTTTTAGTAAAACGAAACACAAAACAAAATCTGTGTCTGAAATACCATCAAAATTGATAGATTGAGAAGATCACATGGCATTATAAAAAAAAAACTGATCTGTCATCGCTGAAGTAGATTTATTAAAGTATTGTTCTGTTATTGAGACAGCATGGCTAAATCAGTTGAGGCAGAGGTGACAGTGAAGACTTTCACAGTGTGCATCCTTACACAGCAGGAATGAGACAGAAGATTTAGGATGATTTCCAGTCATTAATGTTTTTTCTCAGACCTTGAATTGTTAGAAGATGAGTAGGTTGTGTACACTGGGCGACTGTTTCCAGGTCAATGAGTGTGCAGAAATGCAAAAGTATACGGCATATTTGCTCTGCATCGTTTTGCAGCGAGTCCCATGTCTGAACAAAAGCATCTCTGATCAGCGTTAACACACTGAGGGTTTTTTCAAAAGCAGTATTTTTTAATCCAGTAATGTCAATAGTGCCACATCGAGTCAGACTGTTAAGAGGTTGAATTTCATCATTAAAAACCTTTTTTCCTTGTGCAGTGGTCAAATAAATGAGGTAAAATTAGTTTTCTTTATCCATTTTAAAATGAATAACCAGTTCTGATTCTGTCCACCTTTTAGTTGTTATAGTATTTGAAATATCGAGTAGTCAAAGATGCACAGTATAATAAATCTTTTGCAGTACTGAGGAGGGTGCTGCTTTACAGACTGTCTCCACTTTTGCTTCCCAATTGAAGTGATTCAGTGGGCAGAGAGACAGACGTCCCTCCGAGAAAGGATTAATCTAACTCTAATTACTTATCGGGCATGCTCCATATGTTGAAGTGCATGTGTGTTTGTGTGGCAGTGTGACTATAAGGAAGGTCTGCTTAGATACCAGCAAGAACAAGTAGCATGTTGTCATTTAAAATTGATTTATAAAGTTTCAAGCTGACCTGGTTTTAATAGCTAGCTCAATTTGCAATGAAATTCATGCAGAAAATCCAAATATGGCAGGGTGACACAAGATGCAGCTGTGATAGGCTGAGACAGCTGTCAATTAAGGCGCCCCATCTCATTCATTCAGCTTCCAAGGTCTCCAAACACTTCAACTTGGCAAGCTTGTGTTCTGTTGTATCAAATTCACACAGATTTTAGTCATGGACTCTGAGTCCTCAGATATATGCAGTTGTTTCCTACCTGCTGATTCACTCTTTACCATGGCAACAGCCCTGTCTCCGCCTGGTACACGTAGATGGAAAAGTGAGTCACACGTAGTGGGTGGACGGAGGAGGAAAAGATGTTATTTTGTGCGTGCTGTCGTCACAGGAGTTTCCAGCTCTCCATCTGTTAAAATCTCTGTTTAACTCTTCTGTTATCTACAACTGAGTGTTAAACCATAGTCTTTCTGTGGAAGCCGTTAAAATAAGCCACTGAGTCACAAAATATATCAGTCGTGATAATGATTAGATTCATAAGCGTGTTTGGCAGGTTTTGAATAATTCCTTTTAAAACCTATTTGGTGGCTAAATGCCAAATTTTCTGGAAACACTGCTGGCTTCTTCGGCCTATTCTAGATGCCATGATCAATTAGTTTATTGGTTGCTGCATTTTTATACATATATTTTAAAAAGAGATTAAAACATGGCTTAAGAACAACTTTAATATCATGCTGAGAAGTGTTTCAGTCACTGTGTTGTGACTGATTGTGGGTGTGGACTGGATGCACTGAGTTGTATTTAATTCAGCAGAGATGTCACTGTGAGCAGCCACACCCTTTATGATCTGTTCACCAATCACTGATAAGCTGCTCTTTAAATGACTCCTTTCATCAGTGACAATGATCAGCAACCTCTCTTTTTCTGTACTTATAAATGAAAGTGTCATATAGATACCACAAAGATGTTCATATAGATTTTTGTAACAAGGTTGATTTTGCTTTTATTCTTTCTTGATTTCCATATTTAGAAATGTATAGAAAGAAAGGAAACCTCACAAGTTTCATGACTTCAATCAGCAATTACCCCCCAAAACAGCCTAAAGAGGCTGTCTGACTGCGTGAGTGTGTTTCCCAGTGGCTTGTGTAAATGTCAGGTCCCTTTAAATGCACACCACGGAGCATGGACAAAAGAGTTCCTGCTCATTCAACAGAATAAAAGGTTTGTGTGTGCATGTGTGTATATGAAGTGAGAGAGAAGCGAGAGGAAGAGAGAGACACACACACTCACACACAGAGAAGTTGTATATGTTGTGTCAGGATCCAGAATTCAGTGAGCAAACCCATCTCTGTTCCTCTTTTATCCATCTGTTGTTCCTTCTCTCAACTTCCTTCCTCTTCTTCTTTTTTCAGGACACGTTAAACAACAACTCCCTTGGTAAGAAGTACAGTTGGCAGGAGAAGGTTTCAGGCTCATCCTCGCCCCTTAAAACAGGTGAGCTTCCCCACATCATGTTTATGAGTCATGTTTTAGTTTAGACACATTTTCTCATTTAGTTGATGGTAACTGGGATGTGCTGGCCAGAATCCATTGTTGTGTTAGTAACATTCAGTCAGTGTCGGCGTGTGTGATTTGCATTGAGTCTGACAGCTTGTGTGTCCCTCTGAACCTTGGGGACACTGCTCAGCCTTGGATTAGCTGCTGGGACAAGTTGAGCTAGCTGAGGCTATGCTGTATATTGTGCGTGTTTGGAAGCCAGCTGAGGCTTAAAGCTAGCTAGAGGCTGTCATAGCCCATTGATGCTGTTCTTTGAAGAGCACCATCCAAAGCTAGAGTAACCAGATTCACAGCCAACAGTTAGAAAAATGTAAATATTAGGTGTTAAGTCGACCTTTTAAAGGCAAATCTGGGGAACAAGCTTCCAAATTCAGGCGAAATGAACTTTTATGTTCTATTCAAGTAATAGGGACAAACTTTAGAGCTTTTAAAGCACATTGTTGTGAGATGATGCCCTTTTATTCCATGCCCTATAAATTATATAAATTGAAATAATGGCAAGTGTTACAGTGTTGCTGTCTGGGTAGTTTGGTTTTATTTGGATTGGATTGAATTTCATTAGGTGTGACTGCGAGCACTATAGTCGATTTGTCATTTGATATGTCAGACTCACTGAAAAAAACAAATGTAAATCTGTTTGCCAGATCATTGCTCGTATTCATGCTGCCCCGACGTCATGCCAGCGCATATTAGGAATGGCATAGGCACCGATCGGTTTTCTATCGCCCATTTGCTGGGAGTAAGGGCGCCCTCCGTTTGCGAGGTGCGCCTGGTGCTTGCGGCACAGGGAGGAGAGGGCGGGGCGGCGGGGGATTCTCTGGCTGGCTGGAGCAGCATCTAATAACCAACTCGCAAAATAAAAACAACCCAACAAACACGAAAACACCAGACATTATGATACAGACTTATAATTTGCACCAATGTTTTTTCGAAATTCTGTACGTGAAAAGTGAGCGCGAGAGCCCTCGGTGCGCCTGCTTACTGCTGAAGTCAAAGTAAAACTTTGTCATCTCCACTACATACAGTACAGTAGGCTTCAGTTACAGCAGTGCAAGTAAACAAACAATATATATAAGAAGAGTAAGAAAATAAATATACACTTTAGGACTCGGGGTAAAGGGATCAATAACAATTAAAAATTTATATTTTACAGTTTGATGATTTAAAGTCTCACACACAACCCGTCGAAAGGGGAGGGGCCCTGCTGCTTCCAAGTAGAGCACATTTCATTCATAATGTTGTAAATCCAAGCCCATTATGTATTCATGATTTGAATCCTGGGTTGTGTGAAATCCCAGAAATACACCTTAGACAAAGTCAATCTGTGAACTAAGGTTTAGGTCTATTAGGTTAATTGTGATGATCCTCGATATGGGGGATTTGTGTTCATACTGGAGTGCAAAATTAGAACCAGAGGGTGTGTTCGCCCAGGGCGCCAAACAGGTTAGGACCGCCACTGAATGAAAAGATTCTTTCAATTTTGCAGTGCTTCTTGTGTGCACAGCTTTAACATTTAAATGAAAATGAAACAGATTTAATTTGAAATCAGTCCTGTCCTGAATTAGCCCCTCTGTTATTTAAATACCATTTAAAATACTCGGGAATGATGTCTGAATCCCCTGCCAATGGATTATGACATAACACGTCAATCACCTTCTCCTGGCCACACTCTGAATTTGATGAGTAATGGGGATTTGGCTGTGTAATCCTGACATCCGTTACCTAACCATTTCTACTTTTCTCTCTTTCTGTGTGTGCTTTATTTTATCTGCCTGTGCATTCGTTGCCATGTCTGTCTTCGTGCATGTGTGCGCATTTGTTTGTCCATCATGTTTGCGTTTCTGCATCACGTATGTTTGCTCCGTGTGCGCGTCTGGGCTTTGCTTGTGCATCTGCGTCTGCATGTGTGTTTGCTTGGGTGTCTGCATGTTTCTGCTCACGCCCGCACTCCCTCTAGGTGACCTCACCCCTCCACGTGAGCACAGCTGTCTAAGCGACGAGGACAAGGTGCACGGTGGGGGAGCGCAGACCAAAGACCGCGGGACCTCCACCGACGCCCCCTGCAGACACAGTCACACCTCGGGACACTCGCACAGCTCATCTGCAGGGGCTGGGACACGGTCCAAGATTCAGGAGAAGCCACCGGCACCACCACCACCACAGAACTATACACCAGCTCCTCTATATCCTTCAGGGAAAGCGGATGGCAGTGGGTCCCACAGGGAGAGGATTAGATACCACACAGATGTTCATATAGAGCCAACAGAGGAGATCTATCTGACTCCTGTGCAACGTTCCGCAGATCCCCTGGAACCCCCCACCGTCCAGGACCGGCCTTTCCTCTCACAGCAGACTGAGCAGGGACGCATGTCCATTAGCTCTGACACAGAGGGACCACCTCCTTATCAGCCCCTCCCGGACCGGACCAACCCCTCCATCTATGAGGAAGACGAGATCTATGTCCCCCCACCGTCATACGCTTCCTGTGTAGAGTCCCTCATCACGCCACCTAGCATGGCTGTGTCAGCTCACTCCTCCCATGCACTGGACCTCAGCCTAAAGGGGACAAGTACAGGAGCTGGGGCAATGCTCAGGGCTGGGTCATCAGTTGAGTACGTTGATGCCACAGATGAAAGCTACTGTGGGGACGACGAGGATGTGGACAGGTTAATAATGGATGCAAAGATGAGAAAGGGAGGGGTAAAGGGAGCTGCCCCACCGAGGACTTCCATGAGCTCAGAGGCCAGCGGCCTGACATATGACTCAGTTAAATATACATTGGTGGTGGATGAACATGCTCAGCTGGAGTTAGTCAGTCTCCGGCAGTGTTACCAAGGCTACAGCGATGACAGCGACTCGGCCACCGTCTATGACAACTGTGTCTCGTCTCCATACGAGTCAGCCATCGGAGAGGAGTATGAGGAAGAGGAAGAGGAGCATGACCCTCGTATGGGAGGAGTGCGTCGAGAGGCCACAGCGTGCCTATCTGAGGATTCTACTCCAGAGGCGGACCTCCACTTCTCCAAGAAGTTCCTCAATGTCTTCATGAATGGGCGCTCTCGCTCCTCCAGTAAGTCTGGTAAAAACTCAATTCCAAACATAAATGGTGGCGATGGCTAGCATTTAGCTTTTGGTTTGTTTTTTTGTTGCGTAATAGTAGTAGTAGTAGTATAAAGACTTCTTGAAGAAACTCACTTTGGTTAGCAAATGTGGTCGTCTGACAGTGCTGATGGCAGTTTGGGGTTTTGTTTTTGGTTTTTTTTACATTTTTCCCTTTAATCCATTAACTACATTTCTGAGACTTGCTTGTAAATGCCAGGAAGTTTATCAGCACTACTGGCTGGTGCTCTGCCTAATTCTCTTTAAATATACACTGTCAGTGGTGTCTAGCCAAACTGGCAACAATTGCTATTCAAGGCTTAAAGCAGCGCAGCTGATGAAGCAAAGCCACAGGAATGTTCAGGAATCAAAATTTTGTCATACACTAAACACAGTCATCCACATGGCTGTCCTAACTGTGGAGTAATACAATACTAAGCCGTACTGATACACAGTATAACCATTGGCTATTACATTTACTATGTACTGTATTTGCAAAGCAGTAGTATTTTTTTTATTTATTTTAAAATTATGTCACTTCTGCTTTTAAGTCTCGAGAATAAAAGCAGTAGACTGGACATTTAAATTACCTGTTTAGTGAAAAGGTGCTCAGCCAGCTTGTTAAGGGGATGTGAGAAAACACACATCTAGAAAGAAGTTAGTGAGGCATTTGAAGTTCTAGACATAACACTTCCATAAAACTGTAAAACTTCCCAAACTGACTAAAGGCGCATTGCTTGATGTAATTTTGTGTCACTTCCACTGGAAGATTCATTCATTTTCAGTAGGAAGCAGAACAACAATGCACTGATTGTGAAATTCAGAAAATATCTACTCAGATATTCTACTGAGTATTAATAGCCTAGAAGAGACTTAGAAAGTCTAATTGAATTGTAAGTATTACCTGTTTAATTAGCTATTAACTACTACTTTTGTAGTAGTATTCCAACAGCACCCAATGCCCACTTATGTGGTTAAGTATTTAGCCGGGACAAAATTGATTTCTTGTGTCACCATATTTAGTCAACAAGGTTTATTTTATCAGAGATATGATATGATTTGTCAGATAAATCAGTGCTTTGCAAATGCTCAACATCTGTAAAACGACTGTAAAGTTTTGTTTTAACACAGTTAACTTTTAGTGAATTCCATTAAAACCTAAAAATGTTATCTAAGTTGTAAGATTTAAGAGTAAATTTGGACTATTTTGATGATAAGGGGTCTAAAGAATTAGAAATCTTGTGGGGACAATGAAGATCCCTTTGTCATATCTTATTAAAGCTGCAGGCTCTGTCTAAGAGATGTTGCTTAAACAGACTATCTGTGATCTCTCAATGAGAAAGAGCGCTGCACTGAGAGGGAGATGAGAATTCTCTGTTTGAGGACTGCAGGACTGATTCAATTGCTGTTGCCAGCCACACATTGACCCTCATCATAGTGTCTGTTAAAGAGCCAGCATTAATGGGCACAAGAGGCAATTCATGTTATGGAGACAGAGATTAGGAGATACGCGTGTTTACAGTATTTGCTCTAATAGTCCAGGCCGGTCTCTTGGAAGGGATCCATGTATTTTAGTCTCATTAGAAATGCTGCAGCAGTTTTTCTGAGCAGTTCAGGCAGCAGTCACAAAGGTCTCAGGGGAATGTAGGTAGAAATACACAATGCACGTTTGCTTCATGCCTGATTAAAGTGTGATTTATGTCTCAGAGAATGCATACATGTAAATGCTGCATCTCCTAATTATGTTCTCTGTGGTCTTTTTTGGACTTGTGTTACAAATTATAAGCCTGTGTCATTAATCTTTTTGCAAGCCTGACACAAAGGCTGACATTGCATACTGTTTACTTCCTATTTTAAAATAAATCTCTCTTGTTTTTTTGTCCTTTTTTTGGTATTCAAGGTGCAGAATCCTTTGGTTTATATTCCTGTATCATAAATGGTGAGGAGAAGGATCAGAGCCACCGAGCAGTCTATAGGTAATGACAGTTACACTACCATCCTCGCTGTAATCCCAACAGACATTGTAAAACCGTGAAAAATGACAGTATGTAGTGTGTGCTGTCACTTCTGTTGATTATGATGTTAATGAATTGTGAAAACCATAGTAAAGAAATGGGAAAAATAAGTCTTAGGGTTTGATATTGTAATAATGTTTAAAACTTGTGTGGATTGATGAAATAACACTGCGGTAATATCAAATGACACACTATGCTTATATTATCAATAAAGTGTGGCATTCATCTCCCAGTCAGTTACCGTTATAAACATTTGAGATTCTATTTTTCCTATCCAGCCTCTTATGTCTTTGGTCAAACAGACCAGATTGTGTAAGCAAAGATGATCACCTGAAGTATTAAATGCTTGGTGTTCATCTTTACTAATGAATCTTTCGTAGAAATGAGTAATTCATCCAGCAGCTTTCAGATAACTCAAATAAGTCAAACAGCATTTTTTTTTAGAATGAGCCAATCTACAGGCATTTAACAGAAAGGTGTGTTTTTTAAGTGTTTTAATGATAAACCATCATCGCAATTTTTCCATCTTGACCTACTTACTTATTTATTAAAATAAATAAGTAGATTTTACAGCACATTTAAAACCAAAGTGCTTCAATAAAACTAAAAAAAGGTTCTTAAAACTCCCTGTACTCCCTGTTCTTTTAAGAAAAGATTTTAGTCTGCAGATTGTTGACTACAGCATTTATTTGTTTGGTAAATTTCCAATTTGTGTCAAAGATGAGGTTAGTTTAGAATTATATAACTTGTAATTTAATAGTATCAAAGAGCCCGGGTCATCTTCCAAGCACTCAGTTAAAAGTAGAAGGCCAAAGAGTATGACCTCAGTTTTGCATTAATTTAACTGGAAGAAACTGGGAGATCCTACTTTTTTATTATCCAAGAATGACGTAATTGTAACTGGGAAAAGAAAACTGAGACTTTCCTATAACTGCACCAGTTGCTTTCTGGGGGTTTTTTCTGTCATATGGAAGTTTTCACCACTGGAAAAAAATGCCATCCATAACTTGACATTTTGAGTTATTTTCTCCAAATTTTTAGTTAATAAGTTGACATTTCTTTGTTACCTGAAAACAGATGGCAGTGACACAGGCACACTCAACCTTGGGTAGTGATAGTATCCATGAGCTACCAGTGTAAACATGTACAAACTGCTGCGTGCTGATAATAACAGCATGCCTTTTAGCTAATAACGCAGAGATTTCATCATTTCTGAAACCATGCTGAAAGAACTCAGCAGTTGACTCAATCATGACCTACAGCTTCAGCTTTGGTAGCTAATGCCTTCCACCTTTTGCTTACAGGTAACAAGGAAATGACGTACCTTCACAGAGCTTCCTGATTGACTGAGCTACCTTAAAATCTTGAGTTATTTTCTTGAAATTTTAGCTTGGACATATAGCTCAAGATGTTGAGTTATGGATGGCAAAGAAAAAATATACAAATAAATTTAGTGGCGGAAATAAGGTATGTCAAACATAAGGCCCAGGGGCCAGATTCAGCCCAGAAAAGACTTCAGTCCAACCCAATGGATGGCTTTAGAAAAAGGGTAAGGAGGGTGTAAATTTTGGATTTGTAACTGTATTTGCATAGGTTTTACAGCTTTCCACAGTAATACAGACCTCCCCCATAGCCATTCATACTACATCAAAGTAAACAAGTAACATGTAAAACATGAAAATGACAAAAATTCCTTTTTTTTTTTCCTTTTTCTGATATTACTGTATTGGAGATTAAATTTGTGGTTAAATGTCTTTAGAAAGGGGAGTTTTTAGATCTGTCCCACTTAACATCAAAATGACCTGCATGTGGCCCACAGTGTAAAATGAGTTTGACAGGCCTTCTTTAAAGTGTCCTCACACTGTACATCAAATGGAAAAATACAGTGTTACTAATATATAGCTGTAAGCAAGGAACTGATTGTAGTTCATTTTTACCCTGGGTTGTGTGTAATATTGTGTAGCAACACACCTGACCAGCTAACAGACATAAGTTGCATTTAAGTCACTGATTTTATTTTTTTCTTTACACTGTTTAAAAATTTCCTTGTAACGACAAGCAGGCGTAGGAAACCCGTGTTTGACTTTTAAACCTTAAATTTCATTTTAAATTCAGAGCTACTTTGTGGAGCAGTTAGCACATAAAAATCTCACATCTTTCTCGACAGGTTTGTCCCTCGGCACGAAGATGAGTTGGAGCTAGAGGTGGATGACCCGCTGTTGGTGGAGGTCCAGGCAGAGGATTACTGGTATGAGGGCTACAATATGCGAACTGGTGCTCGTGGGGTCTTCCCGGCCTACTACGCTGTAGAGGTGACCAAGGACACGGAGAACTACAAAGGTACCAATAGTGCTGGGATTTGTAGGAGTGGGCCACGAATATGTTAGTAAAGAGAGAGATGGCTGCTTTAGGCTTAAAAAAAAAAAAAAAAAAAAAGGGGGGGGGGGGGGCTGTTTACATGCCATGAACATCAGAAATGTCATCAGTGATCAGATTTTCTAGATTCAGTACATCTGGCATAGTTGTGTTTGTGGATGGGAAGCCTATCAGGGTTCTTGCATGGAGTGTGCTCTGATATGTGGGGTTAATGTGCACTCCAGGGAGTGTTTTACTCTACTTTTGAAATCCCAAGGTGGTGTATGCAGCAAGCAACAGGGGATAAAGTATGAAATGATGTGAAGTGCAATGCTATAACAGATTATTAGTCAGTGGTACTGATCGACAGCTCAAAAATGTATTCTTTTCCCTTAAAGGAGCTAGTGACTGAATTGTAGCTGGAATATAGTGCTGTATGAAGTATTACATTTTACACATCTTGCTTCTTGTGTTTATTGTCATTGTTGTTTTTTTTCTGCTTTTCTCTGTGCAGTAAAGAGCAATGAATGGATTGACAGATACCGCCTAAAGTTTCTGGGGTCAGTTCAAGTACCCTATCACAAAGGAAACGATGTTTTGTGTGCAGCTATGCAGAAGGTAAGCTCATGTTTTTCACGCATGTGTAAGTTATAGGAGACGAGACATGTGGGGGGAAAGAGGAGCAAGAGACGCGGAAGGGAAAGAGAGAGAGGGACAGAGACCAAATACAGACATGACTGGGAGACATACACAGAGAACATGTCTCTGTCATAGGAGACACAGGGATGAGACAGAGACAAGAAAACAAGAGATGAGAGATACAAATAAACTCAGAGGCATAAAAGAACTAAACTCAACACCATAGGGGTTTAAGTTGCATTTGTGTGCCTTTGTGTTGTTTTGCTTTGATAGCTCAAAAAGTTGTGATGTTAACAATCCATTAAAGCCTTTACAACTTAGTAACTATTATTCTTGGAGTTGTTTTTATCTTGTCACATTTGACCTCTGACCTCTCCTTTAAGTTCAACAGAAGACTATGTCTCTTACTTATTGACGACATATACGCATATAGGGAATGATATATAGGGATCATAAGTTTTGCATAACGTTACTCTGACCTCTTTTTTTTAAGGTCAAACCTTTGAAAAACGTCTTTTACCTTTGTTTTAAATTCTAGTGCCTTTTGTTTCAGTTGACCTCACTGCCTATATTTTACTTTCAAGTTAACCCCAAATTGAATTTTTTTAATTGCACTTTAAAGTTAATACATTCAAAATACAATATTATCCCCTTAAAAGTAAATACTGCCCAGAGCTAGAGCTGCCTTGGCAGAGGTTTGCAATTTGTTTGTTTGCATATTCACAGGTAAAGGAAACTTTTGAAGAGCTTTATTCTAGTAACATTTTCAAAAACAATCTAACACGTGTCTTACAGATTGCTACTAACCGAAGGATGACAGTCAAGTATAACCCACCTTCCTCATGCATCCTGGAGATCAGTGTGAAGGGCATCAAGCTTTCAGTTCAAGAGGATTATTATGCTTGTGACAGAGTAAGACGTTTACTGAGCCTGTGTATGTCTACTGTGAAATAATTACATGCAACTTCACAGACTAATCAAATAAAAGCTCATCAGCAATCTTTTGGAAAGGTGAAAAGGTTAAGGATCTCACTTTTTCAGTGATGCATGGTTTGGTTCATGTGTTTTTAACTGATAAAGATTTTCTTTCAAATTAAAATATTTTGTTTCTGAAGAAGAAAAGGCTCCTAGTTGTTAGCAGTACTCAAACCAGCCTGTGTGGCAGAAATAACTGGGATGCTCAGTTTTACCTCAGCATGTTGTCTAAACCATGTCTACATCTAAATGCATTGGGTTACTACACTGCGATTTGCTATTTAGATTTTTGCATTTTTTTGTAGTTGAACAGGTTTACCTAATAAAGAGGTTGGCGAGTGTATATTTGAAGAGTAAGGCAGAGAAAGAGAGCGAGAAGCTATAATCTATCAGCACAGTGTTGAAGGAACACATGAGACACATCGCCACCATGTGGCTGCCGACTGATACTGCAGACAAACGTGTTAGTGTCAGGCCAGAGTAATTACTTCAGCGAAAAGAAACTAAGAATTCTGTGGGAATTCTATGTATGTATATGGGATCATTATCAATTTAAAAGTTCATCTGTTTAAACAATTGAGAAATTAATGTTTTACTTTTATCAAGATCTGATGTTCAGATAATACAATGTGATGCACAATCTTGATATATTTTAATATTGCAGTCGCCAACTAGTCTAAATTAAAAGCTTTAATTATTTTATCAGCAAGCAAAAAAAAAGAAAAATCAATAAAAGTAAAATATATGAAACAGGGTTTGAAATGTTTGCTTCTTGGTGTTAATCTTAGACGTTTATGCATCCTCTGTTGACAGAGTAACGAGTGCAGTCACTTCTTCCAGTTAAAGAACGTCTCCTTTTGTGGCTATCACCCAAAAAACAGCAAGTAAGTAAAAACTGAAGCAGAGAGAGCAGTTATGCTGCTCTCTCTGTCGAGACTAAAATTGCCACAAGGTCTCACTATTAGATAAATATTCAAGAATATTGGACCTCTTCCTGCTCTCTGATAAAACAAAGCAGGAGTTAATCATTATTAGGTGTCAAAGTAATATACTGAATGTCTTTTTTAAAACTTCTCTGCAGGTATTTTGGTTTCATTACGAAGCACCCAGCAGACCAGAGATTTGCCTGCCACGTATTTGTGTCTGAAAATTCTACCAAACCTCTTGCAGAGTCAGTAGGGTGAGTTGTGTTTTTTTAGGTTTCCTTTGGGCATCAGTTGGTGGTTTTAGTGAGATACGGTTTAACAAGTTGCATATATAAATACATCCCGCCAGCAGAGAATCTTTACAGCACTGAAACTTGCTGTAAATAATACTTGTATAAGTTACTATGGTGTTTAAGCCAGGTACACTAACCCATTAATCTTGATTCATACTAGGCCCTTCAGATCCTTAGTGTGTCCACGAAAGTGCACTGTACTGCAGGTTAAGAAAACAGGCAAGTCAACGTAACCCCCATCAGTCTCACAATACGGGTGCAGTATTTACTAGAAACATTTTACCTTTTAAGAAATTTGACCTGACAGGATCAGCCAGTTTTTCTCTTCTCAGCAAATCTTCTGTTATTCTGAAAGTGATAAGTGATCTTAAACAATCACTAAAACAAAATGGAACCAAATAAATACACTGCAGAAATCAATTTAAACTTAATTGAGCTCATTCAAAGGAATAAAAAATAGAAAACTGTCACAGGTTGCCGGGGCAAGCCGTGTGTGAATTATTTAGGACCCAAGATGCGGCAGCTCTGGTGCAAGTGAGTTTATTTAGCCAATGTAGATACAAACAGAGATGGCAAGGGTGAGCTTAAAACTAAGAACACCTAAACAACAAAAAACAAACCTGAAATCTTGAGACATGAAAGCAAGATGCAGGGAGACGTAGAGAACATAGGGAAAACCACACAGGATGACGGCAGGAGAAACACAGACAAACCAGCAACTACTATGACAGAAGACACGACTTAAATACACTCAGAGAAACACAGGGAGATTACACACAGGTGGGGGACACAGCTTGGAGTGATTAACGTGACGAGACAAGGGAGTCAAACTGAAAGCACTCACATAAGACGCAGACCTTCACTATAAAACAGGAACTTACACATGCAAGGACACAGACAAAGAAACGCGGACCTGACACACGAATACACGGGCAGAAAAGAATAAACACTAAACTGAGGAGGAACAGCACCAAAATCACAATAATAGAAAACAAAACGCTGGGTCAAAAGACCCAGGATCATGACAAAAACAAAACCTTAAGGCTTTTCTCAGGCATGTCTGGCACTTTGTAATGTTCTGCACCTGTTGGCTCTCGATTAGAAATGTTTATGTTGTGATTAAGTTTATGTGACGTGATGTGTTTTTCTTTTCAGGAAAGCCTTCCAGCTGTACTATAAAGAGTTTGTGGAGTTCTCATGCCCTACAGAGGACATCTACCTGGAATAGCCTTGCCTTTAACCACAACCCTGTAAAGTACGCTGTATCATAACATAATGTTGCATGAAGGACAGATATACATTAATTGGTAAAACAAAAACAAAAAAAGAGAAAAATTAAACATTAACACATCTGACAAACGAACAGGTATAGAAGGCCCAAGTTTCAGACCTGTGGTGAAAACCTTGTGCAGCAACCAGAGATGAAAATGAGCCAAAGGAGGGGTTTCCTGGCAAATGAAAATATGCAAAATGGCATCAGTGATGAGGCAAAAATGGAAAGCACAAATATTTTAACTCATCAGTTTCTGCAATGCTTGTTAGCCTGTAGCATCATGTCAGCAGAGGCAAAGCTGAAAGCCCAGGAGTCAGTCTGGACCACTTTGTACGCTGGAAAAAAGAAAGAAAAAGCAGAATTTTTGACTTGGAAGTGAACAAACAAGTGATGTTGGTTCATTTTGTCTTGAAATACTGTAACCAGGGTGTGAGCACGAGAGAGGTGTTTATTTACTAAAGACGTAACAACCTCACAATGAAAAAGGAGTACTAAACTAAATAAAACCCATGTAGGAACAGTTAATTTTATCCTTTTATCACACCTAATATGAAGGCGTATCCACATTTATTAAAAAAAAAAAACAAAGAGAGAGAGAGAAATCTCAATGAAAATCAGATGCAGTGATGTGCTCTGCATTTTGGGGGTTCTTGCCACATTTTTACTGCTTTTTGTTAAACCCAGACACAGATCTGTACTGCATATTCAAGGTACAGTAAGCACAGTGTGAATACACAAGAGTAGAATAGGTTTGCTTTTCCATTAAGCAGTTGGAGCTAACTAGTAAAGGAACAGCTGAGTATCTAAAGTTAATTTCAAATAGTTTTAGTTGAATAAAATTAAAAGATGGTTTCAGCTTCTCACTTTTCAGTCAGACAGGCAGAAGGTAAACTTTGCCGATTGATTTATATACTTTACATGCTAATGCTTAATTAAAGTAGACTTTAAACTACTTTTCTCTTGCATGTGTGCGGCTCAGTATTTGGAGATTCACACTGGTGGAGTTTTACTGGTGGATTTTTTCACTCTCGCCACTTGTGTAAGTTTGCTCCTGGTGGAAAACTACCAAAACAAAAGATTGACGGACAAACCATGGATTGATGATTTCACTTCCTGATGGAGGCTAGTGTGACCAAATGCACTGGAGTTTTAGGTTAAAGCCTAAAATGAGGGTACAAACATGTAATGTAAGTTAAATACTAAAATCTCATATTCCCCCTTTCCACCAAGGTGAGCCAGGTGCTGGCTCAAGTCTTTTGTGCTAGTGGTAGTGTGCAATTGGGCTTTCCAAATGTTGGTCAGCTTTTTCACGAGCCTTTGTAGTTTTAACTTTACAACACATGTATAAGACTATGAACACATCAAATGATTAACACTTTACTCTTTGAAATGTTACTTTGGAGTAAACATTGAAGTTCTTTTCATGACTGAATGGTTTCTGTTATTTTGTGGCATTAGAAGTTAATGAGAAATAACCCCCCCCTCTCTCTCTCTCTATATATATATATATATATATATATGAAAGAGAAAGAGACTTAGGTGTCAAAAACCATCGTTAAGTTTACAGGGGACATTGACAAATGTCATCTCTAGGGGAGAAAGCATTACAGGTCTCAGCTTTTTGCTGAAGTTCTGTTGAGAAATGAAGTGAAAAGAGACAATTTGTCTCTCTCACTAACTACTGCTGGAAAACTACAGAGGTGTATTTGTATAACTGCTGCTGCTTGATTTTTTTAATTTAATATTGCCAGTCTGCTTAAATTATCATCCATACTGACACTTGGGTTTTTCTTCTAGATGATGTACTAGTTGTATTTTTTTACTAATGGCCCCAGCCCCTTTTGTACTTTTTTTCATAGTTGAAAAACAGCAAAGTGTTGATGCTACATTGAATAGTTCTTTGTGACAAAGGCAGAATAAAGAACTCCTTAAATGTACTGAGCATTGTCCATGCAGAGAATGTTTAGAGGTACACAAGTGTGTACTTTAAGCAAACATCTATTGGTGCTATCGTGCACAGCTCTGTCCATATGTTCAGTAAAGCCTTAGTAATTCCTTGTCTAATGTCAGACATGCAATGCTTCTTTACTGTGTGCTCTAATTAGGTGTGAAATTAGTGATAAAGATGTTTAACAGAGAAAAAACCCCATCTGAGTTCGGCTGTTTACTCCTTCATACGACATTTTTCTGCAACTAGAATATGACACATTCTCAGACTTGTAGAGACAAGAAAATGATACTTGGTGCAGTAGGTACAGGTGCTAACGAGGGAGCAAAAACAAAACTGGTGTCTTCAGATCTTCACTAGTAGTGCCTCTTTTTCATGAGATCATTGTTACTTTTTTGAGTCAACATTATTAAAATCTTTTAAGGGTTTTCCATTGAGTGTGTGTTGACTTTAAGGTGATGAATGCAAATTGAGTTGTTTTGCTGTGATTTGCTCTTCATTCCACTGCACTACACATTATTTGCTGTACATGTGCTGGTAATAGTCAGTTTTTCCTCTATTCATCCTCGTTCTACCATTTGTTGCCATCAGAGAGACCAGTAGAGAAGCTCCTCCAGCTCCTCTAAGGTTACACTTTCAGCAAACCTTCATTTCTGCAGGCCATCCTCAAACAGCAAACTCAAAACAGCTCCTTTCAGTGCAAAGTTGCAGCTCTATCGTTTGCGCCACTGTCCCGGTGAAGATTGAGGTGTGAGACAAATAACTGGGCTCCTAACTCTGTGCCTGGCAGAGCCAGGATGGCCTTTAGTGTAAACACACTGCTAACACCCATATCAGTGATCATCTTATTTCTGCTCATTGCCATAGATGATTGTAGAAACATGGATTGAACTGTAGGTTAACAATTTTGTGACACTCAGCTCACTGTTCACAGCAACAGTGTTTGTAGTTTCTGTTTCAAAATTCCTTTCAGATCATACAGAGTGAATATTTTATCCAAAAGATTTCAAATACACCTTCTCATTATGTCTCTGGTATCCCCAGGAGTCTACATAATACTTGGGAAATTATGAATTTTATTATTAGAGAAGGAGCTGTGTTTAATTAGCTCATGCCAGAGATTTCACAAGTTGGGCTTGATTGAGAACTTAGTCACAATGAAAAGAAACAAAAACTTGACCCAAGTGTTATGGAAGTCTATTAATGTCCTGTTTGTGAACATGTGAAACCAGTGAAAACGCATACAGTGGATAATCACTGAGACTTGATGTTGTAAAATGTGCCATAATGGTTAATAAGCAATAATGATTTTTGAGCTGTTATACCAATTATTCGGAGGAAGTGCTTGTTGCAGAGCTTTATAGACGTTTTAGTAACCCAGATTGTTCATGGTAATCTGAATTATTGAAATGAACATTAAGTTACACCATTTTTTGTGATAATGAGATTTTTTTTATTTATCAGCACACGTACAGCACAGTTGTTTTGCAGTTAAAAACAAAGTATTCTTTCTACATCATTTGTCACTAACACCGGTTTGTAACTAAATATTTTATGTGGTCAATATTTATCAGACAATTAAATAAATGTAAAAGCAAGATTCACTAATGAAGAATATTGAAAATGTTCTATTCAGCAGTTGTCTCACCAGTTGTCAGTTTTTCATTGTCAAAAACAGAAAAAAAATCATTTTGAAGAAAACAAGTTGTCTGCTGTTGTTGAAAGCCATTGTGTTTGTATCAGGAGAGATCAACACTCACTTTTCTATGAATTCCCCTCTTAAGAGCCGATCAGACTGACAGGAGAACGTGGACTGCAGCAGGGGCTATACAAAGAGTGTACAGACATGGGTGTATAAATCAAGAATTTAATTTCTGTAATTATAAATATGACATTGTATTGATTCAACATGTAGTTTGTGAAATTTCTCTTTATTTTGGACTTTTCTCTTTCAGCTGTGAATTATTCTGGATTTAAAAGTTTTACTGCAGATCTCATGGTGTGCTGTCATTAATGTGCTGGGATCAGTTATACAAACATATATTGCTGCCATGCTCCTGCTGCCTGATTCAAACTCCAGTGACAGTGCTGCATCTCTACATAAAAGAAAGATAAGAAAGGTTAATGAAACTTGCAAGAGAATTTGTGCTTTTATACTGCTTTTTTATTACATCTTAATGGGTATTTATGTATAAATTAACAGTAGGCCTACTGTAATGTACTGCTATGCACCTACATACCAGTGATGCCTGCACAGCACAGCTTGAAACTTGGATACAACTTTGTGCTCAGTGAAGCGCTGGCCTCACTGGGAGTAGAGGCCCCATGACACCATCTGTCATCTGAGTAGGAGCATGCCCCAACGTAGTCAGGCATGCATACAAGAATGTAGGGGCCATACAAACTACTGAGTGAAATTTTGAATTATTGCAATGAAATTTGCAGTTGCTGTACTTTAGCATTTAGTACTTACCATGTTTTACTTCACAGTAGAGGAGAAGTCCAGTGATATCTGATCAGGTCACAGTCTAGTTGAAAATGGTGGTTTGTAAGGAATGATTTGGCTCTCTCTGAGGTTTGTCTTCAATCCAAACAATTGGGTAAAATTTTGACCCAATATTTGATCAAAGTCACCCAACCTATAAACAGACAAAATTATTCAAGCCTGGGAGTTAATTAAAGAACCCAGCACATCGCCAACCCAACTCCTGAGTCACAACTTTTGAACCAATTTTTGGTCAAACTAACCCAACTTCTGAACCTATAAGTGTCAGAGTGAATTATTAAATGTTGTCATTTTTATGCTTACCATCTCTACATTGTTTTAACTCTGTGATGAAAGGAATTCTTTTGTCCCCCTCCCCAGATTCTTGAGGTTCTGGGTGGGGGCTGTAGTGTTATCACAAGCACATCCTTGTGACTGTTTGTTTGATGTTTGGTAAGCTTCCTGCCCTTTTTGTGGCTTCACTGTGTTATCTAGGGTGAACCATAAATTGGGTGTGGTGGACACTACCCTCTTTATGCCTTGGATGTTGCTTCCTGCTTTTATGACCCTTTTGGTCAGCAGGAGAACACACATACATTCTCACATAACACACACATCCTTACCTATTCAATTCAATTCTATTTTATTTATATAGCGCCAAATCACAACAAAAGTCACCTCAAGGCGCTTCATAGATACAGAGAAAAACCCAACAATCATATGACCCCCTATGAGCAAGCACTTTGGCGACAGTGGGAAGGAAAAACTCCCTTTAACAGGAAGAAACCTCCGGCAGAACCAGGCTCAGGGAGGGGCGGCCATCTGCTGCGACCGGTTGGGGTGAGAGAAGGAAGACAGGATAAAAGACATGCTGTGGAAGAGAGACAGAGGTTAATAACAGATATGATTCAATGCAGAGAGGTCTGTTAATACATAGTGAGTGAGAAAGGTGACTGGAAAGGAAAAACTCAATGCATCATGGGAATCCCCCGGCAGCCTACGTCTATTGCAGCATAACTAAGGGAGGATTCAGGGTCACCTGCTCCAGCCCTAATTATATGCTTTAGCAAAAAGGAAAGTTTTAAGCCTAATCTTGAAAGTAGCGATAGTGTCAGTCTCCTGAATCCAAACTGGAAGCTGGTTCCACAGAAGAGGGGCCTGAAAACTGAAGGCTCTCCCTCCCATTCTACTTTTAAATACTCTAGGAACGACAAGTAGGCCTGCAGAGCGAGAGCGAAGTGCTCTAATAGGGTGATATGGTACTACAAGGTCATTAAGATAAGATGGGGCCTGATTATTTAAGACCTTGTATGTGAGGAGCAGGATTTTGAATTCAATTCTGGATTTAACAGGAAGCCAATGAAGGGAAGCCAAAACAGGAGAAATATGCTCTCTCTCTCTAGTCCCTGTCAATACTCTTGCTGCAGCATTTTGGATTAGCTGAAGGCTTTTCAGTGAGTTTTTTGGACATCCTGATAATAATGAATTACAGTCGTCCAGCCTGGAAGTAATAAATGCATGAACTAGTTTTTCAACGTCACTCTGAGACAGGATATTTCTAATTTTAGAGATGTTGCGCAAATGGAAGAAAGCAGTCTTACATATTTGTTTAATATGTGTGTTGAAGGACATGTCCTGGTGAAAAATGACTCCAAGGTTCCTCACAGCGTTACTGGAGGCCAAGGTAATGCCATCCAGAGTAAGAATCTGCTTAGATACCATATTTCTAAGATTTTCAGGGCCGAGTACAATAACCTCAGTTTTATCTGAATTAAGAAGCAGAAAGTTAGCGGCCATCCAGGTCTTTATGTCTTTAAGACATTCCTGCAGTTTAACTAATTGGGGTGTGTTATCTGGCTTCATGGACAGATAGAGCTGGGTGTCATCAGCATAGCAGTGAAAATGTATGCTATGTCTTCTAATGATGCTGCCTAAGGGAAGCATGTATAATGTAAACAGAATTGGTCCTAGCACTGAACCCTGTGGAACTCCATAATTAACCTCAGTGTTTGAAGAGGACTCTCCATTTACATGCACAAATTGGAGTCTATTAGATAGATATGATACAAACCACTGCAGTGCAGTACCTGTAATACCTACAGCATGTTCTAATCGCTCTAATAGGATATTATGGTCAACAGTATCGAACGCTGCACTGAGGTCTAGCAGGACAAGCACAGAGATGAGTCCACTGTCAGAGGCCATAAGAAGATCATTTGTAACCTTCACTAAAGCTGTTTCTGTGCTGTGATGAGCTCTGAAACCTGACTGAAACTCTTCAAATAAACCATTCCTCTGCAGATGATCTGTTAGCTGTTTGACAACTACTCTTTCAAGGATTTTTGATATGAAAGGAAGGTTGGAGATTGGCCTATAATTAGCTAAGACTGCTGGGTCTAGAGATGGCTTTTTGAGTAAAGGTTTAACTACAGCCAGCTTGAAGGCCTGTGGCACATAGCCAATTATTAGAGATAGGTTGATCATATTTAGGATTGAAGAATTAATTAATGGCAGGACTTCTTTGAGCAGTTTTGTAGGAATGGGGTCTAAAAGACACGTTGATGGTTTGGAGGAAGTAATTATTGAAGTTAACTCAGAAAGATCAATTGGAGAAAAAGAGTCTAACTTAACATCGATGGTACTAAGAGTAGCTGTAGATAATATTACATCTGTGGGATGATTACTGGTAATTTTTTCTCTAATGATAAAAATTTTATTTGTGAAGAAGTTCATGAAGTCATTACTAGTTAACGTTAAAGGGATGGTTGGCTCAAAAGAGCTCTGACTTTTTGTCAGCCTGGCTACAGTGCTGAAGAGAACACACACACCTACACACACACACACACACACACATACAGTGCCTTGTCTTTGTAACCAAGGGGGGTTACGAGGGGAGGTGCATGTAAACTATTGTTTATTGTGTGAACGTTTTCAATAAAAGGCAGTGAGAGGAGGCCATCGTCGGGGTCATTCGTAATGAGATTCGAAGTGCGTTTCTGAGTGTCAAGAGATGTATTCTAAGACACTTCTTCAGCTGAGAATCAGAGAGGAGAAACACACAGTTTTTACTTGCAGCAAATGCAGCCACAGAGCGCTCGCATGAGAGTGAGTCAGAGTGTGACCCCATAAGGACTTCAGTTCATCTAAACAAAAGGCACTTAGACTAAAACTGACATAGTTACATTTATCCTACTGTAAGGCAGTGACTGGAATAAGTCACAAGGTGTCGCTGTTGAGCTGCATATGTATGGTAGAGCTAAGCAATTTTGACTATTTGTCCTCTGCAGGACACCGTAGTTCAGATTTCTCATTCGCGCGGGCGCCATCTTGGTTCAGTGTTTACTGTGATTTGCAAAGGGCCAGCAGCAGAGTTGGAGTGGTGTTTGCCCCAGCATCTGAATAAACGGCACGGTCCGAGCCACAAATTGAACGCCTGTGTCCGACTGGTCTCTCTACTGTGCACCCCAATCCAACACAAACTTACACAACGCAGAGTCCGGGGTGTAGGGAGGCCCCTGCACTGGTTGGGTTACACTACCATAAAACAAAGAGAAGGTACGACCTCACCAGAGCTACTCGGTGTTGCATCACTGCAATCCGTAATGCATCGCTTTCCTCATTCTGCTGTTCGTTGATCTTGCACGAAGCCTTCAAGAAGAGTACAAAACAATAGTCCAGAGTTTCAATCCTCAGCATGTTTTTCCAGTTCCCACCCAGGGGAACAATGAATGGAGTACTTACTGTCCGGTAGTCCATAATTTGAATTCCTTGGGTACGTCGCTTCCCCATATCGGGTCATGTGGTTGAAGTTTAGGGAACGTTGATCTTCTTTTCCGGAGTGCTGTAGAAGTGGTGTTTACTGCGGTCATCCTGAAAGTGTGGTCTGACAGGAATATAGGAGCACATGTTCCTGTCCAGCCTGGGGGCAGTATGAAATATGCCCGTTGTCCACATAGCCAGGCCATTCCTTGCACCCAGTACATGCCGTCCACTCATATTCACAGGGGCGCCCTCTCCATGGCCTGCAGTTTGGACACAGTTTGTGGTGTTTCCAAGGGGTCTGTTACCTTTCTCTTGTTGATAACACATGGAGTGGTTCTTCCCTGGGAGTTGGTCCAGGAACACTGGGAAGTGGATGGATGTATAATGTGTTTGTCACATTGAAATCGATCCAGAAGAGTTGATCACATGTTCCATTACTAAGTCCAACAGCATGTGAGATTGTATTGTTGGTGGTGATTTGGCTGTGTTGGAATCCAATGCCAGCAAAGCTAGCTGCACACTTTGCTTGAGTGTTGTTCATATATTCACCATATAGTGTGGGGTGTGTCGACGCGCTGGGCATATGAGAACAGACATAACAGTGTATTTGCAGATTCTGCCTTTGTCCTGTTGTGGATAAAACGGTACCAGGCATTGTTCATCCACGGGTGGATGTGGTCTTGTGTCATGTCTCTTAGATGAGAGTTGTCGTGTGTCCATCTTTTCTGTCTGCCTCGAGGTTCAACGGTTTCCGGCATCAGCTGGGGTCCTGTAAGGGTGAGCGTCGTAGTCAAGGTAACCAGGAGGGTCCACCTTCCCATGGCTGTGTACAGGTCCGTCACACCCTCAGAGTTGGCCAATGGCTGGAGGTTGAAGTGCAAGCAATGCTCAATCAGCACTTACCCCTCACCACTGAAGCAACCAAGTGAGGGTGAAACTTTCCCTTACTAGTTGACTTCTGTGGAGGAAGTGGAATCCTCTGGGACCTCGACCTTTTTGCAGTGGCTCTGATGTATCCAGGAGGGTCTCTCCACTATTTTGCAGGCAGTTGGAGTGGTCAGAAGCACTTGGTATGGACCCTCCCACCGCGGCGAGCTCCAATTTTTCCTTTGGAGTACGCGGACAAGGATCCAATCACCTGGCTTCAACCTGCAAGAAATAGGTGAAAAAGAGTCTTGTGGCAGTTTATTGTTCAGAACAACTTCTCTGTTTATCAACAATCAAGTCATCCATCCGCCAGAGTGGTTTCACAGATTGATTTATCTAGTGGCTCGCTAGTAACTGGTAGTGGAAAAGGTCGCCCATGTATAATTTCAAATGGGGACAGTTTGTTACTTCCTTGTGCTATTCTCATCCACATTTTGACTAGGCCTACACATTCTGACCATGGTCTGCTAGTTTCTTCCATCGTTTTCCTGAGCCTTTGCTTTATAGTGCCATTTGTTCTCTCCACTAATCCTGCACTCTGTGGATGGTAGGCACAATGGTGTTTCAAACTGAAACCTAGTGCTTCAGATACTTTGCTGATCACGTCATTTACAAAATGGGTTCCATTATCTGATCTTATCAGAGTAGGAATTCCATATGTTGGAATGAAATGGTTGCATAGACACTTTGCAACTGAGATTGCGTCTGCTTTTTTCACTGGGTAGATTTCTGGCCATTTTGAGAAAACATCTATAATTACTAGAGCGTATTTTGAGCTCTGACACTCATTCAATTCAATGAAGTCCATGTGAATTGTATGAAATGGGTGAGGTGGTGTAGGAAAATGTCCTCCTTTTGGTCTTAAGTTACCTTGGGTATTGTGTTTTTGGCAGGTCATACATGTTCTCACATATTCTTTTGCTGAAGTTTCAAAATTTATAGTGTAGAATTGTTGGTTTATTATAAAGATCATCCCTCCTAATAAGACATGGCTTAAACCATGGCTCACTAGAGCGGCTGTTTTGTGTAATGATTTGGGAAGAATGGGTTTTCCTGCTATTTTCATTATGTCATCAGTGTCTAGTACTGCTCCGTGTTTTAGCCATTGCTTTTGTCCTTTTGATGGTGCTCCTTTTTGTTCGTCCTGCATTACAGACAGTGGAATGGTGTGATTTTCACGAGTTGTTAATAAGACTGTGGTTGCTATGGCTGCTGTCATCCTTCTGATGTGCTGCACGTTTGCAAATTGCTAAATGTCGCGGCAGTTGTACTGTTTGTAACAGTTGCTTCAGCAAATCTGCATGCTGAACTGGGTTTCCAGAGGAGGTAACCATTCCTCTGTTATCCCATATTTTTGCAAAGTGGTGAACTGCCGCAAATACATACTGGCTGTCTGTGTGGATGTTAATGTCCTGTCCTTCATGTATTTCACATGCTCTGATTACTGCAGTCAGTTCTGCACTCTGAGCTGAATGTGTGGCAAGGCTCTTGCTTCCACTATAGTGTCTGTTGTGGTTACTGCATATCCTACACAGTTACGCCCCAGTGCATTTTTTGATGCTGAACCGTCAACAAAGATGTCAGTGAAACCTTCTTGTGGTGTACTGTAAATGTCAGCACGTGGCTTAGTTTTCCTTTTCTAATTTTTCAACGCAGCAATGTGCTTTTCGCTCTATGGGCGTTGAAAGAAATCTCGGTCCCCGGTTTCTCCGTGGATCGGGTTTCCTCCGAGGCGTGGGCACCTATAAGCAGAGTTTTGTCTTTACCCCATAAGATTCAAAATTATTCAAAGTAACACTCAGGTATGCCGTTCAGCAGGTTAGTTACAGCGCCGGGAGTAGCTTGGGAGAACAAGGAAACACAGACTGCTTCAGGTTGCTTTCCCAAAATCAACTCAAAGGTTTATTCATCAGACAACAGTTTATATAGAGGAAAAAGGTTCGTGTGTCAGCAGATTCTCAGTTCAAACCGGTACAGACCAAATAAGGAAGCGTCTTCCTGCCCTCTGAGCAAAGAAGTATCCTTTGTATAGTTTATCAGTTCAGCTACAATTTATGATTATCCCAGCAAAATACACTCCTAGACATAGAATACAGAGTTCTTTCATTAGTGAATTCTGAAACAAACCACCTGGCCTTTAACAAGCTCTTTTCTAGGAGATAAAGAAGGGAAGATGGGAGTAAGGAAGTGATCTCTGTGGTGTTTTCGACCTTGAGGTACCATCCTGTGATTCTTACACATTAATTCTTGGGTCACAGAGAAAGAGAAAAACAACTAGTAAATGGGCCTTATTGAGTAACAGTTTTCCTGTATAATATCACTATAAAACAATATCCTGTAAATGCTACCATGGTATCAAAATATCACAACAGGCGTTGGCAACAATGTGCTAGGATTTAAAGGTCCACATCTCACTATGTTGATGTGGGATTGCAAAAGCAGTGTGCCAGCATAGGAGAGTTGTCTAGCATGTGTTAAGAAAGGCAAATGTGCTTGTAGCAGTATAAAAGTTACTGCTTGAGGTACTCTAACAGTCAGAGTGTGTCCTAAAACTATGTCAGCAGATTTTTGCACTGCCTCTACAGCTGCTGCACATGCTTGTACACAGGTGGGTAGGGATGGGTATCGTTTAGGTTTTATCCGATACCGGTGCCAAACCGGTACTTTTGAAATGGTGCCGGTGCTTAAACGGTGCTCAAACCGGTGCTTAAAGAATGGAGAACACAAAATTGGTCCAAAAACCTCTCATGTTCAGCTGTTTTTTTGTAAAAAGATAACAATGTTAGCCTTTTCTGCAGCTATAGGGGATTTATGGCATCACTCTTGGCTGGAAGCAGTGCTTAAACAATGGAAAAAACAAACTTTGTCCAAAAACCTCTCATGTTTAGCTGTTTTCCACCTTTTCTTTGATCATTTTAGCCTTTTTGGCCAGGGTGAAGGGAGTATCTGCCATCAAACAAGAAGACAGCCGCATGTAACTACGACAGTGTTTGCTAGTTCACCTTACATGCATTAATTTAATAACGTGGTTAGCCTACTCAACGTAAATTACACACGAACAACGTTAGGCTACTCATGCAGAGAAGAACGGCTGCTGCTGCCATCATCATCCGTCATCATTTCTGCTACACTGGCAGGGCTAGGGGCCAGGACTCTACTCTTCGGGTTTTTGGGGGATGTTGCTAACTCTGGGTCAGACAACAGGCAACCCACGCGCAGTCGATGTGCACGGTGTGAGGTCTCGCAGCAAGCTATCAAATACGGCGCATTTCTCGGCTTTTAACAAAATGCTATACGTCGCCAGGTGTTTCATCAGATTCAAGGAGTTACCTCGGTTGCACAGTATCACCTTAAAGCACTTGTTGCAGGCTGCTGAGTTTGCATCTTTTGCTGTGAAGTACAGCCAGACTTTGACCGCTTCACTTTGGGAATTTTTAATCTGTAGCTCTGCTCTAAAAGAACGTACGTATCTGGGCCTGCCTACTACGCTCGCAAAGGTAAAATGATTGGCTGGAATCCAAAGTGTATGACATCTCAGGGAAAAAAAAGCACAGAAATAAAGCACAGAAATGTGCGTTGCTTTTCGGTCTGGTTACTACCGTTTATGTCAGAACCAATACCGGTACCCATCCCTACCCTTGACTAGTTGTAGAGTCGATAAAGAAATGTAGAGGGACTTCACTCCTCTTTGCTTTAGAATTATAGTAGTGCCTATATGGTCAAACTACACATGGATACATATGGAGTACTATATCACTGCATAATTCAACTTGCTGTTGTATTCTTGTTTGACTCTGATTCAAACAAAACATCAGTCCTCCTTTTTGTACCACTTTCCTTGGTGTACACACGAGGAGAATGGTACAAAAAGATTTCCATACTATTTATCTCTGGCTGAAGAAAATACAAGAAACTCATCAGTTTCTCTTCGCTATCTATTGCTAAGCTCAGTGAGTCACAGCTCTGTTGACCAAATCATTCCTTTAACCTTAACTAGAAATGACTTAATGAATGTCTTCACAAATAAAATTTTAGCCACTAGAGAAGCAAATATTTCTAACCATCTCACAGACACATCATTACATACAGTTATGGATTTTTATCGAGACTCTTCCTCTCCAACTGATCTTCAATAGTCACCTTCTCCAAAACACCAGCATGCTTATTATACCCCATTCTTTCATGACTGCTGCAAAATTACTTAAAAAGTAGTTTTTAAAAAAGAATTTAAAAACAATCCAAAAAAGGGAATATCCACAAAATTACCTTTAATTGCAGATAGAATGTCTTATTTAAGTAATTTACTGTTATCTGCAAAGGGTCTTATAGTCCTCTTCTTCTTTTCACCTTTCCTTCATGTCATGGCCATCATCCAGTGTTTTGTCAGTCCAACCATTTGATGTTGAGCACATCTCAGTGTTCTTTCTCTGCCTCACTTTATCTCTGTAGTAAGAGTTACTTTATTACAATTGTCACATTTATTCAACATAATTTCACTTCAATGTGCATAATTTTAGCCTGATTTCTTATCATCTTCTTATCATCTTGATTAGAAATACATTGCTTTGTACTTCACATACAGTTTTCAATTCTGATTACTTCATTGTAACTTAGAATTTGCTTTCTCTCCTTATCACAATACACCCAAAAATTACTTCTTCTGATTGCCCATGCATAATAAAATCACTTCGTTTTTAAATTATTACCTCTTGATCATATTTTGATTAGAGTCATGATTTGATTAAAGCAAAAATAACTATCAGCAAAAGCACAAGCATAAATCTCTGTCACTGCACTCTTTGTTACATTACACCCATGAAAGTTGGATTTTAGGCCTTTTAATTCACTTCTGTCTGTCTTCTTGACACCATAAATATTCCACAAAAACCTACTGGTCAGAGGATATGCTTCTCTTTATGGTATTTTAAGATTTTAGTACATGAGCAGAATTTTCACCTTTGTTAGCCACCAAGCTATAATTAAAGTCTCCAGATTTAGTCACAACCTAAAATATTTACAAAATAATATATAATATTGCAACATAATTACAGAAAGGAACAACAGTCCTCCAAGCCTAAGCATTTAGATTTACCTAGCTGGATTAGATGAGTTTTCAGAAAAGGAAGACGAGCTATTCTACTAGCTCACTTGTCAAATAATCCAATAAAAATAAGTCTATATATACGTTTAACAAGCTAGCCCCTTGCTTATAAAATAATTCCAACTTTGATTTTCGATCTAGCCAGTGTCATAATGTTTTGGTGCCCACATTAGGCGGGTGACAAGTATATCCTGCTTGTCTCAAATGCTCTGGTCCCAGCAGTACTCTGGAGACAGCAGCCTGCTTGGTTTATGAATCCAAAAGTACTTGTTTAGATGGCTCTCATCGTGCCACAGAGCTTCCACATCATTTATTTCATCCTCCATGATAGCCAGATAACAGGCATCTACCAAATGCTTTACATTTTGCCACGTTCCTCCAAAGATAGCAGCATGGTAGTAGAAATCGCCAGTTTCCATGAAGGCTTTAGATTTGGGGTTTCTGTCGTAGGTAAACCGGGCTTTTGGTAATTTATAATAGTGGGCATGGAGCAAAGCCACAGAATCACCCAGTGCCTCAGACCCAAATCTCCCCTTAAACTCCTGATCCACATCAAAACAGAAGACATAATGAAATCTGTGACGGATCTCTGACTGTATAGCTTCTGATATTGTCCTCATTCGCATCATAGAAATGTCTTGCCACCTGGTGTGCTTTCCCACCTGGATAACCTTTATGTTTCTGTGAGAAGCAAGTGTGATGTTTGGTACTTTGTCTGGTAAGTCTGTAAACACATAATACGTCACTGGTAATCCCAACATAAAATGTTGTTCTGCTGAGATGAGGAAAGTCTTGAGGTAGGCATCCAGGTACCTTAATGAGAGACAGAGAAAAACAAATGATTTTTTTATTTGTAAATTATTGCAAAACAATACAAAAACCATCCTGTTTGTATATTTCTTCACTATCTTTGATGCACCAAAAGTAATTATTTCAATCTGAGCCAAGGTTCAATCGTCCACACCCAACAAACAGCAAGGCAAGCTGGTGTTTATTGGTTATGGGTCATAAAGGCCAACTACTCCAGATACTAATTACCAATTACATTTTTAAAAGCTAAAAAAAAAAAATAGCAACAAAGAAGGCAACATGCAAGAAAGCAAGAAAAGACCTAGACATGACTATAATGCTAATAATAATAATAATAATAATAATAATAATAATAATAATAATAATAATAATAATAATATTAACCGTTGATGTCTGTGCGCAAATTTATTCAGGTTTAGATGTCTGGATTTCAAAACAGTTTGGTCAAATTTGGCCAAATTTCTTTGTATTTGAGCATGAATTGGAGCACATATTTGTGACTCCTCAAAAGTTACACAGAAATCCATGTACACATTTGTAAACATTTGTTTGTGCTTGTGGATCTTATCGTATGCATTTGCAACCCTTTTGCAGGGGTATAAGGCATATTTCCCCCCATAAACTAAAACTAGAGTCACCACCTCATGATTACTTATGTTGGCTAGTGAATTTACAGTTTAAATTCGCCATGTTGAACTGATTCAGCCATGTAGGCATGCCTACATTTCTTATTCATTCTATTCAATTCTATTAACTAGAAGGCACCACTGTATAATAGCCAAGGAATACAGTTTTTATGGAGGAACCGACCGTCCCACAGCAAACACAGTAAGGGCCACTGATGACTTTTCTCCTATGTGCTTTTGATCAAAAAGATTTGGATCAAACATTCCCTCCCAGATGATAGGAGCATTCCAAGATGTTGATGTCTGAACTGCTGGTCTGGCCCTGGATTAAAAGAACAAAACAAATTAAAACACAAAAAAATCTTACTTATGAATTAGGGCTGCCACAAACGATTATTTTGATAGTTGACTAGTCACCGATTATTTTTGCGATTAGTCAACTAATCAAATCCATTGGACGTAAAACGTACAGCTTATCGCACCAGCAGCATCTGCTCTTATATAACTATCATTAGCTTACAGCTTTAAGTGTTTAAGGTATGTCAGGGCTCTAGACTAACTTTTTGCCATGGGCGTACCAGCACAAAAGTTAGGCGCACACAAATTTTATAATAATTTATATAATATAATGTGTTTTTCTGGATACACTGTGCTTTTTCAGCATTCAAAGATTGATGACACCGTGTCAGAGCACTGGCTATGAATTTCAGAAGGATCAGGCCTTAACAGAAAAGTTAGCAATAGTTCTTTTCCTATTACAGCTACATCCACTTCTGTCGTGCCTAGGCTGCTCACTAGGGCTGGGTATCATCACTGATTTCTATAATCCATTTGATTCCGGTTTTCAAAGTCCCGATTCGATTCAACTTAGCCTCAGAGAGTCAGAAATATTATAATTCTGATCATTTATCAGTACTGACTTCTTCAGAATTGTGAACATCACAGCAGATGCCTTTGTGTGAAAGTAACTGAGAATAAAACACAGAAAAACATGAAGGAGATTTTCCTTGTCTGGCTTTTTATAGCAGATAACCTTCAAAATATTCTACAATGTTCTGCATATAAAGTTTAAATTTCTTCAGTATTGAACAACAGAAGAAAATAGGCTTTCTTGTCCGAGGTCATTTAAGTGAAAAAAAGAAAAAGAAAATAAAAAGACAGCAGCCACAGCGCTGTAAACAACGGTAGACTGGTGGGTAATAAGCAAATGAATAATACAGAAAACAGAGATTGGAGACGGGAAACTGTTCTTGAAGTACAGAGAGAGAGAGAGAGAGAGAGCAAGCTGTGCATGGAGTGTGGTTTTAATAGTCGTGGAAGCAAAACAGCAAAATTCATGATGACATTGATCAAATGTGAAGCGCAGTTTGCTGCTTCTTTTGCTGCTGGCTTGGTGAATTTTGGTTGGAGAGAGACAAAACCTGCAGCTCAGAATCAGCGCAAAAAGACGTAAACACAGCGTGGACCGGACGCATCAGGATCACTAAGCTCCGACAGCGTGTCCGTCTGCGGGCCATCGGGTGAGAAAGCCGAGAAAGACAAAGCTGATTCTGATGCGTTGGCTCTGTGTTTACGTCTTTGTGTGGAGTCCGTGTACCTGCTCTCATTTGCTGTTTGGTTGTTGTTGAAATGGTTTTGTGAGCTTTAATCTGAGAATCTGGCGTTTCTGGCAAAACACAGTTATGTTTAAAAGTCGATTCAGGATTTAATGAATTGATATCGCTTTATTCAAGCTACTCACCTCCCACTTCCACCTGCACTTTCAACTGGACCACGGCCAATCAGAGAGGTCCCGCCCCTGACTATCTCTGATTGGTTTAGTCCACGATAGGGGCAAAATGTGTGTCTGTTGTTGACCACAGGGAAGGTTGCAGATTTTTTTTTTTTTTTTGCTACCCGAACAGTTGGTCGCACAGGTGCAACCAAATATTTTTTTTAGTCGCACCACTGAAAAATTTGGTCGCATTTGCGACCAAATTGGTCGCACTCTAGAGCCCTGTATGTGCTAACTAAAAATAAAGACGAGATGATAGTTTATTAAATTTTAATGAAATTTGCAGATTGTTTTGGTGAAGTTTAATAAACTCCTTGCTATCTAAAATATAACAGGAAACCGGAGTAAATTCTCGAGCATCTCACACTTCTGATAATCAGTTGTCTGCTCGAGGTTTATTCAGCTGTGTAAAAACTATAACTTTAATCTCAGCCAAACCGATTTACTCAGGAACAAATAAAATACAAAAAAAAAAAAAGCCAAACTATAACATTTTCAAGTTATCTAAGTGACTTATATATCATGTTTAACCTGAGTAGCGAAAGACGGCAGTGGGTTTGAAAATGATTAGCTGGGTGTCCGGTGTTCTCACGGGCTCTAGTGAGCCTTGCCCCCGGCTAGCTATCGAGCTAGTGGGTAACAGACGTCTCCGAAAACGTCGGAGCGCTTTTGAAAATATGTGCCGTCCTGATAAACTGAGCAGATATTTGAAGTTTACACAGCTACATTCTCGCCTAAAAATATGTTAAACTTTATTTTGTGACCCAGAAAGAATAATAAGAGTAATATTAAAACTAACTAGCTGCCGCCATTGTTGGAAACTAGGCTGGGCTGCGCTATGAATTCTGGGACACAGCTTCTTCTTCTTCGGGGTTTAACGGCAGCTGGCATCCTTGTACATGCAGTGCTGCCATCTTCTGTTTCAGTCCGTTATTACACTCTTAAATCCTACTACTTATTCCTGCGTCTTTTGGGATCTTGGGATCTAGTCGACTAATCGTGGCAGCCCTATTATGAATACTCCCAAGCAGGTTATTTTATTCTATAGTTAGTTTGTGTTTTATTGTGTAAATGCTTCTTTAATCATGTCGCTCTGGTTTTTCTTTCTTCTTTTTTTAACACACTTTCAAATTTGGTTACTGTCTGCTTGTCACAAGTGCTATTGTAACATTAACCTCCAAAAATATTTTATTTTAACTGTACTTTGATGCAGAAGTTTCCTAAATTGTGTGCACAAGCTACATGTGTTTATTCTACTAAAAACAACATCTTAAAAATCAAATACAAGTATGGGACATTATAATTACCAGACAATGGTGTCCAAATTTTGAATATCTCTTACCCAAAGTCAAATGTGTCATCCAAATTAATGCGCTGGCTTGGTTCTCGTTCAGGGTGCAATTTTATCATTAGGATAGTGTTCCTTAAATATCTGATACCGGAAAAATAAGCACAAATAAGCACCACAAGACATAACAACAAAATAAATTGTTTGAAAAGGTTGCTACATCATATAGATATTACGTATCAATATGTTTTTGAAAATAGTGCCTTAATACATACCTTGTATATAAGGAAGTAGAACAGAGGATGACCAACAGCAGACAGTAGAGGATTCCATCTTTTTTACTTAGAGAAATTAATAAAAAAATAATAATATTAAAAATAATACTAAATAAATCAAATAAAGTTTGGGCCTCACTTCATTGTTTTTCCTTTGACAGGTATACCAATATTTAGCATCAATTAACAGATAAATGTCTTTACATAGGTAATTCATGAAGATTGCTAAAGCCCGAGTCATGCAGGCTTACAATGCTGTTGGTGAACATTTTGGGAACCATCAATCAATGGGGAAAAATGTGTATTCCGCTATTGCTTGCAATGCTAAAAGCCACTGTAGTGAAACTAGTCAAAAAGCTGTATATGGTACTGCACTGAAAACCTCCTTGCAATTGGTTAGGTCACTAGTGGGCTAGTAGGTAGTAATAATAATGTCTGGCTCCAAAACACTGACATGGTGGCAGCCAAAATGTTTTCCAGAAAGTCTAAAATCAATTGAGGACATTATGGTTATTTTTATGTTTTTTATACCTACAGATAAAACAACAAGGTAAGGAAAACAATAAGTTAGAAAGATTTCTGGAAATGCTCTCTCCTTCACTTGATACAAGTTTGTATAAAATAGAATCAGGCAAAGTGAAATCAATCCTCCTCTGATTACAATGGAAGAGTCTCATTTGTTGTCAACTCACAATTCAAAATCCAGTTTCTGTAATAATAATGCCCCCCCCCCCCCCCCCACCCCCACCCCCACACACACACAGACACACACACACAGACACACACACACACATTCCTACCAACAGCACCACCATCTTGGCCCACGCTCCTACCTCATTGTTAGGGAAAACAGCCCTGTCATTTTCTTCTTAAGCGGCGTTCTGATGGAGGAGAAAGGGATGGCTGGTTGACAGAATTAGACCTTATTGAAAAGAAAAAAAATAGTGAGCCCAACCTTGGGATAAATAAAGTAAAGTAATAAAGTATCTTATTTCATGTAAGATATTTTCATTATCTTACATTCATTTCCTGCATAACCTGCCATATCCACAAATTATAAACTGCTCAAAACTGTTTTAGACCAACAAAGTCTATTGCTCATTTTTACAATTAAGATCAATTGATGTAAATCCGTGAATGTGAAAGCTTGATTCATTTTATCCAAAGTCTAAGCTACATCTGCAACTCCTCCTATACTATCCTATACTTTGACCCAAACATCAAAATGATCTAGTGGCATCTAGGATTATGTCTGTGAAGGTTCTCAATCATCCAGGTCATCGTAGTCAAAGGAGCTTGCAAAGAAAAGCGTCTGGACTTCTTTAAGTTACTTGAAGACGTTTCACCTCTCATCCGAGAAGCTTCTTCAGTTCTAAGGTCAAATGGTGGAGAGTCCCAGATATAAACCTAGTGGGAGTATCCCCCCACAGAGGGACAAAGGGACCCCCTGATGATCCTCTAATCGCCTGAGCCAAGGTGGGAAACTGGGTGTGGGTCCCAATCAGCCAGAGTTTCGGGTGTGTTCATTGTGAAACCTGGCCCCACCTTATCATGCGAATTCCTGAGGTCAGATGGCCCAGGATGTGAGTGGGCGTTAAGGCGTCTGGGAAGGGATCTCAAAACTGGATTATAGATGGCAGAGAGTTGGTGTCGTAAACCCCCGCCTCTGTTCAAAGATGGTCGCTCACAGTGGACATAGATGGCTTCTTTCACTCCTCTTTCAAACCATCTGTCCTCTCTGTCCAAAATGTGAACATTGGCATCCTCGAAAGAGTGTCCTTTATCCTTAAGATGCAGATGGACTGCTGAGTCTTGTCCTGTGGAGGTGGCTCTTCTGTGTTGTGCCATGCACTTGTGAAGTGGCTGTTTGGTCTCTCCAATGTAGAGGTCTGGGCATTCCTCGCTGCACTGTACAGCATACAGCACATTGTTAAGTTTGTGTTTTGGCGTTTTGTCTTTCGGGTGAACCAGTTTTTGTCTGAGCGTGTTGCTGGGTCTGAAATGCACCGGGATGTCATGCTTGGAGAAAACTCTCCTGAGTTTTTCTGATACACCGGCTACATAGGGGATGACAATGTTGTTGCGTCTGTCCTTCTTATCCTCCTTCGCTGGTGTCTGGTCTTCTTTTCTGTGCCTCTTTGCTGACTTTAAGAACGTCCATTTAGGATAGCCACACGTTTTGAGTGCTTCCTTTACATGTGTGTGTTCCTTCTTTTTTCCTTCAGGCTTAGAGGGAACATGTTCTGCCCGGTGGTGTAGGGTCCTAATTACTCCAAGTTTGTGTTCCAGAGGGTGATGGGAGTCAAAAAGGAGGTACTGGTCCGTGTGTGGGGGCTTCCGGTAAATTTCGATGTTAAGTTTGCCGTTCTCTTCAATGTGCACGGCGCAGTCCAGGAAAGGCAACCAGTTGTCCTTTGTGTCTTCCCTGGTGAACTTGATGTTTTTATCCACAGCGTTAATGTGCGCAGTGAAGGATTCCACTTCTTGTGTCTTGATTTTGACCCAGGTGTCGTCCACATATCTGTACCAGTGGCTGGGTACTCTTCCTTTGAAAGAGCCAAGAGCCTTCCTTTCCACTTCCTCCATGTAAAGGTTGGCTACAATAGGTGACACGGGGGAGCCCATGGCACAGCCATGTTTTTGTCTGTAAAAGCCTTCGTTGTACTTCAAATATGTAGTGGTGAGGCAGAGGTCTAACAGTGTGCAGATCTGATCGGGTGTGAAGTTGGTCCTGTCCTCCAAGGAGCTGATTGGGTCCCACACCCAATTTCACACCTTGGCTCAGGCGATTAGAGGATCATCAGGGGGTCCTTTTGTCCCTCTGTGGGGGGTCACTCCCACTAGGTTTATATCTGGGACTCTCCACCATTTGACCTTAGAACTGAAGAAGCTTCTCGGATGAGAGGTGAAACGTCTTCAAGCAACTTAAAGAAGTCCAGACGCTTTTCTTTGCAAGCTCCTTTGACTACGATGACCTGGATGACTGAGAACCTTCACAGACACTCTTTAGCTATACCTACTCTAGAAAACAACTGCAGGAGACAATTGGCAACCTGTCTCGCTTTCATTGATCTTAGGGGGAAAGCCTCAGGATAACGAGTGGCATAATCACAAATGACCAAGATGTAATGATTACCGTATTTTCACGACCATAAGACGCACTGTGCTAAAAGGCGCAGTCTCAGTTATGTGTGCCATTACTGTATTTAACACACACATAAGGCGCACTGGATCATAGGGCGCATACAAGTACCGTATGCGTATTTAAAAATAAAGCGGGAGCAAACCTGAGTTCTGTACCTTACTCACATTTCTATTACCGTAATCGTCATCATCAACAACACACAAGCATACAAGTGTGCGTATTTAAAAATAAAGCAGGAGCAAAACGAAGTTTGGTACTCACATTTTTATCATCAATCAAACCCATGGAAGTCCTCATCCTCTGTGTCTGAATTGAACAGCTGCGCTAAATCTCCATCAAACATGCCAGGTTCACTTTCTTCACTGTCAGAGTCACTTTCCGTGCCGTGCGGCTCCTCGGAAATGATGCCGGCTTTTGCGAAAGCTCGAACAACAGTGCCAGCAGACATGTTAGCCCAAGCATCTACAATCCATTGGCAAATTGTGGCGTAACTCGCCCGGCGCTGCCTTCCACTCTTGGTGAAACTGTGGTGTCCATCGGTCATCCATCACTCCCAGGCCGCTCGCAGCCTTACTTTGAACGGGCGGTTCACACCGATGTCCAGCGGTTGGAGTTCCTTTGTCAGGCCTCCCGGAATGACAACAAGCTCACAGTTCCTTTGTTTCACTACTTTTTTCACATCGGCTGTGAGATGGGCACGCATAGAGTCACAGATTAAGAGCGATGGTGATGCGTGGAAAAAACCACCTGGTCTCCTTACATACACCTCCCTCAGCCACTCTTTCATCATTTCCTCATCCATCCAGCCCTTTTCATTTGCCTTAATGATGATTCCTGCTGGAAACTTCTCTTTAGGCAAAGTCTTACTCTTAAAAATCACCATAGGCGGCAGTTTCTGTCCATTAGCATGGCAGCCAAGCACAACAGTGAAAGAAGACTTTTCGTGCCCCGTTGTGCGTATCGCTACCGTGCTGGTCCCCTTCTTCTCCACAGTGTGACTCACCGGGATGTCAAAAGTGAGCGGGACCTCGTCCATGTTTGTGATGTGGCTGGGCTGGATGTGTTTGCTGCAGTAGGAGCGGAAGATGGCCAGCTTTTCCTTATAATCCGCTGGAAGTTGCTGCGCTACCGTAGTCCTGGTCCGGATGGAAAAATGGCATCGTTTCATAAAACGAAAGCACCAAGACGGACCTCCTCGGAAATGTTCAATGTTCATCTCTTCAGCAAGTGAAACTGCTTTTAGCCGAATGGTGACCGTCGAAACGCTTCTCCCGCTCGTTCTTTGCTCGATGATCCACCGCTCGAGTCTTTCCTCCAACTCGGGCCACCTCGCCTTATGTCCGCGGAAACTCAGCTGCGTTTTCTTGACCTGCCGGAGCTCGTTTTCTAGCTTCCTCCATTTGCGAACCATCGATTCGTTAATCTTAAATTCTCTCGCCGCTGCTCGATTTCCATGTTCCTCCGCATAGCTGATGGCCTTCAGTTTAAACTGTGCTTCATAAGCGTGTCTCTTTGCCATTTTCAGGGTTGTTAAAACAACGATGTTCCACATAATGCACATACCTGTCCTTTTATACGGGTATGTGCGATTGTCCCGGTATATACGATCAACGCCCACACTTCACCCTTTAGCGTTCTCATGGTGTTCTCTACTACGTCCTCCTTACAACACACAGGGCACACTGCGCTATAGGGCGCGCCGTACTTTTTGAAGAAAATCTAAGGCTTTTAAGTGCGCCTTATGGTCGTGACAATACGGTACCTGATGAGCTTCTTTCAAGGGGCCCCACTACATCCATTCCTATTCTTTCGAAAGGTGTATCTATGACAGGCAATGGCTGAAGATGGGCACGGGCCACTCCTTTATTTAGGGTGAGCTGACATATCTGACACGACTTACAAAACTGCTGTAGTTGAGTGTACATGCCAGGCCAGACAAAATGGCTTGCAATCCTATGTAGAGATTTCTGAAAACCAAGATGGCCTGCCCAAGGTACAGAATGACCAAGTTCCATGACTTTGTTTCTTAGTGCCTGTGGTAATGCTATGGCTTCAGTCTTGCCTTTACACTCATAAAGGACACCATTTCTCAACACATAGGTTGCATCTGCCAACACATCTACTGTCCCTCGCACCTGTCCATCAACCTTATCAAACCAGGATTTTAATGATGGATCTGCCCGTTGAAGTGAAGAGATATCTGGTGGGATATCAAGTTCCAGAGGGAGGTTAGGGCTCTGGTCTACACCCTCTAACCTGGATGAACCCCTAAATTTTTCTCTTCGTCTTTGCGCTCGAGATTTAGCTGGTTTTGCTGGGCTTACTTCTAATTCTTCATCATAGAAAGGTAGCTCTTTTAACGGGTCATTTGCACTCTGAGCTCTTGTGGTGATCAAACTGGGGATTGCACTTTCTGGCTGTGCCTGCAGAATAATGTCTTGCTTCTGTATGTTGTGGTCCTGATCTACATGAACTGTATGCAAATGTCCCGGAACTTCATTAGACACCAAATCTAGCAGTGTAGGTATATCTAATCCCAATATCACTGCATATGCTAGTCTGGGTGCTAAAGCCACTGGCAGGAGAAATGTCTGGCCACCTACAGTCAAATACACCTCAGCCATGGGATAATCCTTCTCATCACCATGTACACAGCTTATTTTAGTCCTTGTGTCACTCCATAGCTCTCTTGGTACTAAACTAGCCAAAACCACTGACTGAAAGCTCCCTGTATCTAAGAGTGCTTCTTCACGCTGACCATTAACAAGTACAGGTGTTGTTCTCACTGCTTCATGATCAGGACCTGGCAATGTGGGTCTGGGGGCTGAGCACAAAAGGGATGGCCTACTTTGTGTTGTTGCTGGGCAGGTATACTGAGTGTGGCCTATCTGGTTACAGTGATAACATCTAACATCTGATTTTGAACCTGAATGTGACTTTTTAGTGTTGTTACTTTTACCAGAAACAAAATGTCTGCTTCCAGGATAACTTCTACTCTGGCCTATACCACCACTCCTTACACCCCAATCAGACTTACTTTGTCCAGTCATGAAGCTGTCCCGGCCAAAGGTGGTTCCTCTCGATCCTGTTCTGGCAGAGATGAAGATTTCCGCCAGCTGTGAAGCCTCCTCTGCAGATTTGGGGGCACGTTCCCTGATCCACACCTCCAGATCTGGGTGGACCATCCTCAGAAATTGCTCCAAGATCATCAGTTCAGATGATTGAGCCGCTTTCACTCTTTTGCTCCACATCCTGCAAGAAGCAACCAGGACAGGTGAGTACCTTTACAAGTTCTCATTTCACATATGTTTAGGTTATTGATAAATGATTAACTGCAAACAGCTCTAACTTTGGCTCTTCTCCGACACAGGTAGGATGGCCAGTCCCACTGTCTCTTTTCTGTTACAAGCTGTCAATTTAATCGTATGTCAAATAACCTAATAAAAGACTCCATAAGAACTAATGTGTTTTCTTTATTACCATATTTTAAATTCCCAATCCAACAATTTATTATTAACAATACCAACCAGGTAATGGAACCCCTGGTCTCCATTACACAGACATATAGACTCGATAAACACACATGACAGTATTGATTCCAGGCAAAAGGCCTCAAATTAATTTCGCGTTTAACTGAACTTGAGCTGGCCCTGTAACAAGTGAAAGAAAAGAGGAACTGAGTAGGAGTTTCTTGCTTTAAAGAAGGACCAAAGGAAGGAAAGCATATATTTTGGTTAAGTCTGATAAACTAGAATTAGGAGGTATTGTTACATTAAAAGGAACAAAATGAAATAAAAAGGCTATATCAAAAACAGGTTATAACATAGGAAATGTGAGGTTAAAATGAAGTTAGTGTTAACACACAGGAGTTGTTTCAAGGCAGCGTTTAGCTATGATAAAATGTATGCATGAGTAATTGCTTATATGCTTAAACTTAATTGATTAAAATGGTTGTTTTCTCTTGGAGCTTTTAGTAGAATAGGCGCTTATAATGATTTTCTTGTTAAAAAGGTGACTTTAGGTCAGAGTGAAGGCACTGGCAGCAGCGACAGTTTGTGTACAGGATGTTGATGATCAGATAAGGGAAAATAGAGTGAGCAACCGGACGTGAAAGCAGCGTGTTAAGAGTTTTAAAATGATGAGTAATGTTGAGGAATATACATAAATACAAGTCAATAAGTAAAGAACATAATTAGGATCATGCTTTTGATTAAAGAGTCCCAAACATGTTAAGTTAGGGAGGTGCAGGAAAAGGTGTTTTGTTTGCTTTGCAGAAGAACTCGGCGACCAGAAGGGGGGTGAGGATCCTGGAGGCCCGAGGCCTGATGGACCACAAGAGAGGGACTGAGAGAAACCTAATGTTATGCATGGATGCCATGGATGGACATGGAAGCAGCTGAGTGGGCCGAGGAGTGACCCAACACAATGTATTGCGACCTCTGGAGTTCCAGAGGTCGAGAGAGGGAGTATAGAGAGTGGAGAGATATTTTGCTGCTATTGTTAATACTCATCATCAGCACTGATAGTGCATTCAGATGTTTAAACATATTGGCACCCGATTAGCCTTTATTACAGGTGCAGTGATAACCACTTTAAACTGTTGAGTTGAATCTATAATCTTAAATGCTTTTGAATGCTTGTTATAATCTTAAGTGTGTATGTGCTGATTCTGTTGATTTTGAGTACACTCTGTACAGAGTCAGAGTGACAGGAAACTGCAGGTTTGCAGAGCGTGCGTTTGCAGAAGTGAAACCGAAAGCAGGGTCTAAGTGCAGGTTATTCTGAGGAGCTGGTTAGACGAGGCTATGTGAATAACTAGGTTATTCAAATCGTCTGTTATACTTTTATATTCTTTTATTAAGCTTTTAGCAGAAGTTCTTGATTATAACATTTATTCAACATAGTACATATAGTTTCGGTTAGGTTGTTACACATAAGGATGAGCCTCTGTTCTGGTGAAAGGTCAGAAGTGCAACGGGTGAATTGAGAGAGCATGTAAGGTCGACACACACACACACACACACACACACACACACACACACACACACACACACACACACACACACACACACACACACACTAGTTAGACTCATTTATAGGTGAGAGGTTTGTCATATTTGTCTCTGCAAAAGGGGAACAGTTTCTTGCAAAAGAGGAACAGTGTCTTGCAGGATGTAGGGCTCGTGTTCCAGACGAGACAGAGATAATGTTCTTTTAAATTGTGTTAAAAGTCATTGTGGTTTTGATTTGACGTATGCATATATTCTGTCTGTGACGTATGAAGGGGCGTCATTAATTCAAACCCTGATGGTATAAAATATCTGTTTATGCTTGGATTAAGTCGAAGATCAATTTCTGTCTGCGGACAGGCACTGGTCTTCCCACGCGTGTATTCATTAAAATCAATTTGACCAAGCTCTTGTTGGACCATGGTTGTTTGTACTCTCCTTCCTCAATATTTGAACCTTAACAGGTTGGAGAGCCAAAAGAGGATATTCCCCTTCATGGTCCTCCCACCAGATCAAAGGATCCTCAGAAAGTGGAACAGGTTCAATTTCCCTGTGTTGATTCACTTCTTCCTTTGCCTTTTGAGTTGGTGTGTTTTCTGTGGCGAAATATTAATGCAGAGTCCCTTGACCTATTAAGTGGAGGGGCATAATCCACTTCAACATGACCAAGAGAGATGTCAGGGGCAGTTTCCTCATATCTGTCACCATCAGACTCTTGCTGTAGAAAAATGAAAACTTTATTGATAAAGAAATTCTATTTATATTCAAACTTGCGTAGTACACTGCATTACTGCGTTACTACTGCGTTAATTTTACAGCAAAAAAAACACTTAACAAGTACCGAGTACGCTATCAAGGAATGGGAAATTCACAGACAAACTGCGGATTCTTCCACTGACCGCTGCGGCACACCTGCACCATGGCAAACATCCGCCTGCTATACACACTCTAAGAAATAAAACGTTGGATTTAATTGACAAAGTTAAGGCAATCTTTTCCACAAAACCTGGTCAATTAAACAAATCAATATGGTTGTTATCTGCAATTTCAATGGTGATGTATATCAGAAGTGAAATTGTTCTATAAAAGCAACAGCTTTCCTTTCGTTGTTACTATTTAACACCATTAATTAGAATTTAAACACTTCGTTCATTTTATTAACTGTATTGCTTTAGGTTCAATTGACAATATTAATTTGAATTTAATGGCACCATTTAGATTGCGTTTTGGACCTAATTAATTTGATTAATTATGATTTAATTAATAGTTTCATCTATATGCTAAATGTTTAGGTATCAACAAAACAAGTCTAGAAAGGTTCCCGAGTTGTCATCTATACATTGTAATTAGGTGTTTGGACCTTTCAGAGGTCTTCAGCAAAGGTCTAACACTTAACTACAGAGTACAGGTGACAACTCAAAAACCTTTTTACACTTGCTCACACGTTACCATTTATAACATTCAAGATCCTTGCACTTCAATAGAAAACTCCTACACCAAAGCTTACATAAAGTGCAAATGCAAAAAAAGGGTGCTGCATCAACAACTTTATTTACGGTGAGCCTTGACAAGGCAAAGCTTCTACAGGGAACCACACTGCATAAGGCAATATTAAATGCTTAAAGTGCATGACCAAAATTTAAACATTGGAAACAACTTTCCGAGTTTCAACAAAGTGACATTGTAGTATGCCGTAAGATGTCAAATTCAATACAACTTGTGATTATAGTCAGATCTGCAGATTTACCACAGCTACTTAAAAATCACTGTATAATGCAATTACAGAAAATACTTAAGTGACAAAAAAAGGTAAAAACGATTTAGTCCCCAGTTACAAAAATCTGATTCAGAATTATAAGTTTTCTATTACATAATAAATTTTACAATAAAAAAAATTTATATAGCAAATCTCAAAATATTCTTAATTAAATGCTAAGACCAAAACTCCAGCACTTAACTTGAGTACAGGTGACAACCTTAGAACCTTTTCACATTTGTTTGCACATACACTTTAACGTTTATAACACTCAAGATCCTTGACCTACAATGGAAACCTGGTACACAAGAACTAATATGAAGTGTAAATACAAAAAAAAAAATTGTGTTGCTTTAACAACTTGAACAAAAGCCTTCAACGAGGCAAAGCTTAAACAGGGAAACAACACTGCATAATGCAACATTAAATGAAGTGTGTAAAATAAAATGTAAACATCTGAAACAACTTTCCAGTTTCAACTAAGTGACAGTGTAGTGAGGAGTAGGATGTCAAACCTGACAGAATGATTTCAGGATCTACAGTTGTAGGTCTGCAATGGCTACAGTCTGCAGAATTACCACAGCAACTCAAACTGAAGAAAATGTTGTGAAACAAGAAAATATATCCATCTGCGTAATTTTGTCCCCAGTTCCAAAAACTCAAGTTTCTGAATTATGTTTTCTTTTCCACAATCAATAGAAAAATGGCGTTCAGTAAATCTCTTAAATATTAAAAGCTATGACAAAATATTTACAAACAAGGATCAACATATATATATTTATAAACTTTTAAACAGTAAAACAGCGCACTTATTTTGGGAGACATTTCGATCTAGAAGAGTCATTGCGTCTCCTTTTGGCAGAGTTTGTTCTTCAGCACTTGTATTTTGTTAGACAGTTTTTGTCATTTGAGTTCTTCCAGAAGGAAGAACTCAAATGTGTAGCGACGTGGCTTTGGGTAACTCAGATTGAGGCAGTAAATTAGCCCAAACAAAAGTGCACACCCGCTCGCCACATCGTGAAGATCCTGCAAGACGGTGCATCTCTCGATAATGATGCCAACATCTTCAAGGGAGTCATCAGGCTGTGCTCCTTCATGGATTATTTTATAAACACGCCAAATCCATCCTCTTGAGCTCTTCAGCTTCCATCACGTTGAAATCCTGAAAAGGACAGAAATATTTTAAATCCGTTGTATTTTGGTCATCGCATCATCTATCTATTCACTCCATTTTAGTTAAAATGGTCCACACTATCCTAATTACACATATCCCTGAATGAGACTGAGGAGAACAGACCAAAGAAAAATGTGGATTTAGGACTATCACCAAATAAAGACCAAGAAGAAGATACATGAAACATGGACAGAGGGCAGAAGGAGTATACATTAATAATATTATCAATATTCTGCTGACCAGGGTCATTTTCTTTAGTTTCGCATAAAAAAATGTAAGTGAATGGAAACAAAATCCTAGTATTTCCCATGCACTTTATTGTTGTAAGCTAATTTAAAGAAAACTGATTGCTGCCTGAACAGGAGAATGCCTGGGCTTGTTTAGAAAATACATTTTTCAACTTACAAAACTCTGGGAATTATGACAGTCAAAATTTTACTGAGGGGTGGAATATCCCTTTAAAAATAAACTTACCATGTACTCTTTGATGAGATTTTCAGGGTTCTCATTCAGGTATATAATCACAGCTTTAAGGATGCATTCACGCTTCACTTCGATTCGGGAACTCTAAACAAAACAACACATGCAGCGCAATTACTTTTTTTTAAGTTTTTAGAGACTCCCACAGAACTTAAGTCAATTTTTATTGTTGATTAACCAATTCATAATTGTTTCTAAGTAATTTCAAACATGCTTTTTGCAAGCAAGTAGTATTTTGTGTTAGAGAATGAGAAGCTTACCAATTCATTCCCATAAAAATTATAAGTTATGAGTCCAATTACACTGATTGCGATACATTGGGTCGCGTAAAATGCAGCTTTAGCGTGGTGTACCACCCGAAAGAAGGAAGAAAAGTGTTGTTGCATAGGAGTGCTGTTCAAAGGAATCAAAAACATTTTGATAGATATTTCCAAAAATTAATGACAAAAACTACACACTGTCACGTTAATATGAGATATGCGGGCTACCACCACATTTGCAGTATTTAAACCAAGTTTGAGTGAAAAAAAAAATCTATTGTGTTACTGAGTTGTGGCGAAATGTGAAATGTTGTCTGCCTTTGTCTTTTCTCAGTGTAGCTAATTATTCCTTTGGACAATTAATGAGTAACAAAAAAAGAAAAGAAAAAAGCTACAATGCCAGCAGCGGCACTTATGGCCTCTAGGGGCATGAGTTACTTAGTTCTGCTTTGTGTCAGGACCAAGTCCAGAATATAAGCCAAAAGCGAGATGAGAAGTATAACGCAGGAGAGAACAAGCATAAAATGACCCAAGAAAGTTAAAAATACAGGTTAACAACCAGACCTGAGATCAACCTGCAACTAATCTATTAGTTACAGAACATTATAACAAGACAGAATACCTGTGAAATTGCAGACAACGCTGCTGTGATCTGCCGCGCTGTTTCCCCTCCTTTTTTTCGTAGAATCTTCATCAACTGGTCAGAGTACTGGTCAAGACTGCTCATGAATGTGGACAGCAGTGGAACTGTGGTGATAACCTAAAAGACCAAATAAGAGAATTCAAAATGTAAAATTGCGTATTAAGGAAAAAGTAAATAATATGCAAGCATTAGGGACCTTCAACATGCACTTTTGGAGCACAGCTCAAATCTCCGCAGCTCCAAATTCCACAACCAGCAACCTGAGAGAAAAAGAAAAACAGAAAAAATTAATCGTGTACAGTGAGACACATGCAAAGGGGTAGCACAGAGATGGTCTAAACTTAAGAACACTCCTGTTTATTTTAAAATGTATTAATAATACAAGTTAAATTTCAAATTCTCCAAAATTTCTATTACTCATTTCATAAATCTGTTCCTGTGAGCACGTTTACCATTATATACCGGAGCAGCCCAGTCTGTGAACGTGACCCCCACTTGCCCCCAAATATAAAATCAAGTATACTGGGTGGTTAGTGCTCCGTTTGTGTCGGTTTGTGCTGGTAAAATCATCGTTTGTATCGCTAGGTGTCAAAGACATTACACTTTTATTTAATAGGTCATTCAGAGTTCACCCCCCCCCCCCCCAGCAACACGAAAATGGCCCAAAATAGGTCACAACATGCCACAAAATGCTCGGGGAGCGTGCTTGATGCCCTTGACGTCACCGCGAAAAAGTAAAACATTAATAACTGGAAAGCCGTAGCAGCACAAATGTTAATTTTAACGGCACAAACAAGCACTAACCAAGCAGAGCATTTTGTGGCATGTTTTGGCCTATTTTTGGCCGTTGTCGTTTTGCTTGGGGGGAGGGGGGCCTCTTCAACTCTCAATGACCTATTAAATAAAAGTGCAATATTTTTGACACCGTAGCAAACAAACGGAGCACTAACCACCCAGTACACTTGATTTTATTTTTGGGGGCAAGTGGGAGTCACCTTCAGAGGTCTCTTTGAGACTCGATGCGTGAAGATATGCAAACTATGCAGCTAGCGATTCTCTTCAGTGAAACAGACGAGTCCTCAACAATCACTGCACATGTATCCCAATGGACAATTTGCACTAGGGCATGTGACGTATTTCCGTTTCCAAATACTACCGCTTGGGCGTTTCCGGTATGTTTGTTTATCTGTCGGTAGCTATGCTAATGTCGCTTCAGAATGAGTATAAAAAGGAAAGTATTTAAAACAGAACATTTTCAAAAGCAGGAGAAGAAATACTCCGAGCATTGCTGTGTCCCATTTTGTTCGGCTTCAGCCAAATTTAACAGCATACTAAGTTTTCATGGCTTTCCGACCCATTCCGATTTGAGAAGACAATGGCTGGTAAACATAAGCCGGGATCATGTCACGATTATCTCTCACATCAGAGTCTGCTGCAGACACTTTGCCAGTGATCAACTCATAGAGCCAACAACCCTCGATGGTCGAAGGCGGCTTATTAAAGGTTCTGTACCAACACTTTTTGAGTGGAATGGCTATAAAGTTGAACCACCGCGGCGTAGTGTTTGGGAGAGAACGGAGCGACGCCCTGAACTAGTTCCTCCTGACGATCAAGAAGAGCACCGTCTTACAAGAGATCGTGACTACTGCTCAGTCCCTGAGCCGTCTGCATTGGACATATCTGCATCAGCTGCAGAAGACCTGTCCAAAGACCTGGAGACTCTGAGGAAGGAAATACAGGAGTTACGTGTCCAGCGAGAATTTGGGTTACAGCGTTTTGCTGGCTCCGACAGTGACATCCGATTCTACACCAGGTACACCTAAGTTCTATTCAAGCTAACTGTTTAAAATATACCAAGGTCACCATCAGTTAAATTTCAAGTGTTTCCAGTCTTAATGAAAACAAAATAGATATTTACTTTTTCTCTGCTGATTGTATGTTTCATGTAGATGCTTTAGTATTTAAACAATATCCTAATGCTGCAGGTAAAATACAACACCAAATAGACTCTTCATCAGACTATTTTATACAGCATACCATTAGCATATTTGCCACAGTTTACATTATTTTTATGCCAATGTTGGATGTTAATTAATGATTGACACGATGTATGTCTCTCTTGTGAATAGATTTCCAAGCTATGATCATTTGATGGCATTTTGGTTTTTGATTGAGCCTTGCATCTATAAAATGATCCGGGTTTCAAGAGCCAAGTCAGCTGCCAATCAGAACAAAGAAGTGTTGACACCTGCACGCACATCAACGGTAGGTTATGGGTTTGTTGGTAGTTAGAACTAGAGGTGTAATGTTATTGTATTTATGTACAATAACATTACATAATGTACAATAGCATACATACACAGGTGTATGTATGCTAGACTCAGTATCCTTTACATACTGTGTACTACAGCACCTCATTGTTTACCCCATGGTACAGTATGGTATGCATAACCATTACAAAACATTTAGCCAAGAAAAGCATAATTTTACTAGTTCATAGCTTAAGGAGTAACATTTTCCCTTTTGTTTTCACCTTCCAGAGGCAGCTGCTACAGCCAATTGACGAGTTTTTTTCTTTTCCTGGTTTTCCTGTCAGTTGGTTTGAAGGTGAGGGACCTGGCACACCAATTTAACATACACCAGTCCACAGTGAGCCGCATTATTGCAACATGGACAAATTTTCTTGCCACTGCACTGGGGTCTCAATGCATTTGGCTTATACGTGAAGAAGTGCCAGCTTACCTCCCTGAGGAATTCAAAGATTTCTCAGACACCCAGATGATCCTTGACTGTAAAGAGCTGAGGTGTCAGACACCATCCTCACCACTTCTCCAAAGTGAAATGTACTCTTCGTACAAATCCCACTGTACGATGAAAGCCCTGGTTGGCATAGCTCCACATGGTCCAGTGACATTCATCTCTAATCTTTATGCTGATTCGGTTAGTGACAAGGAACTATTCAAACAATCAGGCTGACAAGTTGACTGAAGACATGGCAGTGATGGTAGATAAGGGCTTCCTAATCACCGATTGTTGTAAATGCAAAGTGTACTGCCCACCTTTTCTATCTAAGCAGAAGCAGATGCCAGCATACCAGGTTAAGGAGACGCAGGCCATAGCCAGACTCAGGGTACATGTGGAGCGAGTCATTAGGAGGATCAAACAGAACAAACTTTTTGATAGCATCATTACCATGTCACATGTTTACAATATCAACCAACTGTTTGCAGTAGCATGTATGCTGTCAAATTACCAGAACACAGCATTAGTTAAAAAATGGGTTAAGTGAGACAAGATGGATTTTTCCCAAGACACCAGTGCCAGTAACTGTAAATGACCTGCAGCTGAGGCCACTACAGTTGCATTTCTTCCTTCTCAGCTGACAATACTTGATTACAGAACTGGTACTTGAGTGCTGATAGTTGAGTTTCAGTTATTGATCATTCTAATTCATTGCAAATGTTGAATGTTAATAATACTGTTTAATTATACTACTATATTACTATTCAGATTCAACAAAATTGTTTATCAAAATTATAAAGTAAACCACTAAATCGTTTTAAAATCATAAGTGACATTGTGCTTTTGTAACATCAAAAATAGCATTTGTCATTTTCTTCATTCAGTTGTGTTATTGTCTAAATGCATATCAGTATGCTAGGCATGGAGTTTTAAATACCATGTAAATAAGTTCTACACAAATTCAATGTTTTGTGTGTTTTTAAAAAATGAAATTGATGCCATTGCTTAAATAACAGTTTATTGATTTCACATAAAAGTAACATGTAACAACAAAATAATTCATGAAATACATTGCAAATAAAACATCAGTTATTTTGTTCCAGCCAGCCTGAAGGATCTGTTTTTCTTTTTGCTATGTTTTCACTGTTCATTTTTTCAAACACAGGTATCTTGGTATGTAAAAAAAGAAATAGTCTGCCTTTCCTCTGATTGCATTGTGCACATCTGTATCCATGTATATTCTTTGCACTAGGTAGTCCTCTTGTGCCCACACAACAAAGTCACACCACTGCATCCCACTGATGAGCAGTTGAACAACAACTAAACTAAAAACTAAAAGGTGTAAAACAGTGGTGCATAAGTTAGAGACTGGGATATATATGTACATGACTGAGTTAGCCGTCTTCAGAAAGTGTAATGTTGTATGTAAATTAATACCTATTCTGACACGATGTATGTATGAACAAATAGCAACATACATTTGTAACACATGAAACCAAATTTTACAAATCGAATTACCGTACTCCAGTCTGGGCCATCCTATTTGGTACCGGCTTAGTGAAGATCATGGAGTTGATGGGTCATGGCTTCACACCCTAACAGAAGACACATTTACTATGGATGGTATTGCTGTTCATATGTAAGCATGGACTAATTCAAAAACTTTAACCTCATTTAAATTACCACTGTCCGTGGCTTGTGCCATTGCTGTTCAGATTCGGTGTAGCTATGCACAGGGGGGACAACCGGCACTCTGAGTTGTGAGTAGTGTGCTGTTTGGAAGAGCAGTGCCACTGTGTGATTGCACATAACAGCGCCTGCCACACAGGAGCACTGACTATGTGTCAGTATGATCAGCAATGAATCCAGAAGCTTAATCTAAGAAGAAAGAACAAAAATTTAAAAATGTAACATCTTCATGGAAGAGCCGAACAGGAACATAGTTCAGTGTTATGGTTACTGACCCCTACAGGCTTACCCTCCTGAATGCTTAGTGTTTCTTTCTCTCCCTATTAAAACAACTTAACCATCCTTGATAACTGTAATAACTTTGATTGTGTATATTTGCAGTATTAACTTGTTGTCAAATGTTTCTGATCACCCAAACACATGATTTAACTATCTGACTAGTCAAATTAGGAGTGATAAAGCAGGGAGACAAGGAAAACATTCAAGTTGATAGGCCTTTAGGAATGAACTTAACTAATGCTTAAATGAACTGAACCCCACTGAACGGGGATTAACAACTTTACACAGCTTCCTGCCTACACTTAGTCTGTGTGGTGCCTCACTCTTCCTCATTGACCTGTAGCACAGGGCTCTCACACTGACCTCCCCTGACAACCTGTTTGGACACTGAATAAAGATACAAGTACCATTAGCATTATTTCTGTATTACTCATGTCAGCACGTCTTAAACATATATACTTTACACTTAGCAAGAGTAGCATTAGGTAGTTAACTACCTCCTTAGTTAGCCAACTACCTATCGCTATTATAACAGTGTCTAACAACAAAAGTGACATTAGTTAAGAAAACCTCAACTATAGTTTCGGACGACATAAAATACCGTTTAAGAAAACATGTAATATCGAGAATTGACATCAAATGAAGGACATAGCGGAGTAACGTAGTGTTTGCATTTGACTTTAGCTAGCGTTTCTTTGTCGGTTAATTTACGTTTTCTTACCTTCGTAGTTGTGTATATGTGATGCAGCATATAACTTAAATCCTTTATCTAATTTGCTGGCGGGGGTAGTCGTCACTCTGCAAATCCGATGATCATCAGTGATGTTCAATTTTGGGAGCTCTTGTAGGCAGCGAGTGTAGAACGTCGCCATGGTTTAACCACACCGGAAGCACTGGGGCAGGACTACATAGAACGCGGAAGTGATTGTGCAAGTAGTCCATTCTTGTTCGGGCTAACGTTCTCCTAACTTGATAGTGCAATAAAACAAATAAAATAAGTGTGCTATTCGGAGTTCGAATGAAATTTTAAAAGCAGATGGGACAATATTCAGATGTGCAGTAACGTCGAATATGCAAATGAATGTTTCCAATGCTAGCAAAATGCTACAACCTACAGAACACATACTGCCCACATATTTACCGGAAAAATATACGCCATATATTATCACAAAGTACTAGTTAAATTATATTCTATTAAAAATAGGAAGAAATTACCTTAACTCCAACGGATGAATCATGATTAATCCCTCTTTCAAGACACGTAGCCAAAGCACACTGTAGCGTAGATGAAGAAGGTCAATGCGTATGCGCAAAGATTTCTTTTTCATTCTCTGCGCATGCTCAGAAAGGATGTGGAAAGGGCTTTTTGGATTTAGTTAAATGTGTTAAATAAATTGGAAATATCAATATTATTTAACATTAAAACAGTATAGGATTAATTAAATCAAATTTAAATATATTACACCCATAAGATTAACAATTTTAAGTATATTGAACATAAAACTAAGAATTAATTTTTAAAAAGCCCATGTTTCATTTCTTAGAGTGCAGGTGAAATTAGAGCAACAGGACTGCTGAGTCTTTGATTTTATTTATTTTCTGCTGTGTTTCACTTGCATTCATTTGAAAGACTAAGTGTGAACACAAAAAATATTTTTATTTTATGTGCTGGAATGTGCAGAAAATAGGTTTAAATGTTAAACAAATTTCTTCCAGTCAGGGAATGTTGCATATAATAAAATTTTTTCTTGATGCATAAAGTTAAAAGATTAAAACTAGTAAAACAAGTTTTAAAAAGAGACTTTTCCATTTGATTACTTTTTGTATGATGGATTATGCAGAAAAAGTAGAATTGGGCTGAAAGATCTATTGCTTTATTACCTATTCAGGTTGTAAATCATGTTTTTAAAAAAGTAACTAACTAAGTAATTAATTACTTTTGAAAATAAGTAATCAATGAAGTAACTGGATTACTTTTTGGCCTCCTAGGCCTTAAATACTGCCTGGGGTAATCAGCTGGGATAAGCAACAGGTGAGTAAGGCGTAGGGTTTGAATCCAGGATGACACAGATATCTGTGACTGGAGTCCCAAAGCCTTAGTTATGGCTTTGTAACCCTTTCCAGACTGATCGATGTCAGTGATTTTGGTTCTCAGCTGTTTTTTGAATCGTTGCATGCTGTGTTGCCATTTGAGATCTCTTAGCCTGCGTCCATTTGTTATACAGATCCTATTTATGTGATTTCTTGATTCAACAGTTCTGGCTGTAATCAGACTTTGGTGTGGCAATGAAACTGAACTCAGCTATGTAAAATTATTTCCTAGTATTTAAGATTCAAATGTTTGTTTCTTCACTGGTTGTCTTTTACCTGCTTCCACATGTTTTTAATTGATTTCTTAGATTTCTTAGATTTACATGAAAGATTTTGCATTTGCTCATTTACATTATCAGTATAAAATTTGCATTATGAGGCAAACAGCAGCTGGTGACGTGCAGTGTCATACACAGAAAGCAAAGCTATAAATAGTAGCTGCCCTCTGAGTATTCCTAACTTGCTCACCTGTTGCCATGTGCATCCAGGATTTCGGTCACCTGACTTCCCTAGCTGTTACAGATCGGACTTGCGTACATGTTGCTGATGCCTCAGCCTGAACTGGCTACACTTTTGTTGATTGGTCTTACTCATTTTTTTGTAGAGATCACCTCTGGATTATTTCCATGAAGCCTTCCATCAATTGCTGGTATGTTTTTATTTTGTGTTGTGTATTTATTATTTTACTTGGTAGTAAACAAGTGAGTTTATAGGTTATAGCTGCAGAAGCCTCCTATTGGCCTCTTTGTTAACAAATTGATGATGCTGTTTGAACTGTACATAACTTTGATTTGTTACAATCTTAGCCTTACTGCTGTTACGGCCCTATCTGGGCCTCCTGAAACTGCCCTTGTGTGGGTGTGGTGTCTTTTCTCTGCCTCCTCCTCTCTCTGCCCCTGCCTTCTCTTTTAGGACACACCTGCTGCTCATCTGGCCTTGTTTACCACCAATTACCCTCAGAGGTAATATAAGCTGGAGAAGAGCAGTGTGGATGTGGGAGAGGCTTCTGGTGGATTTCATCTGTGCTGGTCAGTGTGTGAGTCTGGTCTAGGTGGGGAAAAGGCCTGCTGTGTGTGTGACCAGCCTCACCATGCGTGGCTCTTTGTGAGTAGCTCTTAACTGAGCAGTGGTTTTGCTTAAGTGACGGCGGCCTCCATTATTTTGTTTGGCCTGCCTGGTTATTGCTAAGAGCAGTGTTGCTGTCTTTTTCTGTTGAAGCCTTATAGTTGTTTTCTTTGTTGAAGTGGTCACCATCTCTTTGGGTTGGCCTGTCTGATTTATCATTAAAGCAGCGTTGCTGTCTCTTTTTGTTGTTACTGTTTGTATGAATATTGAGTTAATTGATTATAATAAAGATATATTTTGTGTTAACTACTAGGGGTGCAACAATACACAAAATTCACGGTTCGGTTCGATACTTTGGTGTCACGGTTCGATATTTTTTCGATACAAAAACAAATGTTCATGCCTTTTTAATTTGTCATTTATTAAAATTATAAATATATATTTTAACTCAAAAGTACAGTTTTTAAATTTAATGTTGCTGAAACAACAAAGTAATAAAAAAAAATAAATCTATTTGATCGAGAAATCACTCATCTTTGGAAAAGAGTTTATTACAGAAAAATGGCTCTTTCCAAAATAAAATACTATATACTATACTATACGCTTCTTCTGGGCTATATTCTCAGCAGCATATTAAACATATCAGGTCCCCATAAGGAGAATCATGTGCTAACGGCTGTCTAAGGGTAAAGTTTGTAGCATGCGTGCTTGTTGTTTTTGTCTGCTTCCACTTGTCTGTGCACTAGGATGATGTCGGAGTAAATGTGCAGTCATATTCGTTGTGTTCCCACTAGTGCTGTCAGCGTTAATCTGAAATGACGTTAACGCCACAACACGGCAAATCTCCGTCAACGAGCTACGCTCCGTGTGTGGGGCTGGACGGCCAACACGTTAACGAGCTAACTGCGCTAACGCACTAGTTCCCACCCATGTAATTGAGCATTGCGTGGCACATCCGACATACTGTTTTACTTTTGTCCATGACGCGCTTACCTTCAGGGTCATATGTCACATGAAAACCAAAATAGTTCCTAACGCCACATCTGAATGAGGGTAGGGGAGGTTCAATTTGCCATGTTGCAAGGAGAGCTTAACTTCTGTCTGGCTAGCTTGCCCTGCGCTCAGTGAATCTGCGTTCGACTACTCCGCCTAGGCTGCACTGTCGAGCGCAGATCCACTGAGCGTTCAACACAGACAGCATCGTCAGAAGGAAAGTTGATAAAATAAATTAAAAATTTTGTATTGTTCGATACATATGCGTACCGAACCAAAAGCACTATATCGAACGGTTCAATATCAATACGAATATCGTTGCACCCCTATTAACTACCTCTGCCTGGCGTTCTTTTCCTTTCCAACCCGGATCCAACTGTTACTGTCCCCCACCCTCTTCGCTTAACTTTCATGTGGGGACGTAACACTGCTATTATTGTGTTTTGCTGTGAATGCTGATTGTATGATGCATTACAGGAATTGTGGGTCTGAGTGGGCGGCTGATACATTTATGTTGAGGCTGCTACTGCTTCTCTGGGCTATACTTTACTACTTTGGATTTATTATTTTTGCTTCTTGTCTTTTCTTTTTGCTCTTTTTTTTTTTGTAAGCAAGCATCTTGCAACCTTTAGATTACATACTTAGTCACGGGGGGCTACAGGTGAGCCCACCCTCGTGCTCACTACCATCAGCAAAACAAGTCATAAAAAGAGTATATGTTGTTTCCTTATCAAGCACACCCAAGGACAGCACCCCCTAACGTTCACATGGAAAGGTACACTCCACAACTGTCCCTCTGTAGTCTCCTGCTGTACTATTCTTCTTTACAACCTACTGCTTATCTTGGCACATCAGAGGGGAACTGAAACTGTTACTTTCTGCTCTAGCTGCCTTAAACTCACTTGGGCATCATGGAAAACACAAATTTTTATATTCTGCCTTACGGGGATTTGTTTCCCCTGCGTCGGGAGCACACGCTGGACTGTCCAAATCACGGACAAACAGTATCCCACATTGTTGATTTTTAGTTTACAAACACTTCTTATAATGACTGACTACTCCTGACATTTTTGAGATCTTAGCTCTTTATACAACGAAGTTATAGTGGGATACAAATAATATCAGGCTGGTCCTGCCACAGTTTGTTCCCCCTGTGTAAATCACGGACAAACAGTATCCCACATTGCTGATTTTTCGTTCACAAACACTTCTTATTATGACGCATTTCTCCTGAAACTTTGGAGGATTTAGCTCTTTATATAATAAAGTTACAGGAGAATAAAAATAGTTATTAGCCAAAATGTTTATGGTTTATTAAAATAATCCCATCTGATACCCCGTGAGCAATAAATATATAATTTTCTGTTGTAACCCTCAAACTGAATGGTAATGTAACGATACTAATTTTTCACAAAATGAAAACATCAGTACTTCCTGCATGCTCCCAGCACAGGGGAAACAAATTCTGTCGGGGATACCTACTTTGGCACGACACCGGTCCTACAACCGCATCCAAGAATAACATGCAGCTTATCTCAGAACTGTCGGTGAAAATTATCCTTGGAGCTAGGTTTAATTGAGCTGCATTTTAAAGAGGTGCAATTTCACAATTTGTGTATATTTTCTAAGTTCACTATTTTGTCATGTGTTGAGAAAAACACAGATTTAAAAATTACATGGTCTAATATTTACATTTAGCATAACTGCAACATTATTTTTTCGTTTTTTTCTTTTTAAAGACTCGAAAGGACTTGAAATTCAAAATTTCAGACTTGTGACTTTACTCTGACTTTTACACCAGTGACTTGAGACTCGACTCTGACTTGCCTGACATTACTTGAGACTTGACTTGAGACTTGAGGATAAAGACTTGAGACTTACTTGAGACTTGCAAAACAATGACTTGGTCCCACCTCTGTAAACAACTATTAATAACTATGGGCAGTTAGTTAATTATCACAGAATTCATTATCTATGGTCATCAGTACAACTCATGCTAACATAAGTTAAGTAATACTACGGTGTACTGTCCTTCTTTCTTCATTCTTAAACAGGCAGTTTGTCTTTTTGACATCAATAAATGTAATCTGACTGAATGTGTGTTTGCAAAGCCTGTTATCAACCTGACTGCTTTCTCATACGCTGGTTTTGCTGCCCGTCCCGTAGGAGTTTGTGGAAGCACTTCCGTGCAGTTTCTCTCTGTCCCTTCCTGCTGATCTTTCCAGCGTACATGGCTTTTATGATCTGCCAGTTCTTCCACACGGACTTCTGGCTTCTCATCATCATCTCCTCCTCAATCCTCACCTCTCTCCAGGTAACACACAACCGCATCGCAGTGTGCAAAAACATTAAATTAAATAGTTTAAACTTGCTCTACCCAAACAGTTCAGGCCAATAATAATTAAACATTTATATTTGCTTGTTTTTTAATTCCATAATAACTCTGAAACACTCTACCGCCAGGTGCTTGGCACTCTGTTGACCTGTTGTTCTCTTCATGGTGGAGGAGTTTCGTAAAGCTCCAGTGGAGAACATGGATGAAGTCATATATTGTGTAAATGGGACCTACAGATTGCTGGAGGTTCTGGTATGTGTCACACACACGTACAGCAACTCTTTGCTAAGTTCTGACTGTAAACCAACACTGTCATGTAATGCATCAGCACTGTCTCTGCCTCACTGTCAGTGATTTGTTACCTCACCAGGTTGCGGTGTGCTGTGGTGTATCAGAGACTGTATTTGGCGAGTGGAGTATGATGGGAAGCACCATCATCTTGGTCCACTCATACTATAACGTCTGGCTCAGAGCCCAGCTGGGCTGGCAGAGCTTCCTGCTCAGGAGAGATGCTGTAAACAAGATAAAAAGCCTCCCCACAGCTAGCAATACACAGCTGGAGCAGTATAACGACATCTGTGCTATACCTTGTGTGTCACCTCTGACACCAAGAACTGCAGCAAGCGTTTGGTGCTAGAGGTCACATTTTGAGTTTGTGAAGCTATTTAAGGTAGACACACGTAATTAGCGGCAGCTGTGTTGTTGATCGGGAGGAAGCAAACAGTTTGTGACCGCTGCGCTGCTGTTAAATCCTAGAAATAAAGAATCTGAAGGACAAGATGAGTAAGGCTGGAGTTATTGGACTGTATCAAGTTTAATAACTTCATGCATACCAGTGACATCGCGTCACCCCCGCCAACGAACACCCCAGTGGCTTCAAGCCTGGGCTTAGCCTCTACAGGAGAGGTTTCAGCCATGTGTGTCCATCACAAGCCCACCACCATGATCTCAGGCCTTGAGGCAACAATCACGAAAACTAATCTTAACTGAGAGTGTTGGATGTCCTCATTGTTGCAGAGCACATGGACAGCTTACTCACCTGGTTCTGTGGGCCAGCAGCACATGTCACACCATCCATCACCCTTGTCATCACATTCAATCTTGGTCTGAGAGAAACCTGAAGACAGAAACGTTCAATGATAAAAACACACAGTGGAATAAAATTGTGAGAAAGTCATCAGTTGATGCAGTTTAAGGACACTTGTTCTTCTGTGCAGTCTCACCTGGAGCTCGCGTTTCTAGTTCATGCCATCATCACCAAAGATTCTTCAATTAATAGTTTAAAGATGTCCATGAATGCACTGCTAACTGCTCTTCACCCTGATAAAAATCAACATGCATTTAGAATAAGAAACACTTTTACAAAACCAAAAGCTTCACTGTACTTAGTGATTTATATGTCTAAAAAAACAGGTTCAGTTTGTAACTGAGAGAGCGGCTCAGTGGCGCTGAATTATATTTCCAATAGAAACACAATTTCATATGTTGTAGTAACAACACACTGCCACAAGATGGCAGCCTAGGCCTACTTTACCATGCTGTTCCAGTCAAAAAGAAAAAGTGACAGAGCCTTGAAAGAGTGACAGAGACACTTTTTATGAACTCATCTGTAATGTGTCACCTTTTCTGTAGGATGAAGAAGTGCTTCCCTTCTTTTAAAGTAAATACAGGCTTACAAAGATCCTCTAAACATGTTTCTGAAATAATCCTAAACACAATCATTAAATCAAAAATGCAAGAAACTATTTATTTAATCACTCTTCTTAACTTAATTCCTTAACTTAGTAAAAAATAAAATAAAATAGAGAAGAACTTTTCTGCTGTCTCACCTCTGTCAGTTTTCATGCTGTTGCAAGAACAGGTGGAGGTGCAGGTGGAACTCTGACTTCAGTGTGGTTTGTATGTGCAGGCAGGAGTGTGACATCTCAGGACAGCAGAGGATTGTTGAGCACGGTGACTCCTGCTGCGACGCCCCCGTCTGACTGTCCTGAGCTCTTGGTCCTCAGCAGACGGCCCACACACTCATTCGTCAAGTTAGTCAGCCATAACCTGCTGACAACTTGTATCTGGTAGCTTTTTCACATCCTGATCAATGTTGTTGTCAAGTGTGTCTCATATACACTATTATCTCAGTCACAGTACAGAATGCATGAATCACAGTAGATACACAGTAACGCAAAACAGCAGGCAGTCATGTATGTGTCGTCACTGTTTTGACTGAGGCTAGCTCATACATGGAATGCAAGCAAATGCTGCATGTGTGCAGATCCACACATGCACTGCTTAAACTTCCCTAGTTTAACAAATGGTGAGCAACAAACAGAAGTTTTCAACATTTTTAAAGACGCTTCTATCCCCCCGCCCGCTGTACCTCCTCCTTCTCGCTGAGACTTCAAGACAAACCGTTCTGCTGCTGACAAGGCCACTGATACTGTTTTGTCCCTCTCTGGACCCTGTAGACGAGCGCAACCACAGAGAAATAAATCAGAGGAATAAAATGCAAATGATATTGCTTACACTGAACAGCAACACCCAGGTGAGGATTATCTAATGCCAAATTTTCCAAACAATGAACAAACCGTGCCCTTTGTCTCACCATGTCTAGAGTGTAGAGGTCAGCCAATGTCGCTCGGATCTGCTGCACAGCTTGAGGCTGGTCTGGGAAGAATCTGTCCAGGACTCCAGGTCTGGGGAGCACTTGCTGAACCTTCTTGGTACCAGCCAGGTGAGCGCTGATATCTGGACACTTCACAGCTCGAGAGCGCTCCATGAGGAGACGAGCATCCCAGCTCTGCAATGGAAAACAGACAATGAATTCTCTGCTTTTTATCATTAGATGTATTTCTGTATTAAAAAATTCCGTTTATTGGGCCACTTTGTGCTGGAAGAATTTTTCCAGCATAAAATAGCCTCTATCATTTCACTAACTAACTTATTTCACTGCTGCTAATGACGTTTCACAAACTGTCACAGGTTTTTTAGCTTCATTCGTATAAACTTTCTTGTGGTTGAGATTCTCGAGGAAACAGCCAGCACACTGAGCAGCAGAGGGTGACAACAGTTGGTTTATAATACGCTGAGATTTGACAGACAGAGACAGAAGAATGAAGGAGAACAACACAGAGTCACGCTATCAAGGAGAACCTGGACGGTAGATTCAGCAGTTTGGCTTGAAACTTGCAAACTGTTTTAACTTGTTATGTCCGATTAAGTTTTCCTTCCAGGATGCTCGCCAGTTTTCTTTCACTTGTTTCCTGCCAGCAGAATGCACACACAGCTGCAGTAACTACACACAATGTTGCAGAAAACATGGAGCAGCAACAAACATGTGTTGGTCTCTAATCACCCATTCAAACTCACACAGCGACAGGTCTGTGGTCACTTATATCAGCCAATCAGGGCTAGACTTGGTGTTGCTTAGCAGGGAAAGAAATAAACTCAATGATAATGACGCTCCAGTTTCTCATGAATACGAATCACTTTAAGCAAGTCTGCAGGTTTCATTTAGTGTTTTTAACTAAACTTTTTGATGTAATCATTCTGAGTGCAAATCAAAAGTTGGACCTGTTCAGAAGTGTAGTTGTCGGGCATGTAACCGTTCCTGAAACACGCCACAGTTTGCCGTCCCTGAAGTGAAAGTGACACAAAAGACACAATCCATGTCGACACACAGCGACCTCCATCTCCTCTTCATCCAGTTTGGAGGCCTTCCTTGAAGTCTCTCGTGCTGCTGTCCACTGGGAATCCCCACATGTGCCTCTTCCCCGTGTCTACGACATGTAACAAATATAATAAAATAGCAAGAAATTATAAAGTAAATGACAAGATTTTCCATTTACTCTAATTTAACAGTAGTCATCTTGCAGAAGACAGTCGTTTGGTTACTATAGTAAAAACTATTATGTCACACAAACACAAAGAACATCAACAATGAGCACCTTTCTTTTTGCTGAAAGTGATATAGCTTTCTGTTACCATCAACTGAAACCGCCAACATTTCAGGTGTGCATGCTGGGCAGCTGAAGCTGACATCACAGCACAGCTGCTCTTCCTCATCCAGAAAGCTGTGCTGCAGTGCATCGCTTTTGGCACGCCCAGTCTGTATGTACAGAAACATAACAGAGGAGTAAATATTTGCATCTGCTTATTGAAAAACAATATCAAAGAAATACTTCACTCAGCCTTCCCCCACACTTGCAGTTGCTTGCAAAAGTATTCGCCCCCCTCAGATCTGTGGCAAGATCTGAAACTGCTGTTCACAAACGCTGTCCATCTAATCTGACTGAGCTGGAGCTGTTTTGCAAAGAAGAATGGGCAAAGATTTCAGTCTCTAGATGTGCAAAGCTGGTAGAGACAGACCCTAAAAGACTGGCAGCTGTAACTGCAGCAAAAGGTGGTTCTACAAAGTATTGAGTCAGGGGGCTGAATAATTACGCACACCCCACTTTGCAGTTATTTATTTGTAAAAAATGTTTGGAATCATGTATGATTTTCCTTCCACTTCTCACGTGTGCACCACTTTGTGTTGGTCTTTCACGTGGAAGTCCAATAAAATTGATTCATGTTTGTGGCTGTAATGTGACAAAATGTGGAAAAGTTCAAGGGGGCCGAATACTTTTGCAAGCCACTGTAGTACCACGCTCCAACAGTTTTGCAAAAGCTTCCCTGGAGAATCATGGAGAAAATACTTTTAGTTCCAGGAAGGAGCTCAAGAGGTCTAAAGTGTAAAGAGTAGACATGTTGACAGATGCTGGCCAATATCCACTCCTAACCAGGTCCTTTAAATCAGGGCTGCACTGCTGCTGCCATGTTTGACATCTGTGTATCGCCTGGTGCACATCATAACGTCCTTGGACCAAAAAGAAGAAGAAACAACATGAATAATACACCACTGCCTTCACAGATGACTTCTGTTAAAGCAATACCATGTTCTGATTGTACAGCAAGGGCAGAAAACATGCTCCATCACACTATGTTCAAATCCATCACAGAAACCTAAATAGCAGGTTGCTGTTTACTATTAATGTCGATTAAAATCACGATTTTTCCTGCTGATACTGTGAAGTTTACGCAACCCACAGGAGCAGTTTCAAAGCTTTACTGTTGGCAGAATGCGAGCTACCAAGAAAGAGAAAACCACTTAAATAGATTCTTTCTAACTGGCTGTAGACACATATGAAAACCAAAATTGAGTGAATCTCATGAGGAAATATCTTGTGCAATTTTGACCGTCCACTCTAATAATACATGTGGTTGGAGGAATGGCTTTAAAAACATCAATAACACTTTCTCTGCTGTGGAGTGGCTGATGTTCGTGATGTAGAACATCACAATCCCCACAGAACCATTCCTCTGGAAGACACTCTCTGCACATAGACAGGACTTTGAACAAATTCAGCAAAATTTGAATAACTGAAAGTAGTATGCACTCAGATCCAGCCACTCTTGACAAAGGTAGCAGCTTCTATTTTGATATTATAGCTCCGGGTGGCTCAGTGTGCTTCACTATGAGCTGACGGTTAAAAGGACATTTGTCAAACTCATGTGGTTTTATAATTATTAAACTTCTCACACGCTCAAAGACATAAATGTCAGCCAACAAGGCATCGCTCATCAAGCTTAGCTCCATAGAAATGTATGTTATTGACACTTAATAACAGCAGGGTGAAGACAGTGGCAACACAGAGGATGGCCAACAGCTTCTGTGTCAGTGAGACATTTCAGCTGGTGTGGCCGTGCTTCTTTCCAGCACTCAGCAGCTTTCTGCTGCCAAAAGGACCGTGACACTGCCCTACTTCTTTGAGCCTCCGGAGAACGACATCAATCCAAAACAGCAGACAGCCTTTTCAAATACTTTTCTCTAAAGAATGCAAATATCAAGTATTCTTGCTCCCCTTTCTTTCTGATAATGTCACTTTTACAAATCCTGTCCCATCAGCTCTCATGGCTGGTTTGGCTTTGAGGGTCGGGGAGGACAAAAAGCTATTAAGGACCTTTTGATCTGCAGTCCAGTTCTCCTCTAAAGTATTAAGGATGAAGCAACAGTGCTCCTCTTTGCTATTCTGAAATGTGTGTTAAACACAGTGTAGAAGGTAAGTAGAAGCTTACACAGCACCATCAGCCATCATGCTAAATTTGCATCTTCAAAAGTCAATGCAGCCAGACTCACACCTGATTATAAATGTTCAGGAGACACTGTTGAATGTTTAGTGTTAACTTAAATCACTCATCATTTACAGTATTACAGAGTTCGGGGTTATGGGTTAGCACTATCATGTTACCCGTAACTGTATTAACTATGGTAGTAACTTAACTAGCAGTGTTGGTCAAGTTACTTGAATAAAAGTAATCAGTAACTAATTATTGATTACTTCCCCTAAAAAGTAATCCCCTTACTTTACTGATTACTTATTTTCAAAAGTAATTAATTACTTAGTTACTTTTTAAAAACATGATTTATGACCTGAATAGGTAATAAAGCAATAGATCTTTCAGCCCAATTCTACTTTTTCTGCATCATCCATCATACAAAATGTAATCAAATGGAAAAGTCTGTTTTTAAAACTTGTTTTATTAGTTTGAATCTTTTTACTTTATGCATCAAGCAAAAATTAAATTATATGCAACATCCTGACTAGAAGAAATTTGTGGAAGAATCCGCGAGTCTCTCTGTGAATTTCCAATCCCGTAGTAGCGTACTCGGTGCTTGCTCTGAAGTTAAGGGTTTTTTGCTGTAAAAAGAAGTTTCTAAAAGTTTTTGTCACTTTTTACGGAATCAAACTCAAAGTAAGCTCAGTACTTCCACGCTTTAAACGCTGCACGGTCATACTCTCTCTGCACTCCTCCATAGATTATCCATTCTTGATCTGCACACAGCTGTTATTGTCATGAGGCACTCTGGCCAAAAATTTTTTAGTAACGCAGTAACGCAGCGTGCTTACGGGAAAGTAACAGTAATCTAATTACCTTTTTTGCAATAGTAATCCCCTTACATTACTCGTTAATTGAAAAAAGTAATTGGATTACAGTAACGCTTTACCCCGTGTTACTGCCCATCTCTGGCTGTGAAACACTAATGAAAAATGATTAACTCAAGTTTTTGCTGCTAAAGTTGGTTCCATCAGCTGCTGAATCACAGGATGTACTTGGTTATAGTCATTTGTGCATTTTGGGTTGCTTTAAATAAATAATGATGTGTTGTAATCATCCAGATCTAGAAGCTTAAACTGCTTTTTCACGTGTCTGTAAATGAATTTCTTTCTTATCATTGGTGTCGGCTTCTGATTTGTCTGTTGTCAAGGTCTCACCTCAGTGTGATTCCTCACGTTTTGTCATGATTAAAGGATGAATGTGAACACAGCTTCAGTGTAAATGTGAATGAAAAAAAAAAAAGCTGGAAAAAGGAGGAGCCCGGAGCTTCGTCTTTCGCTCGGCCTACCCCGCTATAGCAGACGGACCGTCAGAGACTCGAACTTGGCCGTTAAACTCTGGGGTCTGAATGCTGGCCTCTTAACGCTGCGCACCACACAGCCGGCCAGAAGAAAATAGAAAAAAAGGACATTTATCTTCTGTTGTTCAACAATTTTTTTCGTTTTTTTAAATCTATTTAGCTTGTTGTGCAGTATTGTTGCTGTAAACAGTGTGTCACGTTACTTGAAAAAAGTAATCGGATTACAGTAAGGCGTGGGCAGTTAACATCTCTGTTAACTAGTCATGATAGAAGCCAATATTTCTGTCCTAACATGGTCGGAATATGTTTGACTACAAGCTAACATTTACAGCATGACTTTAAGCTAGCACCATAAAGACGGTAAAAGACACTGTAATATGTAGAAATGCATGTGAAAAGTGTTATATTAGCAGTGGTTGTGCTACTCCACACAGCCACTTTAACATTACTGACACTGTGTTTCTTACCTGTAAACAGCGGGTCTTGTGTGATAAAAGCTTGTGCAGAAAGTAGCAGGTGTAGACTGGTCCATAGCACTGTATGAAGTGATAAGATGTGAAAGGACATATATAGGGTACCTTAAAGGGCGCCTTAAAAGTGTTTCCCTGAGCTTTTACTTGCAGCTTGATATCTAAATAAATGTAAATAAATGTAAATAAATGTGAATGAAAAAAAGAGAAACGAGAAAAAGGGGGAGCCCGGAGCTTTCGCTCGGCCTACCCCGCTATAGCAGACCGACCATCAGAGACTCGAACTTGGCCGTTAAACTCTGGGGTCTGAATGCTGGCCTCTTAAGGCTGCGCACCACACAGCCGGCCAGTTGGAAATAGAAAAAAAGGACATTTATCTTCTGTTGTTCAACAATTTTTTTTTCCGTTTTTTTAAATCTATTTAGCTTGTTGTGCAGCATTGTTCCACACAAATGACACATGGAAACCTAGCTATTTTTTTATTGGCTTTCACAAAATGGGACTGCCAATGTTGGAGGTGTTACTGCAAAGTCTTCCTGCTAGCCGGAAACCTGCTGGCGGCGCCACTATGTTCTCAGCACACTCTTCAGCGTCAGCTTTGTTGCCTGTTTTCGGCACACCTACCTAGTCCCACTCATCCACTTTATCTGCTCATGGCAGATTTACCCACACTGAGCACTCCTTGGATTAAGGTAAATTGAAGCAGGTCATTATAAAAAAGACACACAGTTTATCATCTTATCCTTGTGCAACAGCTAAAAGCACTCTGTTCATTTGTTTGCTAGATTAGCCGCTAGCATACACACTGTGTTAGAGGCTTGTTGCTACCTAGTTAGCGATGCTACACACCTGTTACTGTGTATTTTTCAATGATTCAGCACTCCTTGGATTTTTAGACAGTAATGAGATCATGTGCACACTCCACAGAGGTCCAGAGTCCAAATGTGACCTCTAGCACCAAACGCTTGCTGCAGTTGTTGGTGTCAGAGGTGACACACAAGGTATCAGGTTTTCTGTGTGATTACTTTTTCATATAGGACCAAGTATGTTTGGATAGCGTTTTGCCCTTGAAAACTGCCGTTGAATATTAGACATTGTTGTCTAATGTTATAAATGTATTGATGTGAAAGGTGTAAGTGTGACAAATATGGAATAAGATAGGAAATGAGAAAGGAGGCAAATACTTGTTGACAGGGCTATAGTCTGTAAATGGTCTTCTTTTGGCTATAGTAGATCTTTTACTTGTTCATTTTTTAATTGTTTGTTAAAATAGTTTTTTCGATCATATTGAGTATAGAGGAATGCAACTGTGAGCTTTAGCAATTATCCCGCTTCAACAGGACCGTGATCCCGATGTGTGAGACAGCAGGGTGCTGCCACTGGTGTTGTAATGTGTGATTTAGTTCCTCCTAACATTTCAGTTTTCTTCCAGTATCTATCCTCTGTGATTACTGGCTCTTTAGACAGATTTAATAGAAGTGTGTGAGCTATTGGCTCAGTATAAAGGGTCAGTAGTGTTTTCATGTCACCTATCCATCCTCCATTTAGTCACCCAAAGCATGTAGTAAATACTGCTCACTTTTATTCACCTTCTCTTAAATCCAGAAAAATTCCCACTTGTTAACGTTGAGTGTGCGTGTGTGTGTGTGTGTGTGTGTGCGTGTGTGTGTGTGTGTGTGTGTGTGCGTGTGTGTGTGTGTGTGTGTGTGTGTGTGCCAGTTGCAGCCTCCAAGTTGAACACCATCACCAAATCCAACCTGGGTCAGTGTGTCAGCAAGTACGACCTGCTGGTCTGGTTTGAGATCAGCGAGCTGGAGCCCACTGGAGAGTGAGTATCCATCTGGAGTGTTATATTCACGCACAAGCTTTAAAGGAACCATAAAAATGATCTCCAGGAAGAATATTATAAGTTGGGATGTTGTGTCACCTCCTCCCTCCATGCACAGGTACATCCCAGCCATCGTGGATCACAGTGGAGGCCTGCCCTGTCATGGTACCTACCTGCTGCACCAGGTACAGGATTGGTGCACATGTTGTTTCCTTATTACTCACACAGTGGTAACTGCTTCCTTTGTACACAGTTGAATATCTTCTTTTAAAGCGTAATGTTGCTCTAGCTGTGCTCACTGTGATCCTGAGCTCCTGTTATGTTTGCTGCAGGGGATCCAGCGGAGGATCACAGTGACCCTCATCCACGAGAAAGGCAGCGAGCTCCATTGGAAAGATGTTCGTGAGCTGGTTGTAGGTGAGCAGCCTGCCTTTAGGGTCTAGTCGTGCTATACCTCTGTGTAGAAAACAAAACCCTAAAGCACCGAAACAATGTTTTATAGTGTTTGTGTGCTTTTGATAGAGGAAGACAGGACAGAACATCATTAAAGGGATTTGACTTTGTGAGATCACCCTGAAAACGCACCACTTGGTTCACTCTGAGATATTTTCAGTCTGGAAAGATGAATCTGTCGGGCTTCAGGCTGCTTCTTACTTTAAGCAGTTCATGCTGTAGCTGATGGACCAAAAATGACATTTGATATTTTAGACATTCAGCTGCTGACTCTGAAGCCAACAGGCTCTTGAGTGTGGATGATTGTGTTGGTACTGGATGCTGTGATCAAACAGCTGTTCTGATCTGTCTTCATTCATGCCTGTTGTTATTAAGCCTCCTAAGCTCCAAACCAGTAAAAGCAATCTTTGGAGGCAACACCCTTTTTAGTACTTTGCTGTATTTGTTTGTGATTGTGTGACACTGAACCACAGTGCTATGTATATCCTCTGTAACACTCAGACGTTTCCAGATCAGTGTTTCCCCCTCAGCTGTTTCTCACTATAGAGTCTTTCCTCTGTAACAATGAGGCACCAGCAGAGCATATCTGGCTCCCAGTCTGTGGCTGATAGTGCCCCCTGCTGTTAATAACAGGAACAGTGTAACCTTGTATGGAGCTCATAGTGATGGTCTGAAGATTGCTGCTGCAAGGCAGTAATTTGTATCGATGTGTGCTGTCTATTCTGAGCATATGCAGTTATGTGAGCTCTCAGGTTTTATGTATCAGGACATAATTAAAAACAATCAGGTCCTTAGTAGGTCTTAATATGAGGTAAATATAAAACATGAAGTGTTTGTGAGGTTCATCTGCAGCACCTTTGTCTTTGTGAAATGTTTGCTGATTCAAAATTTTCCCTCCTAAACAGGAAGGAGTTTGTGGAGGCCTATGTGAATCATGCCTTCAACACATCAGTGGAGAATCTGTTCCAGGAGTTCAAGCGAGGCTTCTTCCTGGTGTGTGAGCAGGATTTGGTGAGGCTGTTTCGACCAGAGGAGCTGCAGGGAGTGCTGGTCGGCCAGGACGTGCATGACTGGGAAAAGTTCAAACAGGTACAGTCAGCCAAACAGACACAGGCTGTAGTTTCACAGCTGTCCTGTAGCACAATAACTGTGTACTGCATACTGTCAAAAGCATTCAGTCGGCTGCTTTAACACAAATATGAACTTGTGTCACATCTCAGTCTTAATCCAGACTTTTGTATGATAGTATAATATAATAGTCAGCCCACCCTTCGCAGCTATAACTGCTTCCACTCTTCTGGAAAAGCTTTCCACAAGGTTTAGGTGTGTTTATGGGAATTTTTTGACTATTCTTCCAGAGGTGCATTTGTGGTGTCAGACACTGACGTTGGAGGAGAAGGCCTGGCTCACAGTTGCTGCTCTAATTCATCCCAAAGATGTTCTATCAGGTTGAGGTCAGGACTCTGTGCAGGCTAGTCCAGTTCTTCTACACCAAACTCACTCATCCATGTCTTTATGGACCTTGTATTGTGCACTGGTGCCCAGCCATGTGCACACATGCCCACACTTTACACTTGGCACAGTGCAGTCAGACAAGTACTTCTGGCAACCACCAAACCCTGACACATCCATCGGATTGCCAGTCAGAGAAGTGTGATTCGTCACTCCAGTAAACACATCTCCACTGCTTTAGAGTCCAGTGTTGAGATGCTTAAATCACTCCATCTGACGCTTTGCATTGTGTTTGTCAGTGTAAGGCTGGGATGCAGCTGCTCAGCCATGGAAACCAATGAAGTTTGGACATCTGTAACAACAGCAGACTGCAGATATTGGTGACTTAAGTGCACTATGAGCCTTAGCATCAGCTGACTAGCTGTCATTTCCAATTACTTCCACTTTGTTATAATATCACTAACAGCTGACTATGGAATATTTAATAGCGAGGAAATTTCATGACTGGACTTGTTGCACTGGTGCATCCTATCACATTACCATGCTGGAATTCATTCAGTTCCTGAGAGCGACTCGTCCTTTCACACATGTTTGTAGAAGTAGTCTGCATGCCTAGGTGCTTGATTTAATACACCTGTGTCCATGGAAGTGATTGGAACACATTAATTGAATGATTTGGATGTGTTAGGGAATACTTTTGGCAACATAGTGTATGCCTGACCTTACAAACTCTATGATTATAACAGTCATTTTCACTGTTTTCAGAACACAAGTTATGGTTGGAGATATCATGACCGCCACCCCACCATACAGATGTTTTGGGAGGTATTTGATGAACTAACTGAAGAGCAGAGGAAAGATTTCCTTCGTAAGTACTTGCTGAAGCCTCCATTATGATATGTTACTGAAATCACACTGTATCATATAAAACATTAGATTTTTCTGCACTTTACCAAGATACATTAGAGAGCAGCATTGTTCTGATTAATATACTGTAAAGCTGCTTCTAGCTGGTGGACTGAGCCGCCTCACCTTTCACCTGGCTCACGTCACACACCTGGAGGGACTCGACCTCCACCTGTGTTGCCTCACGCGAGATGATCTAGAGGCTCTGAGTCAGTTGCTACCAATCTCACACGCCGGACACTAATCGCATGCTCGCTGCAGCAGTCATGTGACTCGTTGTTTTTCAGTCCAGGTGCTGCCCTCTCTCACTGCACTGACCGAGCTTGATGTGTCATCCAATAAGGAAGTGGGAGGTGTGGTCCACCTGCTGGTCTCCGCCCTCCCTGCGACACAAATGAGGAGGCTGCCATTCAACAGCTGCTACATGAGCAACGAGTCCTTCACTGCTCTGGGTAACACACACACACACACACACACACACACACACACACACTTGTTTATTTATAGAAGTTTTCCTTCAAGTCATTCTCCCTGAATACCTCTTCCACCCTCTAGCCTGAAATGGTGAAAACTTTGTGTTTATGCATCAGCCCTGGCGGTGTCCTATCTGCGCACGGTGGATATTTCCTGGTGTAAAGTGGTTGGCGGTCACTTGGCGCTCCTGCTGGATGCTCTGCAGCCATCAGTCGTCAGCGAGCTCCGTCTTTGCAGCTGCGAGCTCACCACTGATGACATGCAACATCTGGGTAACTAACACACAATGACATTATACTTTTTCTTTTTTGGTCTGTAGTGGATCATTAGGCTGCATAAATGTATATTAAGACAAGTAAAGCCTGAAGGAAATTGATATTTCTTTCATTTATTTCATGCTGCCAGCATCTGTAGCTGTCGTATAAAACAAAACAATGAAACTATTCGGTGTTATTTTTGTCTCCATCAGAAACATTGTGAACAAAACAGTAAAGTGAACAGGCATAAAGTGATCAGTTATCAATGGGTCCTCTTCCTCTGTGCAGCTGCCGTGTGCAGACGGGGCTGTCTCTCCTCACTCCGTGCACTGGATCTGTCCTACAACAGCTTGGTGGGAGACAACGGTTGGTGCAGTCTGTTTGCAGCAGGAGGTCTGGGCTCTCTGGAAGACGTGGATGTCAGTTTGCGACCTTCAACCTCTGCTCCGTGCTCAGCCTGGCTGCCCGCTCTGCTCCGAGCTCTGCCTCAAATGCCGGCGCTGGCTCGACTGGCCATGCAGAGGTGGACAGCTGACTGTCAGGAGAGAGAGCAGCTGAGGTACTGTCTGAAAAAGAGGAGCGTCCTGCTGGAAAGGGATCCAGATTTACAAGACACATCATCAGCATGTAAAGGGAACAGTCAGGAGAGCCTAGAAGAGAGTCAGCCTGAGGAGATTGGAGCGGACCGCACTGGAATTTACTGTCAAAGAGCGACCCACTTTGTTGCTTTATTATTATTTTTTTAAGTCTCTGTTACCACAAGAAGGTCAGTGTTGACGTCAGCTGCATCACGTCTGATGTAAACTGTGTCACACGTGATGGTTTCAGGGAATACTGGGAACTTACAGAGTTAAGCACAGCTGGTGTGGGTTATCATATTTGTCGTCTCTCACCTTGGCTGCAGGGTCTGGGTCTTTCCAATGCAGCAGTCCTAACACTTGAGACACACATGCCGAGAAGTGGGGATACCTGGAAATGGACAAAGGCTTTCAGCAGAGTTTTAAAGCAGCTATTCAGGAAAAGAGCTGTGAATTATCTGCATACCTTGTTAGGTAATCAGCTATTTTGGGGTTCTTTAACAAATCAACCAAAAGGTCGACTGAGTATTTTCTCGTCAGAGTACCTTCACCGTTCACGATGATGTTGAGCACAAGCTGGAGCGTTTGATGGATGTTCTTTGCATCAAAGAGCTACGAGGAAATCCCAGAGATTAGAGACAGGATATTATGTGAATCAGCATGAATGTTGTTTGTTGTTCAACAGATAAAAACAAGAAGAGAAAATAGAAACAAAGTAAAAAAGGAACAATTGTTTCTGCCGTTAAGAAAAAAAATTGAGTCATGGCAGAGACCTGCAGAAGTCTTGAGTCTCATTTGATGACATTTTGTCAGATTGCCTTGTAATTTAAAAAAAACAAAACTGTTTTTTGAGCAAAAGTTCTCCAGGTTTTTTTGGAGTTCTTTCAAAGTTTTCTTATTTTTGGACGTTAGCTGCTTTTTCACTCTTTTTCAGTCCAGTCTGTGCATCTGAACATTTACAGAAAGATTTCTTTGTTTCGTCTTTAGACACTTTGTTAAACGCAGATCCCAGCAGAGTTCGCCTACCTTCTCTCCAACCTTCTCAGGTTTTGTGGATATTATACATGGTTATGCTGAGGATATGTCGGCTACTTTCCACTGGAAATGCCTTTTGGTTAAACTGTCAGCGAGGAATTTGCACTGTTACATTTTTATATAACTTTAATGCAAAAAAAACAGCTGCTTGTTTAAGTGAAAATACACTGATGGGGTTTTTTTCTATTCATGAACAGGAGTGTGATCAGTTTAATAAAAGAAAAAATAACCATAACCAAGATATGAGGGGAAATCTTGGACAAATACAAGCAGACTGGAGCAGCCAGCGTTCAAAACACCGACGTTCAAGGTAACAGAAGGTTCCCGAGCCACATCCACCCAGCTGGTTTCTGTGTTTCTTGTGTATTTGTGTACACTGTGACTTCATGGCTGTCTTGGGCTCCAGCTCTTGTTTTGGTGTCTCATTAATTTGATTTAATGTCCTGCTTAGTGATAACATCACTCTTGGCCTCCCTGCACTGGCTTCCAATTGAATTTAGGATTCATTTTCAAGTTCTTTTATTGGTTTTTAAATCTTTAAATGGTCTGGCACCTGCTGAAGCCCTATGTCCCCACTCGGTCGCTCCGGTCAGCTGAGCAGCTGTTGCTCTCAGTCCCCAAATCACGGCTGAAACTGAGAGGAGACCGAGCGTTCTCTATCGTGGCTCCTAAGCTTTGGAATAATCTTCCTCTTCACATTAGGCAATCGACATCAGTGCTGGTTTTTAAATCCAGATTGAAAACGCATTTTTATTCACTGGCTTTTGACTCAGTGGTTGACTGACTTGTATTTTATTGTTTTTCGCTATGTTTATTATTGTATCGTATTTATTATTCTTATGGTATCTATTATGTTTCTATTGTTCAGCAGTTTGGTCAGCCTTGTGTGTTTTTAAAGTGCTATATAAATAAACAATGATGATGATGATGAACATAGTAACGTGTGTTGGGTTGCTCTGTCTTCAGACTCACTGTCAGACTGATTAGACAGTGAGTCTGAAGGTGAGAGTCCTCACTGCCCACGCCTGTCTTTGGGTCTGACCAACACCGTTTCCTGTGTGTCATTCCCCCCTCGCCTTCCCCCCATCCGTCCTGTCTGCACTGACCTCTCCAATAAAGACAAAAGGCCTCATTTTCTGAAACTCTTCCTATCCCATCACCTTGCGAAGAATCACTTCACCATGTTGATTAATAAGGACGGTGGGAATGGTTTGAAGTCTCGTCACAGAAAATGTGCCAAAGGCAAAGAATCTGAGCTTGAAATAAAATGAAATGAAAGATCAGCCCCACACAAGGGTTAAATTCAGATGGAAACTCTTATCACACAAAGAGAACAAGCGAATAAATATATCTGAGTGTGGCCCCTCGACTGTCACAGTGTAGCTGACATTTGAGCTTATCATGTGTTAAAGCTATTTTAATTACTGAAGAGAACCAGTGTCAAACTCAGCCCAAGTATGGTTGTACGTTAATCCTTAAAGCAACAACGTTTTTAAAGTTGCAGCGTCATTTTTACACCACACCTAAAATCCCACTAATCGTCCGGGCTCTTCACCCTATGACCACACGCTGGGGTATCTAACACCACATGACCCAAATGGAAACTATGTCAGCTGAAAGAAACCCATCGAAATGTGCAACACTTAAAACTTTGCCTGATTGGAGCATGGCTTCAAATACAGCCCTGAAAACAGACAGGCGGTCGTTGGCATTTCGTTACAAAGTTTCCTTGTTCAAAACTTCTGCTTCATTATAACAACCGAGTGACTGGGATCTACGAGCTGAGCTTGTGTAAGATGTCTGACACTGGAAGCTCAGGTGAGCGGCCATGAAACATGTTTAAAGAACGGCAGCTGTTTTATCATAATTCTGTGGAGAGCTTCATCCTAATGAGGGCTCATGTCCTGAGCAGGGATGCAGAGGAGGAGGAGGAAGGTCCTGGACACATCAGTGGCTTATGTGCGTGGAGAGGAGAACCTGGCCGGCTGGAGGCCCAGAGGAGATAGCCTCATCCTAGAGCACCAGTGGGAGCTGGAGAAGATGGAGCAGCTGCAGGAGGTGGGGCCTTAAAAGATTCATAAAGAAATAAATCTGTTTAATATCATTGAGGGAAAAATGACTTTTCAGCTCAAAGACCAAAGTGCTATTCTAAAAAGTTTTTTCTTAGAGTACAGACTTTACATGACTAACCTCCCCTCTTCTCCCCACCTCACATTCGCCCCCATCTTTCGTCCAGGTGGAAAAGACCCGTCACCTTCTGGGAGAGGCGGCTCCCGTGGGAACAGCTCCCACCACCAAGTCCCTGAGTGAGTCTCTGTCCCCCAGCGTGAGCTCCGGCACTCTGTCCACATCCACCTCCGTCTCCTCGCAGATCTCCAGCACCACCTTTGAAAGCGTGAGAAGGAGCTGGCCACCAAGGTGAGAAAAACGTGGGCTTAGTGGGCGTTCTTGTTGCTGCCTTCTTCCTTCTCTGCTCGGAGCTGATCGGTCTTGTTCCTGTTGTGTTGTAGTGCCTGCGCCTTCTGACACACACCTTCAATACTGAATACAAGCAGCTGGTGAACAGCATCAGTGACTGCAAGGTGAGAAATAATACAAAGAAATAAAAAAATAGCCTTTCTGTGTCACATCAGGGAGTTCCTATATTGACGTCTACCTCATCCTGCTGTTGTTTCACTTCAGCTTTCTCTCATCTCACCGATCGGACGTGATCCATCCGTGACGAGCTTCAGCAGTGCCACCCTCACCCCTTCCTCTACCTGCCCCTCTCTCTCGGACTCGCGCTGTGGCTCCATGGGCCAGAAGTAAACATATTTTTAGGAACATTGACCTCGATCTGCAAACGGTTATTGACAGGTTATCTATTTGATTCTAACTTGGTGTGATTTGTGTTAAAGGACCCCTGAGAACAGCTCACGTGCCTCCAGTCCCTCCTGCTCAGACTGTGAAAACTTCCCGATGGTTCCCACTCTGGAGACCTCCTACCTTGCGCGGGCTGCAAAAGAACGAGTTCCTGAACTTGGTGCCTGATATTGAAGAAATGCGACCAGGGTGAGTAATGCCATATTAACCCAAATACTGTCACTATGACATGTGTCTCACAGACCAAATGTAAGTCGACACTCATGTTCTCTAGTTCAAACAGAAATGATGTGGATCGATTCAAATTCCTGAGCCTGGATGATTTCAGCTGGAAACAAACCAACTCTGCTTCTTCCTCAGATAATTCAATTCAATTTTATTTATATAGCGCCAAATCACAACAAAAGTCACCTCAAGGCGCTTCATAGATACAGAGAAAAACCCAACAATCATATGACCCCTTATGAGCAAGCACTTTGGCGACAGTGGGAAGTAAAAACTCCCCTTTAACAGGAAGAAACCTCCAGCAGAACCAGGCTCAGGGAGGGGCGGGACCATCTGCTGCGACCGGTTGGGGTGAGAGAAGGAAAACAGGATAAAGACATGCTGTGGAAGAGAGACAGAGGTTAATAACAGATATGATTCAATGCAGAGAGGTCTATTAATGCATAGTGAGTGAGAAAGGTGACTGGAAAGGAAAAACTCAATGCATCATGGGAATCCCCGGCAACTATGCAAGTTGTAAACAGTTGTAGGATTAAAGATTATTGAATGTACAGAATGATTATTTACACAGAGCTATACAGTAGTGCAGTTAAGATAAGTGAGGGTGTAGATAGTTTCTACAGAGGCTATATAAAGTGCTAGTGGTTGTGAGTGGTGGTTCACTCCATGTTATTATTGTGTGTTTGAGGGTACAGTTGTCCATTGTGGGGGTGTGTATGTTCAGTGCATGAGTTTAACGTGGGTCAGATGTCAGGAGGCAGAGTTCAGGAGTCTGACAGCTGTGGGGAAGTAGCTGTTCCGGTACCTGGTGGTCTTAGTCCGGAGGCTCCTGTGGCACCTCCCAGAGGGCAGGAGGGTGAAGAGTCCATGTGATGGGTGACTGGGGTCTTTGATGATTTTCCCAGCCCTTTTCAGACACCGCTTCCTGTAGATGTCTTTTATGGCAGGAAGTGGTGCTCCGGCGATGCGCTGGGCAGTTTTCACGACCCTCTGCAACGCCTTCCGGTCCGAGGCAGAGCAGTTCCCATACCAGACCGTTATACAGTTGGTCAGGATGCTCTCGATGGTGCAGCGATAGAAGTTCACCAGGATGTCTGAGGACAGGTGGTTCTTCCTCAGAGTCCTCAAGAAGAAGAGGCGCTGGTGAGCCTTCTTGACCAGCTTGGAGCAGTTGGTCGTCCAGGTGAGATCCTCGGAGATGTGGACTCCCAGGAACTTGAAGCTGCTCACACGCTCCACAGCCGTCCCCTTAATGTGGATGGGTGGATGTGGGTCAGCATTCCTCCTGTAGTCCACGATGAGCTCCTTGGTCTTCTCGGTGTTAAGCAGCAGGTTGTTTGTGTCGCACCACTCAGCCAGACGATCCACCTCCTCCCTGTAGGCGGCCTCATCGTTGTCACTGATGAGGCCAATCACCGTGGTGTCATCTGCAAACTTAATGATGGTGTTGGAACCATCAGCAGGTCTGCAGTCGTGGGTGAAGAGGGAGTAGAGGAAAGGGCTCATCACACAGCCTTGTGGTACACCGGTGTTCATTGTGATGGTAGATGAGCAGCGGTTATCCAGCCGGACATGTTGGGGGCGGTTGGTCAGGAAGTCCAGTAACCATTTGCAGATGAGGGAACTGATGCCCAGGTCTGTCAGTTTCCTGATGAGTTGTGAGGGGTGGATTGTATTGAATGCTGAACTGAAGTCTATAAACAGCATTCTGGCGTAGGTGTTGTTGTTGTCCAGGTGTGAGAGGACAGAGTGCAGTGCGATGGAGACTGCATCCTCTGTGCTCCTGTTCTGGCGGTATGCAAATTGGTGGGGGTCCAGGGTGGGGGGGAGACAGGATTTGAAGTGTGCTAGGACCAGCTGCTCTAAGCACTTAGCTATTTACAGTTCATAACAAGAGACAAGGCACCATTTCTCTCCTTTGTGTTCCAGTCATCACAGCAGATTAAACTTTTAAAATATTTGCAAATAGTATAAAGAAATATATAAAGAAGTAAAACACTAATTTATTAATACTTAGAAATACTAAAACTTACATTTGTCAGCAAAAACTGCTGCCATCTGAACCGAAACGTTACAAACCAGCTTACCCACAATCTGTGTATTTTTCTATGCTGGCTACTTAAATTGGCATCCAACAAGCTATTTGCTTTAATCTTTTATTAGACAAAGGCTGACTGGTTAGTTCAAGCTTCAACTGCATCCAAAGGACTGAAAATGTTTTAACACAGTGACTGAACTTGATTGAAGTCTCCGTAGTTTGTTGAATCTGTTTCGAGTGACTTATTTTCACAATTCCAGGAATTTTTAAAAGGCACCAAAAAGCATTACAACGCTAAGCTCGAGTCTGTGGACTTCAAAGGAAATGCAGAGGAGGCCAGGGTCCACATCAACAGCTGGGTGGAGAAGCAGACACAAGGTAAGCATAATGTAACTTTAAATGATCTCCACTGTAAATCCTTGGGGATCAGTTGTGTTGTGTTCAGTTGAGACATTATTACCGGATTGTCCACCGTCCACATTATTTTCTGTTTCCAGTTCTTCCAGTCTAATTTCTATTCAGTATTAAGCAGCACTATCTCTGGGTTTTACTGTTTGGTTTCATGCTATTAATAAAACCATCACAGCAGTATGTTGCTGTAAATAGCAGGCCAATTCTTCTATTCTTATTATATTATGTGATGGGTACTTCTACTTTGATCACTTGTGTCTTTAACATATTTTTATTTTTCAGGCCCATTTAGGATTGGCTGCTATTGATTCTATATCTTTATATTATCTTAAGTGCAGCAGGAAATTCATTCATTGTTTTTATAAAAGCACGATACAAATACAGGCCATTTATAAATCTACCATCTATAATAATAGGATACAAGGACTTTCTATGAGGGTTATAGGACTGTGGTGCCACCTGCTGGAAATGAGACAATCTTAATCCCATTATTTTTGTAGGAGCCATTTTTGGGTTGATACCTCATGTTGCCGCTAGAGGTAACCTTTTTAAGTTTTTTCTTTTTTTTTTAAACTTTATTTAACAAACAATGAGTATACAACATACGAACAGATGAAGTATACAAAACAACAGAACATGAACACAAAAAGCCAAGAGTAAAAGAAAAAGGTAACAATTATAAGAATACACATACATGTATTGTTTTGAGAGCCTTTGTGTTGGTGGAGTCTGATATTGATTGTATGTACATTTCCACATCCTTAAAATAATGACAGAAATATGGTGTTTTGTTAGTAAACTTACATTTATGGATAAAAAATGTAGCTAAAAGTATGAACAAATTCATCATAAAAAACATTTCTCATACTTCTTGGGGAACTTAAACAAACAGAATAAAACATTTTCCCATCGTAAAGAAAACTCCCTTAAAATATGGACAATAACAAACCTGCTAAATTCCTTCCAGAATCTCTGTGTAAAAGAACAGTACCAAAAAAGATGTGTCACAGTTTCTGGATGATCCCCACAGAAAGTACAATTAGTATTTATGTCCCTTTTACATTTGACCATGTAGTGACTGGCTGGATAACATTTATGTAGAATTTTAAATGAGACTTCTTTCACCTTATTTACAATCAAATATTTATGGGGGACCATCCAGACTGTCTTCCACTTGATATCTGGAACATATCGGTTCCAATAAGATGTTATATATGGGAGAGAGACGATATCTTCTTGGAATAAACTACGTATTCTCTTATTGCTGTTACCAAGTTCCTGTGAAAAGCAGATTTTTCCTATTGGTGACTCAGCTGGATCAGGGAGAGTGACTGAGGCAGATATTGAGCTGTCAGTGTTTTTATATAACATTAAAGTCCCTGAGGGTGTGGCACCAAGCACCACTGAGGATTCCACCTTTTTAAGTTCCTGTATGGTAGGTTTATGTAAGGTATTTAAGGTGGACGCACGTAATCAGCGTCAGGTGTGTTGTTAATCATAAGAAGGCAAAACGTTTGTGACCGCTGCGCTTTTATCTTAAAATGTTTGGAACAAAGACCAAAAAGGACAAGATAAGTACTGCTGGAGTTATTGGACTGTTTAATTAATTCATGCATACCAGAAGCATCGCGTCACCCCCGCTAACAACCACCTCAGTGGCTTCAAGCCTACGCTTGAATTTTTGTTTTTTGTTCCCTGTTATACTGATCATAAAGCTTTTTCCCCCTTTTTTTAAAATAAAAACCATCTTGCTGTTGCCCTGTTTTCTGATTTTATAGCTGAAGATGTTGTACAGTAACTAGTGCATCTTTGGTAATAGTTAATAGTTTTCATAAATTCTTTTTACCAGATAAAATCAAGGACTTGCTAAGCCAGGATGCAGTGGGTAGCCTGACGAAGCTGGTTCTCGTGAATGCCATTTACTTCAAGGGCAGCTGGAACACGCAGTTTAAGGAGGAGAAGACTGCTGATGCGCAGTTTCGACTGAACAAGGTAACAGTGCAGAAAGGCAGCATAGGATGGTGCAGTTATACTTTGATCTGTCATACTACAAACGAGCTGTGGACTTTGCTGAATGAGAACATAAAGCCTGGAGCTCTGAGGGGATAAAATCGTGCTTTTAGGACGATCACTTTCCAACTTTATGCAGTTATGCAATGCAGTTTATTATTCATGTAATATCCAATAAGTTCTCAAATAAATCTCAAACAACAGCACATCACAAACTTCGGCTAACAAGAACAAGTTGTGTTGTGACGTGTGCTCTACATCCAAATCCACTCAATGGCTGGAATAAAACCATGACAGAACTTTTTGAGATCATTTTGAGACTAAACACAAAAAACATTTCTCTTGTCTCCCCTATTTTTCAGAACGACACTAAGCCGGTGAAGATGATGCAGCAGAAAAGTAAATTTCCTTTTGCGACCATTCCTGAGGCCAACTGCAAGGTAACATCCATCACTTTCAGCTTATTACAGGATTTCACCAGCATGATCTAAAACTTGTCTTTTACAAATATCAGCCTAAATTTCTAGATTAGGAAGTCAGATCATCTTTGATGGAGTAATAAATAAAAACAATGTTTCTGGACAGATTCTTGAGATGCCGTATAAAGGAAATGACCTCAGCATGCTCATATTCCTGCCTAATGACATAGAAGATGATACCACAGGCTTGGAAAAGGTAAGATGCACTTACCAGTACTTTAATGTCCAGTTTCAATCAGACAAGTTAGTGACACTGTATCCACACAGCTGGAGAAGGAGCTGACCTATCAGAACTTTGTGGACTGGACTCGCCCAGACATGATGAGCCCCAACGAGGTTGATGTCAAGCTCCCTCGATTTAAGATGGAGGAGAAGTATGACTTGGAGAAAATCCTGACCAACATGGGAATGGAGAACGCTTTTGACATCTACAAGAGAGACTTCTCTGGTGAGAAATATTGCACCAATGAGACACACTGAATCAATTATACAGTTATATTGAGAGCACAAAAACTGCAAAACATCATCTGGTAAAGAAAAAAACACAACTGATTTCTGGGCTCTTCATCTACTAGGAATGTCTCCAGCAAATGACCTGATAGTGTCCAAAGTTGTCCACAAGGCTTTGGTGGATGTAAATGAAGAAGGAACTGAGGCTGCTGCTGCCACTGGGGTTGACATGGAAGTCCGCTCTATAACGATTCCCGCTGAGTTTGTTGCCGACCATCACTTCATCTTCTTCATCCGACATAAACCCACCAAGAGCATTCTCTTTGTGGGCCGGTACTGCTCACCCAAGTAAACACGAGCTGACATTGACATGAATTAAACATAAAACATTATATACAGTATAAGATTTTGTAAGGTAAACCTAGTTCATACAAATGAAGTAAAGAAAAGTTATTAAAACAAAACGTGCCTTGCTGTTTATTCTTTCAGTGTCCCACAGTAGCACATTTCCTGCTAGGAAAATGTCAGAAGTCACATCATTTCTGTAAATTGGGAAGTAACTGTAATACATCAAGTCACCTCTGTCTCTTGTTACCAGGACTTTTTAAAATGAATGGTACAACATGGAAAGAGGCCCTACACAAGAGTTTAGCTTTGAGCTCAATATGCGATGATCCTTTCAGCCATGACATCTCTGACATGGGAAACCAGGGAATTTGATTAGAAAATGGTGAAGGATTTTCTTTTCAGTTAGAAACTGGATTTGTGTAACATGGTGGTGAAAAGCCCCCAAAGAAAGCAGCATATGATCAGTCGCTATATTGCATTTAATACAAACGTCCTTCGTGTATCCTTTGAATACAGAACAGATCATTTCTGATATCTATGAGTAAACCCAACGAGCACGTGTCCCAAAAGACCCCACAGTGTTTTTATCTGGCTTTTCCCTGACAGTTAGTGGACACTGACAGATGTGTGCTGAATATGAAAGGAAACAAAAGAACTAAAGAAGGTTTGCAGTGTTAAAAACAAGAACTACATGAAGGTTGTTTCATCCTGCTGTAACTTATGACAGAAGCATCTTTTGTTTGTTTTTTCATTTATTTACACAAAGACAGATGTTGAAATAACAGGAGTAACAGTTTAATTCAATTGAAATCAGTCCAATCGTCTATAATGAAATTATTGTTGGACATACATAGTTTTCTTTGGTCGACCAGGCTGGATGCTCTTTGGCATGATTCTGTCTTTCTGTTTCAGCCTGCTTGAAATATCTGGCTTTCTGGTCGTTTGAAAGCGACTTCCACTGTGGACAGAAGATCATAAGAACACACTGTGAGCACTGCTACTACACATAACTACAGGACAGCTGGGACACATGCAAAAACATGAGCAGACAACATTAACAGATGCATAAATGTATGCAGAGTTACACACTTACTCTCTGTCCCACCACTGCATTTACGGCTGCATTTCCAGGGATGTTGAGTTCAGCAATGACCTTTGGCCTCTGCTCTTTGAGATAGAGCATGAAGGCATTTGGCGGCTTCTTGACGTATGGCCCATCTTCATCCTGCTGGGCTGGGCACTTTCTTTTTCTTCAGGAATAAAACACAGAGTAAGAGCACATGTTAGCACTGTGTACAACTGTGAGGGAAGCAGTTCAAAAACACGAGACAAGCTGTAAAACTGAATGAAATCAGGCACCATTAATGGATCATTACAATAATTCCTGCAGACATCTGCAAACAAATGACAGATACTTGCAGATCAGTGAACCAAAGCAGCCGAGCAAACTTAGTTTGGAGTGGAGGTGTTAGGTGGAGGAGCAGGAGTGACATACTCATACATCTGTACACCGTTCCTACACAGATGAAGGGAGACAGATATGAGATAACAGGAAGAAGTTATGAATATAGAGATGTTCAGCAGCTGTGTTCACTCCAGTGTTTGTGTGTTTTACGTACAGTACTCCAACAGGACGCAGGTTCTGGAGCACACAAAACACACAACAGGTGACGAGACAAGCTGCAATACTATCATCGATCCACTAGGTGGAAGAATTGATCAGTAGAAAGAGGAGATGTGCTCAAAACGACATTCATACATAGATTTATTCTTCTTAGTTAGTCTTAAGAATTAGGATTCACTGACAGTGAAGGAGTTTCAGACGTGCACTCGCGTTTCCCCTTTTGCCTTTTCCTGCTCCAGCCAAGTCCTCCGCCTGCTCGACATCTCTCCTATTACCTTTTATTACGCTTGCACTCATGCCTTTGCCTTTCACCACTTCAAAACTGCGCCTTCTTCAATATTACCTTCATATGCTCTCTTTGCTTTTCGCCTTCCTCACTACACTAAGTACCATTTTTTAACGCTGTGTACTCACTCTTGCTAAGTACATGTGAACAGATCTTGAAGAAAAAAAACAAAACAAAACATACTTTTCTTTTCTCTTCTGATACTATTGAATGATCCTAACAGAAAAAAACAGAGTTAACACTGACTTAATAAAAAAGTGTTATATTTTATCTCAGATAAACTAGTCAGTGTTTATTAGTGTTTGCTCAACTAGAAGTCTTCATAGTAGCATCCACACATCAAGTCTTTAAACAAATAATGAAAGGATAATGAAAGAAAGTTTAATGTGAAATTACTGAATTATATGAAATGCCAGAGTGTTTTTCTTTAAACTACTTGCCTTTTAGTGATGTCACTAAAAGGCAAGGTTCTAATGTTGTGTTGCCATAGACTCCGGAGTTTACTTTTAAAGCTCACTTACAGAACTGACTTATACAGCTTAGTTAGAAAAGTCAAGCATCCAGACATTTGAAGGACTATTCACTCATTAAGGTGACATTTTCTATTTTAAAAATTAAGATGAAAAAGGAAACAAGAAAAGTTACGACTGAGGCAGATAAGAAAGATCCAGGAGATCAAAGTAAGTAAAAAATAAAATCCCCTAAATAACAGAATGTACATTTCTAACAATGTTGAGGCTCTGTGTATAAAATGATTCATTTTTAGAGGATTTAAATCCTGGTTTTGATTGAAACTAACCTGAGTGCAACATGTCTAATCAAAGAAAGGTTACTGGGGCACTTTGTCTTTTGGTAAAATAATGTGACAAGTTTATTCTTGGACTGAGCAGTGAAAACAGAGCAACAAGTGTCATCAGTATCTAGACTTAGTAGACCTAGTATGGACTCGTGTTGGTGTGTTTTTTATCAAAAGGATAAACTTGTTATTATATTGTAAGCAATACTAATTTAAAATTCAATGACATCAAAATCCTTCTAGTCCTGATGTCGAGCGCTCTTTTTCACTAATGTGTTGTTGTTGTTTATAGATTGTAAGAGCAGGATGGCTAAAAGAAAGGCCAGTCCTGAAAAAACGACCCCCATAAAAAGAAGGAGGGTCACTGAGCAGGCTGGTCCTTCCACCAGCTCAGATGCTCATGTGGTCGGGGGAGTCAAGCGAAAGGTCCAACAAGATGAAGCGGGGACAACCAATACAGCAAAAAAGCGTAAACTTCTTGAGCATGTGAGCGGTGACAAGGGGCAGGCATCTTCCTGGTTGGACACTGGTAAAGGTAGGCTAATTAGTTGAGTGAGGGGTAGATTAAGTGTACATCTGGTTGCTAGTTTGAAGATATTAGTGTTTGGGAGATATTTGTGTCTATTATCTAATAAGCTGACGTGCTTTTGGTGTTTTCCACATCTGCAGACTGCAGCATAGAGATTTCAGAGAGCTGCAGTAAAAACAAAAAGGCTGGCAAAAGGAAAGCTGCGGGAGACACCAGGGACCCACCTAAGAAAAAGAACGTGGACCAGGACAAAACCAAAACCGTTGCCAAAAAGTCAGTGGCTGAACAGAAACGTAAGTAGCAAGCAGCTTAGCTTTTATATTCAGGTGAAGAGCAAAATGAACATTTAGGGTACAGCAGAGAGTAATTTGTGTGACAGCTGTAGTAAAACCCAATTTGTGTTTGTCTGTTTAGGTGACTTCCAAGCGAGATACGTGGAGGAGCACCGGCTTGGAGAAGGAGGATGCGGAGCAGTGTTTGCTGGCTACCGCATAAAGGATCATTTACCAGTAAGTGTTCAGATGGTGGTAGTAAGACAGGCAGTAATGCAGATAAGGGATAATATCGTAAGCTGAGATGTATGCTGTTTTACACCTTTAATGATGTCATACTGAGGAAATGCTCATCAATGCCCTGTGTCTTTTAGGTGGCCATCAAACACATCCCAAAGGGGAAAGTGTACTGCAAAGTGAAGGTAAATGTGCAAGACTTGAATTGTTTTTACATTAGTGGATTGCATGCAGCGTTCACCTGTGGAACGTCTGTGCCTCATCATCCACTTTGTTGAAATATTTCAGGATGATAACGGGAAGAATGTGTCAGTGGAAGTTGCCATCATGCTGAAGCTTGCAGCTGAAGCAGATGGATCAGTGGAAACATCAGCCCCAGTGTCTCTGTTGGAGTGGTTTGACTTTGGCAGAGAGCTGATCCTGGTGATGGAGAGACCTGTCCCCGCTGTGGACCTGGATAAATACATAGAAGAAAATGGAGGATTTTTGCCAGAGGACAAGGCCAAGGCAAGTTGACTTGCCTTAGAAGAGTCTTAGACTGTACATCATTCAATCAAAGCACAGAGTATTAGAGAAACATTAACCCATTGATTGATTATTGTCTTTTTCATCGTTTCCAGGTAGGGCTGGGCTATATCATACCATTCACGGTAATACCGGTGTAATTTTGGGCAACGATAGGAAAATGAAATATCGCGCTAGAATAGGTAAAACGCGCATGCGCAGTGCCTATGTTTTCATACGCAGATGGCGGTGACGCAGAAAGAGAAGAGCAAAAGTGGATCGTTGAATGAAACGGATGAACCAGAACTGGTTTGTAAAAATGCTGCAACTTTAGTGGTGTGGAACTGGTTTAGCTTTCGTCCGTCAGATACACAACAAAGCACGATTTTTGGTAGCGCATGCTAGCGGGCCGTCGTTATTACCGTGTTGTTTGGAAAATACGGCACACTTAAAATCAATCCTTTGATTTTTCTGAAACTCGACAGTGCCCCTTATAATCCCGTGTGCCTTATGTATGAATTCTGGTTGTGTTTACTGACCTCAAAACGATTTTATGTACACGGCGACTTTGCTAAGCTACAAAGCCGCACCGCTCGATGGATTGTCGGAGCATTACGGCTATCGTAGGCAGGCGCCTCGCGGAGTGATACGTACTGCACCTCAACGTGATATTACCGTATTGTGTGTGTATAACCTCTTTTTAAGCTTTGTGGATATTTTACATGGTTATGCTGAGGATATGTCGGCCAATTTCCACTGGAAATGCCTTTTGGTTAAACTGTCAGCGAGGAATTTGCATTTGCACTGTTACATTTTTATATAACTTTAATGCACATAAAAAAACAGCTGCTTGTTTAAGTGAAAATACATTTATGGGGTTTTTTGCACTAATAAAGTTGTGGAGTATTTTGTCTAGTGTCAGTTATATCGTCAGTTATATCGTCAGTTATATCGTTATCACAACTTTTCAAATGTATATCGTGATAAATATTTTTGGTCATATCGCCCTGCTCTATTTCCAGGTCATTCTGAAGCAGCTGGTTGATGCTGCGAAGCACCTGGAGGATAAACACATCTTTCACCGGGACATCAAGAGTGAGAACATTCTAATTGAGACCGGCTCAGATGTACCGCGTGTTCGTATCATCGACTTTGGACTGAGCTGCTTTGTTAAGGAGCAGTCGCAGTACCGCGTCTTCTATGGTAACATATTCTGCTCTTGCTCTTCACAGATGTCACAATTTTCGCCTTTTGTTTTAGAAGAAATTGCAATTGTGTCTGTTTATTAGGTACAGAAATTTACTCCCCTCCCGAGTGGTACGGGCGCAGTTGCTACAGGTGTGGACCCACCACGGTATGGCAAATGGGAGTGGTTCTGTACGAAGCGCTTCATGCCGGGGACTTTAACACCACGAGCTTCCTCAAAAAGCGCCTGAAATTCAAAAGACATCTGTCCAAAAGTAAGAAAACGTCACACTTCAAGACTGACTGATGGCTTGGACCACTGGAACTATCATCTTCATGTTTTTTCTCTTTCCTTTCTTTCCAGACTGCCGGGATTTCTTGGACGCGTGTTTAACCAAAGTCCCGGAGACGCGGCCGACGCTGGAGGAGCTACAGCATCACACTTGGCTGAGATAAGCCTATCACACACACACACAAACACACACAATTCAGACGTTATCATTTATGTGTGATGTATGAATTACCTTTCTTTTTTTCAGGAAATAATTTTTTTTAATTGGCCCACTTTAAATTTCAGTGTTTTGGAATTCCTGTAACCCCCCCCAGCCATCCCAGGAAAGGGGATCTCTCTTTGAATGGGCTTTCCCGAGGTTTCTTCCCGTCAGTCTGGCCCCCCCAGGGGAGTTTTTCCTCGTCTTCATAGAGAGCTTGGGCTGGCTCAGGAGCTCCATCAAAACTGTCTTTATTTAATTACTCTAATGTAATCATATACTTTAAAGTAATCAAATAAAAGACAGTAAAAATCTGAAGACTTGAAGTAAACTTCCATTAAAATAAAACTTGTTTAATTCATCTTTGCTGAGGATACTGTGTTATTACTATTTCAAGGATTATGTCAGAACACCGGATACTGGTACCCATCCCTACCCATCACTAGGGAACAGAACAAACCAGACATCAATTACAACAAAAATGACACTGACCCAGCCAGCATGACTCGTCTGCCTTAAGAAATGTTTAGCAATATTACAAATTGGGTGATATGCCTTAAAGTAGCTTCTCATGTGTTCAGCATTGTCAAAGGCTACATTTTAATTAAAACCACAATCTAGTAATGTTCTGTCTTTAACCTTCCTAATTTGTTTTTTGTCCTAACCTAATACTAAATTGCCAGTGAAAACAAAAGTTACATAAATAAAGAAGAGTAAAGAAAATTACGGTCTTTTTTATTGTAACAGTTTACCAGTGTACAGTTTGGTTTGTGACATATCTATCTAATAGACTCCAATTTGTGCATGTAAATGGAGAGTCCTCTTCACACACTGAGGTTAATTATGGAGTTCCACAGGGTTCAGTGCTAGGACCAATTCTGTTTACATTATACATGTTTCCCCTAGGCAGCATCATTAGAAGACATAGCATAAATTTTCACTGCTATGCAGATGACACCCAGCTCTATCTGTCCATGAAGCCAGATAACACACACCAATGAGTTACACTGCAGGAATGTCTTAAAGACGTAAAGACCTGGATGGCCGCTAACTTTCTGCTTCTTAATTCAGATCAAACTGAGGTTATTGTACTCGGCCCTGAAAAGTTTAGAAATATGGTATCTAACCAGATTCTTACTCTGGATGGCATTACCTTGGCCTCCAGTAACGCTGTGAGGAACCTTGGAGTCATTTTTGACCAAGACATGTCCTTCAACGCACATATTAAACAAATATGTAAGACTGCGTTCTTCCATTTGCGCAACATCTCTAAAATTAGAAATATCCTGTCTCAGAGTGACGCTGAAAAACTAGTTCATGCATTTATTGTGTGAATGTGTGTGTGAATGGGTGGATGACTGGATATGTAAAGCGCTTTGGGGTCCTTAGGGACTAGTAAAGCGCTATATAAATACAGGGCATTTACCATTTATTACTTCCAGGCTGGACGACTGTAATTCATTATTATCAGGATGTCCAAAAAACTCACTGAAAAGCCTTCAGCTAATCCAAAATGCTGCAGCAAGAGTCCTGACAGGGACTAGAAAGAGAGAGCAGATTTCTCCTGTTAAATCCAGAATTGAATTCAAAATCCTGCTCCTCACATACAAGGTCTTAAATAATCAGGCCCCATCTTATCTTAATGACCTTGTAGTACCATATCACCCTATTAGAGCACTTCGCTCTCGCTCTGCAGGCCTACTTGTTGTTCCTAGAGTATTTAAAAGTAGAATGGGAGGGAGAGCCTTCAGTTTTCAGGCCCCTCTTCTGTGGAACCAGCTTCCAGTTTGGATTCAGGAGACAGACACTATCTCTACTTTTAAGATTAGGCTTAAAACTTTCCTTTTTGCTAAAGCATATAGTTAGGGCTGGACCAGGTGACCCTGAATCCTCCCTTAGTTATGCTGCAATAGACGTAGGCTGCCGGGGATTCCCATGATGCATTGAGTTTTTCCTTTCCAGTCACCTTTCTCACTCACTATGTATTAATAGACCTCTCTGCATTGAATCATATCTGTTATTAACCTCTGTCTCTCTTCCACAGCATGTCTTTATCCTGTCTTCCTTCTCTCACCCCAACCGGTCGCAGAAGATGGTCCCGCCCCTCCCTGAGCCTGGTTCTGCTGGAGGTTTCTTCCTGTTAAAAGGGAGTTTTTCCTTCCCACTGTCGCCAAAGTGCTTGCTCATAGGGGGTCATATGATTGTTGGGTTTTTCTCTGTATCTATGAAGCGCCTTGAGGCGACTTTTGTTGTGATTTGGCGCTATATAAATAAAATTGAATTGAATTATCTGAGGAAGAAGCAGAGTTGGTTTGTTTCCAGCTGAAATCATCCAGGCTCAGGAATTTGAATCGATCCACATCATTTCTGCTTGAACTAGAGAACATGAGTGTCGACTTACATTTGGTCTGTGAGACACATGTCATAGTGACAGTATTTGGGTTAATATGGCATTACTCACCCTGGTCGCATTTCTTCAATATCAGGCACCAAGTTCAGGAACTCGTTCTTTGCAGCCCGCGCAAGGTAGGAGGTCTCCAGAGTGGGAACCATCGGGAAGTTTTCACAGTCTGAGCAGGAGGGACTGGAGGCACGTGAGCTGTTCTCAGGGGTCCTTTAACACAAATCACACCAAGTTAGAATCAAATAGATAACCTGTCAATAACCGTTTGCAGATCGAGGTCAATGTTCCTAAAAATATGTTTACTTCTGGCCCATGGAGCCACAGCGGGAGTCCGAGAGAGGGGCAGGTAGAGGAAGGGGTGAGGGTGGCACTGCTGAAGCTCGTCACGGATGGATCACGTCCGATCGGTGAGATGAGAGAAAGCTGAAGTGAAACAACAGCAGGATGAGGTAGACGTCAATATAGGAACTCCCTGATGTGACACAGAAAGGCTATTTTTTAATTTCTTTGTATTATTTCTCACCTTGCAGTCACTGATGCTGTTCACCAGCTGGTTGTATTCAGTATTGAAGGTGTGTGTCAGAAGGCGCAGGCACTACAACACAACAGGAACAAGACCGAGCAGAGAAGGAAGAAGGCAGCAACAAGAACGCCCACTAAGCCCACGTTTTTCTCACCTTGGTGGCCAGCTCCTTCTCACGCTTTCAAAGGTGGTGCTGGAGATCTGCGAGGAGACGGAGGTGGATGTGGACAGAGTGCTGGAGCTCACGCTGGGGGACAGAGACTCACTCAGGGACTTGGTGGTGGGAGCTGTTCCCACGGGAGCCGCCTCTCCCAGAAGGTGACGGGTCTTTTCCACCTGGAAGAAAGATGGGGGCTAATGTGAGGTAGGGAGAAGAGGGGACGTTAGTCATGTAAAGGCCATAGGTGAGGGTAGGGACGTAGATCGACCGGTAAATTGAGAGCTTCGCTTTTACACTCAGCTCCCTCTTCACCACGACGGACCGGTGCAGCGTCCGCATTACTGCAGCTGCAGCCCCAATCCGTCTGTCGATCTCCGGCTCCCTTCTCCCATCACTCGCGAACAAGACCCCGAGATACTTGAACTCCTCCACTTGGGGCAGGAACTCATCCCCGACTCATCCTATATTTCCGTTTTTATATTTCTAATGTTTGCCTTGTTTTCTTCACTGTCTGGTCTGCCTCTGTCTTGCCTGTATGGATGCATTTACACCGAAATGTCCCCAACAAAGGATGTTTTAATTCACCACTATTCCAGTGAAACACGAGTCTCCCATCTTCCTGCTACCAGTCTGGAGTTTTTGTTCACCAAAGCACACACCAACTTCATACTGACGGACAGATCACTGCCCTTTTGCCGCCTTGTCTGACCGTGTTTTGTGGCTGTGGTTCACTTCACCTCACTCTTCCCCATTCTTGTCATTAAATCAGGCTGTTCTGCAACCATGGCAGCCATTCACTCTATGGCTTTATTCATGGTGTATTTTACCCCTTCACCAAAGGCCGTTCTCGTTTCCAACATTATATTTGCAGTGTTCGTCTATCTATCAATATCTGCGGAGTATTTTTTTTAACGAGTATCCTATTTTCTAAAGCACAGCATGTAAAGGGTAGCTCGGTTAGCAGGATGCTAGCATGTAGCGCTTAGTGAGACACGCCTCAGACGAGTTGAGCAAAGACCCCGTCTGTGTACTTTATACGTGAGCAACGGATTTAAATAAAATTAAGGTTTCAAAAGACAAACTTGAAGATAAAAAAATATATATATACTCACCGGAGAGCCGCCAGGGTTTGCCGCTGCCATCTTGGCGCTCCTAAATTCAAAACTGCCTCTGCAGTCAGGCAGGGGAGGCGTGGAAATTGTCTTTGAGTTAGTCAAACGTTTTCCTTAGTTCGAGTAGATGATAAAAAAAAAAAAATAATAATAAATGGGATTTTAAGTAGGACTAGGCGTTCTGTAATGATCTCTATTTAGGAGAAAAACTTAATCACTCACCTTTAAACAGCTCTCTTTTAGGAGACACACTGCTGGCTAACGGTGTCATGTGATCAAACAGCGTAATTTAATTGGCTGAGAGCCACTCGACTCGATCTGGTGCTGATTGCTCTGGCTTGGGTCATTAAAGTTCATCACTTTTGCAGTTGAATTTTTGCAGGTGAATTTTTGCAGGTGAATTTTTTTCAGGTGAATTTTTGCAGGTGAATTTTTTTCAGGTGAATTTTTGCAGGTGAATTTTTGCAGGTGAATATTTTTGCAGGGAAATTTGGAGGATAAAAATTCAGTGTCATAAATTCAATGTCTAAAAATACTTGAATTCTGATGATACTATATTTCTTCCATATGACAGAGCCTTGAAAGAGTGACAGAGACACTTTTTATGAACTCATCTGTAATGTGTCACCTTTTCTGTAGAATGAAGAAGTGCTTCCCTTCTTTTAAAGTAAATACAGGCTTACAAAGATCCTCTAAACAAAAAATCCTCGCCTGCAGAGAGCAAAATCTCTTAAATAAATGGGGGTAAGCGTAAGCTGAAGCCATCTGATGTTTATGTTCATGAATATAACACACTGAAACATTTTGTCTTTGTTTTTATTGTTTATTAAAATACTTTTAAATGTCTAGTTTTAGTTTAAGAACCATCTAGTCCAGCAGGTGGCGGTAATGCACCTTAAAGCTCTAACCGCCAAAGAAAAACCCCAAAGAAGAAGAAGCCGCGAAGTTCCCGCTTCATTGCGTTTGTGTTTTAGTTTATTTTTCTTCCTCATCTAAAGTGAAGCACTAAGGTAACTTTGATCTGAGTTCAGTCAATCTTGAATTTAGCTCCTGAGTGAAGTTTTCTGTTGCTCTCCTCGGTCTCTGTTGTCAGTTATTTGTGAACCAGTTGAAAGAAAAAGCCTCTACATCAAGTCAAGCTGCTATAAACTAATTTACAAGAAAATATTAACAAATGCTAATGAAACACAGAGAAGAAAACAGTGTTATTATTAGAAGAAAGCTTTTAAATTAGCTAAGTGTAATCAGAGTTTCTATTATTTTATTAGTCTGTTACTAAGCGCTAGTTAGCATCTCTGTCACTGTGTGGCACCTGCATAGTTTTTGAATGCAGCGTGCTATCCAAGCTAGCTAGCTAGCTAGCTAACGCCAGCCATCATCAATATAAGGTCACTTCCAGCGCCAAAAAATCCAAATATGTTGGCGGTAAAAGTGCTATAATGAAATCAATTTAAAAGAAAGGTAAAAAATAAATGTATTCCAGACTAAAACACAGCTGCCTTTGTCTTATCAGCAAAGTTGTGTCAGCCCACAGGGCATGTGATTGTAAAAACTGGCCTCACTCTGAGAGGCCTGTTGTTAGAATCATTTCAAAGATAATTTGATAAATTCTGATCAGTATTCAGTAAATGAGCCTGATTAACTGTTAGCAAAATAATAATGATAGGCCAGAGATACCAGAGATTCATTTTTAAAACAAATACAGCCTCGAACCCCAAGAGGGGATCTGTGTTTTAAAAGTACTGCAGAGTTTTTTAAAATAGAATAGAATAGTCTTTTATTGTCTTTGTACATATTCAACTAAATTGTGGGTGCTCCACACCAACCGTGCATGGAAAACAATATAAACAGTAAGACAGTAAGAATAAATTAGAGGACAGGTTGCAGAATGCTTGAAAGTAGTGCAATGGACTTGATATAAGTAGAGAATCGGAGTGTGACTGAGTGATGAGGGTTACTCAGATCATGGCTCAGATTTCTACACCCACTCAGATAGGATAATCTTCCACGGCACACCTGATCAGTTCTCACGGCACACGTATATATGCCGCGGCACAGTGGTTGGGAAACACTGTACTCGTTTATGCAGGTCCATCGATTGTTCTGTTTTTGTTCTTTGCCAGGGCTTTTTTTAAAGAGGAATTGCTCTCCTGGTACTGGTGTGCCATACTGCTGAATTTGGTATCGGTGCTCAAACCTTTTGTGTATGTTTTAAACAAGTTGCTCACCCAGGGAAGCTAAAATTTGTTGTTTGTGCTCTCAGATGAACATATGAGACACTTTGACTCTTCAGTGCAGTGTGGAGCCTAACAAAGTTCTGTTTTGTGTCCCAGCTGATCAGCAGGAGGAGAAGAGTCTGACGGAGCAGCAGGGGAACATTTACGCTACTTGGACTCAGCTCAGCCACTGCAGAGAAAACAATGAGTTCGACAAAGAAGGTGACAGATACTAGTGTTAAGAAATACTCCATTAACCCTTTAAGGCCTATTGGAGCAGGAATGCTCCGTTTTGCGTAACAATTTTAAAATCCCAGTAGAACTGCACTTAAGCTAACACAATTATTTTATTTAGGAATAGTTGTACTTACATCTTATGCCATCAGCTTGCCCTAGGTCACGTTTCCTTCCACATATGTATTTGCAGAAATTGCATAAAAAGCACTTGCAGCAAAAAAACATAATATACCAGAAACACGCTTTGCTGTTCATAGCACTTCCTATGTTGGAATAGATGCCAGCGCGAACTATCACATGTCCAACTTTACCTGCCAAAACCTGCCTTCAGCGACACCTATACTGGTGTTTTTAAAAGTCATGTTTGACTTTATTCTTTTCTGTATTGTTTCTGGGATGCTTAGAACTCAAACTGCACTGTTGGTAATAGTTTATTTTGATGCACATGCTGTTTGTTTGCAAATTTGCATTATAATATTTATTTTTGTTTTTCCTCAAAAATGCTCAAAAACAAATTTCCTGTGGTTGGAAACAATGTGCAACTTTTTTAAATTTACAGTTTTGAGGGATACAATTTTCTAACTACAAATATGTGTAAAAAACAAAACAAAAACAATTTAAATTTTTTTGTATTTTATTGCAGTTTTTTTGCACTTTATGTAGTTACTATGGACTTAATGCATAGATATTATTAACATTTGGGATATAATGGTCATATTGATGTATAGCAACTTGAAATGCTCCCCAAAATGGCATTAAGGCAGGGCTCTAGACTAACTTTTTGCCGGTACGCCTAACTTTAAAAAGTTAGGTGTACCAGCACAAAAGTTAGGCGCACACAAATTTTATAATAATTTATATAATATAATGTGTTTTTCTGGATACACTGTGCTTTTTCAGCATTCAAAGATTGATGACACCGTGTCAGAGCACTGGCTATGAATTTCAGAAGGATCAGGCCTTAACTTAACAGAAAAGTTAGCAATAGTTCTTTTCCTATTACAGCTACATCCACTTCTGTCGTGCCTAGGCTGCTCACTAGGGCTGGGTATCATCACTGATTTCTATAATCCATTCGATTCCGGTTTTCAAAGTCCCGATTCGATTCAACTTAGCCTCAGAGAGTCAGAAATATTATAATTCTGATCATTTATCAGTACTGACTTCTTCAGAATTGTGAACATCACAGCAGATGCCTTTGTGTGAAAGTAACTGAGAATAAAACACAGAAAAACATGAAGGAGATTTTCCTTGTCTGGCTTTTTATAGCAGATAACCTTCAAAATATTCTACAATGTTCTGCATATAAAGTTTAAATTTCTTCAGTATTGAACAACAGAAAAAATAGGCTTTCTTGTCCGATGTCATTTAAGTGAAAAAAAGAATAGAAAAAGACAGCAGCCACAGCGCCGTAAACAGCGGTAGACTGGTGGGTAATAAGCGAATGAATAATACAGAAAACAGAGATTGGAGACGGGAAACTGTTCTTGAAGTACAGAGAGAGAGAGAGAGAGCTAGCTGTGCATGAAGTGTGATTTTAATAGTCGTGGAAGCAAAACAGCAAAATTCATGACGACATTGATCAAATGTGAAGCGCAGTTTGCTGCTTCTTTTGCTGCTGGCTCAGTGAATTTTGGTTGGAGAGAGACAAAACCTGCAGCTCAGAATCAGCGCAAAAAGACGTAATCACAGCGTGGACCGGACGCATCAGGATCGCTAAGCTGAGAAAGCCGAGAAAGACAAAGCTGATTCTGATGCGTTGGCTCTGTGTTTACGTCTTTGTGTGGAGTCCGTGTACCTGCTCTCATTTGCTGTTTGGTTGTTGTTGAAATGGTTTTGTGAGCTTTAATCTGAGAATCTGGCGTTTCTGGCAAAACACAGTTATATTTAAAAGTCGATTCAGGATTTAATGAATTGATATCGCTTTATTCAAGCTACTCACCTCCCACTTCCACCTGCACTTTCAACTGGACCACGGCCAATCAGAGAGGTCCCGCCCCTTACTATCTCTGATTGGTTTAGTCCACGATAGGGGCATAATGTGTGTCTGTTGTTGACCACAGGGAAGGTTGCAGATTTTTTATTTTTTACTTTTTTGCTACCCGAACATTTGGTCGCACAGGTGCAAGCAAATATATTTTTTAGTCGCACCACTGAAAAATTTGGTCGCATTTGCGACCAAATTGGTCGCACTCTAGAGCCCTGCATTAAGGGCATGTAAAAATTAGAGATGGACCGATCCGATATCACGTATCGTATCGGTTCGATACTGACGTAAATTACTGGATCTGATATCGGAGAGAAATAAAAAATGTAATCCGATCCATTAAATTTCAAAAAAGCACCTCACAAAACTTGCGACATGGCGTAACTCGGCTCATAACCGTAGCACGTCGGAGCAGTGTGCTCACGTGATAGAGCGGCTGTGTGTATTTGTAGCCTCGCTACCAATCCGGCATTTCATCTCCGAGGAAGTTATCCCAGAGAGAAGTAAAGCAAGTGTGTAAGTTCGTCTCTGAATGTTTGTAAAGCATTCCTGCGATGGAACATATATGGAGCGACTGCCTCTTCTCTCCCCCTCCGTCTCCTGCTGCTACTTCAGTCATGAAATCATGATCAGCTGATCGGCTTTTCTGTCGCGAGTCCGTCTCTCTTGTTTGTTTATTGCCCACTTCGCGCCAGAAAGAGGAAACCAGCAGCTGAACAACAGCAGCACGTTTAACCTTGATAAGCTGTTGTTAGAATTTATTTAATATTACTTTCTACACCAGGATCCTTTTCTAGCTGACGGCTGGTAACTGTGCAGGGGCGGATCTAGCAAAGTTTAGCCAGGGTGGCCGATAGGGCATTAACAGGGAAAAGGGGGCACAAAGACATACTTTTCTTTCTTATTCTCATTTAAAATGTCTAGATTTTAATAAATAATTATCTGAATCTTACACCCAAAGTTTTAATCTGATGTAAAATGTATAGAAGTCCATGACTGTATATAGTAACTAAGCCTAATATACCCTAGTAAGCTTTACTACTTTTTCCTTTGGGAAGGTACCATCTGTGCAGTCTGCAATTCTGTTGAAGAAAGATGTTGAATCTATTTAATTATTCTTGAAAAATAATTGATTTCTGTGAATCTTTTTTCACACTGCATCAAATTAAAGTTGATTATGTTGATTAAGCATCATGAAGTGGAGGGTGGGTGATTCCCTATCTATTTTTTTTTTTTGCTGGGAGTTTTAGAGCCCTATTATTTAGGTTACTTACTCCTTAAAATACCAGAATAGGGAGGATGGAGTAGGATTAAGTGTATTAGATTGATCACTATTACTGAACTATGAAATATTTGGGTGCTGTGTATTTTTTGCATACAGGTATAACAGAATAGCTTTAGTGTTTTGTTTTTTAACTTGAGTATGAACTTATACAAAAACAGCAAGATATTTTAAAAAAAACAGTTCTGTTGATTAAAAAATACGGATTCATATCGGTATCGGCAGATATCCAAATTTATGGTATCGGACATAAAAAAGTGGTATCGTGCCATCTCTAGTAAAAATATAAACATAAGCTCTTGGTTCTATGGTAGGTCTTAAAGGGGTAAAAGATGAAGTACTGATATATATTTTATGCAAAACTAACTGAACCTTGTGCTATATTAATGTAATGTAATATTCATGTAATAATACAATGCCTACATTGTAGAGGGTGACTTTGCCTCTAAAGAGGAAAATGGGCAGGGAAGAGGTTAAAGTGGGATTCAGCAGGATTCAACCCTAAAATCAGCTGTAGTGGCTCAGTGTGGGGAAAAGAGTCACAGCTCACAATCATTTCTGTTGAGAGCTCCAGTCGATGTTCTTAATGTACAGGCTGTGATCAGCTGACCTGCTGCTCTCTGTGGATGTACACAACTGAATTCAACCAGATGTCTGCAGATGTTTCATGAGTTGTCCTGGCTGATTTCCATCCTCTACACCAGGGGTGTCAAACTCAACTGCACAGGGAGCAAAACTCAAGGCACACTTTAGGTCGCGGGCCAAACAAGATAAACATTTATTGAACACACTAAAACCATGTTTTTTTAAACAGAAATATGAATAAAAACAGACAGGAATTTTATTCCAGAATAAATAAACTTAAAAAATCAACTTTAACTTTAAATGTTTTGATCTTCATAAAAATATATCCTGTCAAAATTATGCAAGTTAGAAATATGAACATGCTGCAAAAACCCCAGAAAAAATAAATGAAAACATACACAAGGTTGGAGCTGCATGTAGACGGAGCTGGGGCATTGCTGCAGGAATGGAACTAATAAACTGTGCAGGCCATTCAGTGTCGTACTTTGCCTTGAGTGTACCATTACACTGCAGCTCCATCTGAATCTGCACAGGTGCAGTTTCCACGTAAAGAAGAAGCTTGAAATTCTCTTTTTGTGCTTCACAGTCACCAAAGCGCCGCGAACTCAGTGCGCTCAGTTTATCAGCAAAGTGCGCCGACTTGGTTCAACATTACTTGGCAACAGGGAAAGTGAGACAGGTTGCACTGGTGCATTTGTGACAGCTTCACTTGAAATGCCTTCACTGCATCATACATGCCATGTCCATTGTTAAATCTCCCAATTCTTTTGATCTTTGGGCTGAAGGAAGGACAATACTCGGTGTATAAATGCTCAATCAACAATCTTTTATTCCATACAATTCAACACTTTTGAGCATAAACCATCCGGAGGGGAGATGAGCGCGGGAGGGTGTCCGCCTGATCTCGAAGCGTCTGAGTGTTTCTCACATTCTTATAGCTTCAGCCCCCCTCCACCTAGTCATAAAACCTAAACATTCACATTCTTTCTCTCTTACGGCGCCTAAGTGACGGCCTTGGCTCCCTGTTTTATCTCCTCCTGATGAGATGGGGCAGAAAACCTCTCCGGTATGCTCTGTTCTCTTCTAATCAGACAAATAAGGCCATGACTCTCTGAAAACAGTATTTCTTATACCTCAGCAGTATAATGCATCATAAAACAATATCACTCATTCACAATAAATCAGCAGTCTAATGTAATACAAATCAGTTTAATAACTGTAATAGTTGTCACCTTCTTCAAAGTCAGGAGAATAATGCAAACTAAAACTACATAATAATTTCACTATCTTTAATTAGGGGTATAACGTGGCATAAGATAATATAATAATCTCACACCATGAACTGACAGATTTCCTTGCTGAGCTCAAAAACTCTATTGAGAACTTTTTCCCAACTCAGCCAACGGAACTCTGTATGATAAGGATGTCACCAAACTCTGAATCATAGAAGGATGAAATTGATGGTGATTTAAACCTTTAAACTCAGATAAGATTTACGGTTTGTGTTACAGTGATCGTTACATGCTCCATTTATAGGACTTTACCACACAGCCTGGTGTATGATGCAGGATTGGATTTCATGTGTTACTGTTTAGGCTCAAATCAATTTGATCTTTGATGCCCGCAGTGATGAAATAACTCCCCTCAAATGACTTAAACCAAAAGTAACAAGCCTGTGTTGAAAATGTAAGGAGTAGAAAATACAGATTTTTTTTTTTTTTTAATGTAGCGAGTAAAAGTAAAAAAAAACGTCAGGTTACAGTCAGACTCTGACATCATCCTTCACTGAACCAAGCTAGTAACTGTTACATATGATTTATTATTATCGAATAAATTATACAATTATAGAAATATATAATAGGAAACAAACAGGAAATATAAATAAGTACAGACCTGGTAAACATTTATTACTATTCTGAGTGTGTTAGCATTAATATTTGTGTACAAGCAGGAGGGATGGGCATGATTTTAGAGTGTTTGAACAATGATTAATTATCTTTAACAACAGGTTGGATGTAATGTGTTACTACTACCAGTAGGTGGGGATAAGAGACCTTTAAGGTGTTTGGTGCCACACTCCACCTTCAGGTTTAAAACTAGTGTTAATGGAGGGAGTTTGAAGCTTCAGTTTGTTTAATGACTGCATTTCACTCACTGCCTCTGCTTGTATCTCTGTCACTGCAGGACCAACGTGGACCGAGAAGTCAGCGCTCTCAGGAGGCCGACAAACCTCACAGAAGAAAGAGAGAGAAAAAAAACACCTGTGACGAGTGTGGGAAGGATTTTACCTGGAAGTTTAAACTAAAACAACATCAGCTCATCCACACTGGAGAGAGACCGTTCAGCTGTGACTTGTGTGGAAAGTCGTTTTCCTGGAAGCATTCCCTGAAAAGACACCAAGTCGTCCACAGTGGAGTTAAAGCTTACAGCTGTGATCAGTGTGGCAGAGCTTTTATTCACAGTAGCCACTTACAGAGACATCTAGTTACCCACTCTGGAATTAAGGCATACAGCTGTGACATCTGTGGAAAAACGTTCAGCCAGCTAGGGTACCGAAATATACACGTACGCATTCACACCGGAGAAGATGTGTACTGGTGTGATCAGTGTGGCAAATACTTTACAACAGACGCACAGTTACAAAGCCACATGTTTACCCACACTGAGGAGAGACCTTATCAATGTGACCTGTGTGAGAAGACTTTTAAAACTCCACAGTACCTGAGACAACACCAACAGATCCACACCAGAAAGAGACTCTACAAGTGCAGTTACTGTGAGGTTTGTATTTTTATTTTATTCTTGTAAGTTCAGTCTGACTGTTTGGAACAAGTCTGCTCATTAAATTGTGTTAGCATGTTAGCACTTCTGCTGCACCGAAGAGTAGCTCTGAGCCATTATTCAGGTTTTCATTTCATTTAAGTGTAAGTCAGATGTTACTGTAATATTAAATAAGTATTGCTGTAGTATTATGGTGGTAGTATTGTAGTTATTGTAGCCCAGTAAACTGAGTGTGTTAATCGAAACAGTAAAATGTAATTGGACGTCTGCAGAGATGCTCTTTATTTCAGGCGACTTTCAGGATAAAAGTGTTGAAGGACTGACTTACACTGTCTTTGTGTCTTTGTTTAGAAGCAGAGCGACACAGATGGATCCACTTCTCAACCCTGTCATCGCTGTGGTGGTGGGAAAGACTTTCGTTGTGACATCTGTGGAAAAACTTTCAGTCAGCAAGCCGGCCTAAAAATACATCAACGTAAACACACTGGAGACAAACTGAAATACTGCAAAGAATGTGGGAGAAGCTTCCCCACATCAAGTGACTTAAAACAACATGAACTCTTTCACAGTGGGGTCAAAAAGCACCTCTGTGATCAGTGTGGGTCATCCTTCACCACTGCAGGTGACCTTAAAACACACAAACGAGTCCACACAGGAGAGAAACCATACAAGTGCAGACACTGTGACAAAAGCTTCTCACAGTCAGGTAGTCGTAACGAGCATGAACGTACACACATGGAAGGAAACTACAGCTGTGAGCAGTGTGACAAGAGCTTCAGTAATCTCAGTTCATACTCTGCACACAAACGATCCCACGTTACTAATAAACTGTTTCACTGTTACCACTGTGCCAAAACATTCACTTCATTATCTGCTCTGTGCAAACATCAGCGCGATCACGCAGGGCTGAAACCGTTCCCATCACAGGATCAGAGTGAATCTGAAGAGAGAGAAACATCCTCTGGTTTCAGAGTCCAACTTAAAACCCTGGAGATCAGGCTCCACAGAGCTCAGGTCGGCTCTCCTTAAGTTTAAGTTAAAGTTCTAATGAGGCTATGAATCAAACTGTTCCTATAGTTCAATGTTAATCTTTATAAATTGTTCTTCTGTAGTGTTTGTGTTCAGTCGTTACCTTTTTTTTCAGTGGTTGGATTAAAAATCAGTTTCAGTTGAAGTTTTTATTGAATGTATTTTGTTAAATAAAGTTAAAAAAATGTTAAATAAAGAATTGTTTGAACGACAAAGATTTTGAGCCATGATGTCATTTCCTGTATTTCAGAGTAAAGACTGAAGTGATGAATGGAAACATGTTTACAGTCATGGAATAAACACTGATGGGTCATCTGTAGGAAGTACTATTGCTGACCTGACAGACTCGACCTTGTTTACAAAGAAAGAAAGGAACTGATGACACGTGTCAGCAGAGGCTTTCAGGGTTGTTTAGAGTAGAGCTGATAGTCTTAAAGAGAACATGGCGATTTTGACAATTTAACACAATGATCTGAGAAAAATGTCTGTTTCTCTCATTTTCACCGTATTCTGATCAAATTTCCAACATTCTTTTAACATGACCGGTACCGGTCCGTGAGTCGTTTGGTACCGGGCCGCGAGAGTTGAGGCTCAGGTGTGAAATGTATGGTTTTCAGGGTTTTTATCGGTTTTCAGTGTTATTTTGTTAGTGTTTTTATCGTTAACTCGGTTTTCCTGGGTCTTTTCACGTGTGTTATGAATAAATCTTCTTTTTTTCGGTATCGGTACTAGTTTTATTTTGTTGAATTTATCCGCAACACCTTAAAGGCCGGTCCGTGAAAATATTGTTGGGCATAAACCGGTCCGTGGCGCAAAAAAGGTTGGGGACCGCTGCTGTAAAGTATAAAAAAAAACTCCTCCCCCTGCTACGCCTCAGTAATCTAATGTATTCATCAATTGTTCTCTTAATTATTCAAAGTTGGTTCAACTTATCATGTTCTGGGTTCTATCCTTTATGTATTTAATCTTCAATTTTATTTATTTGTGTAAGCGATATTTTTGACAACCTTTAACACACTTAAAGAGCCGCTTTCACCGTCTTCCCTCCAGCTGTTTCCTGTTGCTCGCTCTCTTCTTCTCTTATCTGATCATCTCGAGCACGTCTTGTACAACACTGTTACTTTTGCAGGCACACATTCGGTTACAAGCTCAACCACATTTTGCCCTATATACAGTGGGGCAAAAAAGTATTTAGTCAGCCACCGATTGTGCAAGTTCCCCCACCTAAAATGATGACAGAGGTCAGTAATTTGCACCAGAGGTACACTTCAACTGTGAGAGACAGAATGTGAAAAAAAAATCCATGAATCCACATGGTAGGATTTGTAAAGAATTTATTCGTAAATCAGGGTGGAAAATAAGTATTTGGTCACCTCAAACATGGAAAATCTCTGGCTCTCACAGACCTGCAACGTCTTCTGTAAGAAGCTTTTCTGTCCCCCACTCGTTACCTGTATGAATGGCACCTGTTTGAACTCATCATCTGTATAAAAGACACCTGTCCACAGCCTCAAACAGTCAGACTCCAAACTCCGCCATGGCCAAGACCAAAGAGCTTTCGAAGGACACCAGGAAAAGTATTGTAGACCTGCACCAGACTGGGAAGAGTGAATCTACAATAGGCAAGCAGCTTGGTGTGAAAAAATCAACTGTGGGAGCAATCATCAGAAAATGGAAGACATACAAGACCACTGATAATCTCCCTCGATCTGGGGCTCCACGCAAGATCTCATCCCGTGGGGTCAAAATGATCATGAGAACGGTGAGCAAAGATCCCAGAACCACACGGGGGGACCTGGTGAATGACCTGCAGAGAGCTGGGACCAAAGTAACAAAGGTCACCATCAGTAACACACTACAACGGCAGGGAATCAAATCCCGCAGTGCCAGACGTGTTCCGCTGCTGAAGCCAGTGCATGTCCAGGCCTGTCTGAAGTTTGCCAGAGAGCACATGGATGATACAGCAGAGGATTGGGAGAATGTCATGTGGTCAGATGAAACCAAAGTAGAACTTTTTGGTATAAACTCAACTCGTCGTGTTTGGAGGAAGAAGAATACTGAGTTGCATCCCAAGAACACCATACCTACTGTGAAGCATGGGGGTGGAAACATCATGCTATGGGGCTGTTTTTCTGCCAAGGGGACAGGACGACTGATCCGTGTTAAGGACAGAATGAATGGGGCCATGTATCGTGAGATTTTGAGCCAAAACCTCCTTCCATCAGTGAGAACTTTGAAGATGAAACGAGGCTGGGTCTTCCAACATGACAATGATCCAAAACACACCGCCCGGGCAACAAAGGAGTGGCTCCGTAAGAAGCATTTGAAAGTCCTGGAGTGGCCTAGCCAGTCTCCAGACCTCAACCCCATAGAAAATCTGTGGCGGGAGTTGAAAGTCCGTGTTGCTCGGCGACAGCCCCAAAACATCACTGCTCTCGAGAAGATCTGCATGGAGGAATGGGCCAAAATACCAGCTACTGTGTGTGCAAACCTGGTAAAAACCTATAGTAAACGTTTGACCTCTGTTATTGCCAACAAAGGTTATGTTACAAAGTATTGAGTTGTATTTTTGTTATTGACCAAATACTTATTTTCCACCCTGATTTACGAATAAATTCTTTACAAATCCTACCATGTGGATTCATGGATTTTTTTTTTCACATTCTGTCTCTCACAGTTGAAGTGTACCTCTGGTGCAAATTACTGACCTCTGTCATCATTTTAGGTGGGGGAACTTGCACAATCGGTGGCTGACTAAATACTTTTTTGCCCCACTGTAGGTGTCTCACTCTCCATATGTTTCCTGTCGACTTATTCATGGCATGAATATCTTTAACACCTTCTGCATCACTACTTGCTAAGCAAAGACAAAGCAAAATGTTTCACCTCTACCCTAGAAATAAATCTACGTAATATCTGTGACCATAAGCGTGCATGCATTGACCTTTTACTGCACTCTAAGTCACCTTTCACAACAGATCATCTCTTCATGAGCACTTTTTCAGTATGTGTAAGAAAGTGTGCATTATAACCGCTTATTCTACTAAAAGATCAAAGAGAAAACAAACATTTTCAACGTCACTTCCTCTGCCTCCGATATCGGTCATCCTACCTTTTCGACAGATTTAAAAGCCTCTAAGCCCAGGTTTGCCCACCTTGCTGTTCAATTGACCGTTCTCTGTCCAGGACAGCGGCCCGATTTCTAAGTCTTATGTTAATTTATAAGCGCTTCCCGCAGCTTAACAGGAAGCTCCACTTAACCGGCGTCTAAGTATCCCACTTTTTTTTTAAACAATGTCTTTTTTATTAAGAGGTTTCCTTTTGTACACATAAACATCAACATATATATTATACATATAGACAGAAAGAAAAGAGAAGGATTACAGATGATCTGTACATTAAGGGTTTTTTTTTTTTGTGTCCCGTTTGGATCTATAGCCATCAGAATTGTTGTCTTAAGGCCAAGAAAGATGCCAAGCGGATTTATTTTACCAAGTGGATCATCATGGCCTTGCGATATTGGTCCATTTGATTGACCTTTATTATAATTATGAATTTATTTTATTTACAGTTGCTACAAACGGGACAGACATGACTGGGGGATAGGACAGGGAGAAAGAATGAAAGAAAGAGAGGGAGAGAAAGAAAACCAAAGGGGAGAAGAGACGGTGAGAAGGGGGGGGAAGAAAGAAAAAAAACAAACAAAAAAAAACAAAAAAACACCTGGGTCACCTGTATGGAGAAGAAAAACAGAAGAGAAAGCAAACAACAAAGAGCAACATAATAAAAAAAACGGCACCATCACAATAAACTAGCTAGCAGTAGATACTAAATAATAAACGATATTGTGCAGCACAATGTGCTTTGAGGCAGCAGCCAAGAAAGCTGTAGTCCGCGTCTGTGAATATCCGTGTGTACACCTGTGTGCATACCTGTGTGGATCAGCATGCTTGCATTCCAAAGGTTTCTCCATGTAATGATCTGCTAGAGGGTGTGGGGGGGCCACAGCCCCGTCCACCAGGGCATGAAGCAGGTATGGAGGAGATCAAAACTCCAGACATCCAGAGGCCCCCAGAACACAACAGACCAAGGAAGACCAACAGAGGGGCAGCCGCGCCACTGTCCCAGTAAGAGCTGAGGAGAGTCCCAGATGAGGGCTCACTCAGCAGCCACGGAGCAGAAGCCAGGGGGAGTTGCAGTGACGCGCCCGTGAGCTCCGCCGGCAGCCAGCTGTGCCTGAGTGACCGAGCCCCAGGCCAAGAGGCCGGGGGCACCCCACCTCCGAAGTGGCCCGAGCGAGCCCCAGGCTCCAGGCCCCGATAAGCGGCCGCCAAGGAGTGAGCCGGTGTGTACCCGGACGCCCACCCCCAGACACAAAGAACCACCAACGCACCGACACCTGAGGGAGTCCGCCACTGGCAGGGGAAGTGGTGGTGGGTGGAGATAGGCCTCCAAACCTTGGAGGGCCTGAGATGTCCCCAGAGAGGTGGCGTCTGATACCCAACCTGACATATAGACACAAACATTCCCACCCTCATGCTCTCATATGCACTTACTCCACACTCAACCAACGTGGAGACAGACATAAAGAGACGCTGTACACACGATCACACTCCCCAAGCGTACTCTACGAACCGGGTCTAGGTACCCTTGCCCCTGGAGGGGGGAACTGCACCCAGACCCAGGTGGTCTGTACATTAAGGTTAAGTAGTACATTTAAGCTGTGAAATGAGTCCAAAAATGTATCTTCGGCTGTGAAATAAAAGAAAAAAAAAGAAAAAGAAAAAAGGGAAAGAAAGAGAAAAAAAAAGAATATAAACAAATGTATAATATATCCCAAAGTAACATAATCCCTGCAAAACAATCCCATTCATTCCCACCCAGGTCACTGCCTGCACCCGCACACTGTATTTCCACACCTGACTTAAGAGAGTTCGCTGAAAAATTCTTATAGATTTTCAAAAGCATCAAGGAAGGGTCCCCACATGTCTTGAAATTTCCCAGTGGAGTTCTGAAGTGAGTGTCTTATCTTTTCCAGTTTTAGACAGGCCATGAGGTCATATAACCACTGTTTGTGAGTGGGAGGGGCAGCGTCCCGCCACCTCAGTAGGATTGCCCTTCTGGCCAACAGGGAACAGAATGATAATGCCTGTTTTTTAGAGGCCGGTAGAAGCACCTCATTCCCACTGATGCCAAACAGAGCAAGAAGGGGGCCGGGGGCCAGCGTCACACTGAGAATTCTGGACAGGGTACGAAAAACCTCTGACCAGAACTGAGTGAGATTGGGACAAGACCAGTACATGTGGACCAGTGAGGCTTCAGCAGTTTTGCATCTGTCACAGTATGGAGTGATTTCAGGGTAGATACGGGATAATCTGGATTTTGAGAAATGGGCTCTATGCACCACTTTGAACTGGATTAAACAATGGCGGGCACATAGTGATGTAGTGTTGACATGTTTGAGTATAGAGGCCCATGTTTCATCAGAGGTTGTCATGTTTAAGTCTTCTTCCCACAGTGTCTTGAGCTTGGATGAAGAGGTATGTGTCAAATTTAACATTTTATTGTAAAGCAAGGAAATCAGCCCTCTATTGGTTGGATTGAGTTGTAGAATAGTTTCTAGTAGTGTAGGCTCTGGTGGAGGGCTTGAGCCTGAAATCTGGGAACAAATAAAGTGCCTGACTTGCAAGTATCTGAAAAAGTGTGATGGTGGAAGAATATATTTATTAGCAAGTTGTTCAAATGATGCTAGTTTGTTGGCTATGAATAGGTCCTTAAAGCAAGTTATTCCACTTCTGTGCCACTCCGCAAACCCACCGTCCTGGGTAGAAGGTTTAAAGAAATGGTTAGATGCAATGGGGCTGAGGAGGGAGAAGTCACAAAGTTTAAAATATTTCCTAAACTGGCCCCATATTTTTAATGAGTGCACCACTACAGGGTTGGGAATGAAGTTGAATGAAGAGGATGGGAGTGGAGAACAAAGTGCAGCTAGTAAGGATATACTGTTGTCACTATGCAATTCCACAGTGACCCAGTCAGGACAACCACTCCGATTATGGTAAAAATACCAAAACACCAAACATCGTATGTTAGCAGCCCAATAATAAAAACGAAAGTTGGGAAGTGCAAACCCACCCTCAATTTTAGATTTTTGAAGATGCATCTTATTGAGCCTTGGGCGTTTACCCTGCCATAGATAAGATGAGATGACAGAGTCCAGCTTATTGAAAAAAGTGTTGGGAATGAAAATGGGTATGGCCTGGAAAAGGTATAGAAATTTGGGTAGAATGGTCATTTTAATTGAATTGATACGTCCTACCAGAGACATAGAGAGTGGTGTCCAGCAGAGATGGGCAGTAACGCGTTACTTGTAACGCGTTACTGTAATCTGATTACTTTTTTCGAGTAACGAGTAAAGTAAGGGATTACTATTGCAAAATCGGTAATTAGATTACCGTTACTTTCCCGAAGGAACGCTGCGTTACTGCGTTACTAAAACCGTGATTTTTTGCGAGAATGTCTCACGACAGTGACGTAAGCGAGTGCGCCGTTAGTGACAACAGCTGTGTGCAGATCAACAATGGATCACATATCGAGTGCGGGAGAGAGTATGAGCATGCAGCGTTTAAAGCGTGGAAGTACTGACCTTACTTTGAGTTTGATTCCATAAAAAGTGACAAAAACATTAGCGTCCATCGTGCGTGGGAAGAAAACTTCTTTTTACAGCGAAAAAAACCCCTAAACTTCCAAGGAAGCACCAAGAGCGCAACGACGTAATGGGAAACTCACAGAGACACTGCCGTATCCTTCCACTGACCGCTACACACCTGCACCAGGGTAAACCTCCGCCTACTGCAGTCCTGCTTTACAGGTGAAAATAGAGCAACAGGACCGCTGAGTCTTTGACTTTATTTATGTTCTGCTGTGTTTTACTTGCATCTATTTGAAAGAGTGAGTGTAAACACAAAAAATTATTTTATTTTATGTGCTGGAATGTGCAGAAAATAGGTTTAAATGTTAAACTCATTTATTCAAGTCAGAGAATGTTGCATATAATTAAATTTTTGCTTGATGCATAAAGTTAAAAGATTAAAAATGATAAAACAAGTTAAAAAAGAGACTTTTCCATTTGATTACATTTTGTATGATGGATTATGTAGAAAAAGTAGAATTGGGCTAAAAGATCTATCGCTTTATCACCTCTTCAGGTTGTAAATCGTGTTTTTAAAAAGTAACTAAGTAACTAAGTAACTAAGTAATTAATTACTTTTGAAAATAAGTAATCAGTGAAGTAACGGGATTACTTTTTTGGGGAAGTAATCAGTAATTAGTTACTGATTACTTTTTTCAAGTAACTTGACCAACACTGGTGTCCAGTGGGTAAGGGACCGCTTCACTTGGTTCAGCAATGCACTCACATTTTCTGTGAAAAGGTTTTTATGTTTTTTTGTCACTGTGATTCCCAAATATGTAATTTTTGTCCTTTCAACTCTGAAGGGCAAGCAGGTGAAGTCTAACATACTGGCTTTGCTACTTAGCGGGAAGAGCTCACTTTTATTAAGGTTCAGTTTATACCCTGAAATCTGACCAAATTGACTAAGCAGATTCAATGCAGATGGTAGTGAGGCTAAGGGCTTAGAAATAAAGAGCAGGAGATCATCTGCATAGAGCGAGACCTTATGTTCTGTATTGTTTCTCCAAATGCCGTGTACCTCTTTGCAACTGCGGAACGCAATGGCAAGGGGTTCTATGGCCAGATCAAAAAGCAGGGGGCTGAGAGGACATCCCTGGCGTGTGCCTCTGTGAAGTTTGAAGGGTTTTGACAATTGGAGGTTAGTTCGTATTGTAGCAGATGGTTGAGAATAGAGTAATTTGATCCATGAAGTAAATTTCGCTCCAAAGCCAAATCTATCAAGGACTGCAAAGAGATAATCAAACTCAACTCGATCAAAGGCCTTTTCAGCGTCAAGCGAGACCACACATTCATCAGAGTCTGTAGAGCTGGAGTAGACTATGTTAAATAGCCTCCTTATGTTAAAATATGAATGACGACCTTTAATGAAGCCTGTCTGGTCTTTCGAAATAATTTTTGGAAGAACTATTTCTAGTCTACGGGCAAGTATCTTGGCTAATATTTTAGCGTCTGTGTTCAGTAGAGAAATGGGTCTATAGGAGGCACATTCCAACGGATCTTTTCCTTTCTTTTTAATAAGTGTAATACAGGCTTCATAGAATGATTGAGGAAGAGATCCTTGTTCCTTGCAGTCCGTGAGGGTTGCACTAAGCTGCGTGGACAGTAATGAAGAGAAGTGTTTGAAAAATTCTGACGGAAAGCCATCCGGACCTGGACACTTACCAGAATGCATCGAAGCTATAGCCAAGGAAACTTCTAACTGGGAGATGGGTTCATCCAGCCTTGTTTTAAGTTCTGTTGGAATTTCAGGAATGTTAAGTTTAGCTAAAAACTCGTTAATTGCATTACAGTCAGTTTGGGACTCTGAGGTGTAAAGCTGTGAGTAAAAATCCCTGAACACTTCATTGATTTTTTCATGATCTGTGACTATGTTGCCATCTTGTGCTCAAGAACTTCTACTCCTGCACCATCGAGAGCGTCCTGACGTCAAACATCTGCACCTGGTTTGGGAACAGCACCAAGCAGGACAGACGAGATCTGCAAAGGGTGGTGCGCTCGGCAGAACGCATCATTCAATCAGAGCTCCCTGACCTGCTGTCCATCTACACCAAGTGGTGCAAGTCCAAAGCTAGGAAGATTATGATGGACCTCTCCCATCCCAACAATGGACTCTTCTCACTGTTGAGGTCTGGGAAGCGCTTCCGCTCCCTTAAGGCCAAAACAGAGAGAATGAGGAGGAGCTTCTTCCCCCAGGCTATTCGGGCCCTGAACCAGGTGTAGGACTGGACTCTCCCAAACACGTCACTATAAGACTGGACTCTCACACACGTCACCACACGCACCACCACACATTTCCTATAATCCTATAATTCCTATAATTTACAATCCTTATCTTTATAATCTCTTCTGCTATTTGCACATTTTTACTGTAAATTCCTAAGTTAATTTGTAAATTTTTGTAGTAAATTGTAAATATTGTAAAACTTTTCTTCTGTCATTTAATGGTCGGGCATTGTACAGCTACAAGCATTTCACCCCCATGTCATACTGTGTATGGTTGTGTGTGTGTGACAAATAAAATTTGAATTTGAATTTGAATTTGTTGTCGAATTTTAAGAATACTTTGCCTTGCCCGAGAACCTTTTAGAAGGCTCGCCAGTAATTTATCAGGTTTGTCACATGCATATAAAATTTGGATTTGTCATGTAAGAGTAAACGTTCAGTCGAGTACGTTGTGAGTAGGTCAAGTCTTGTTTTAAGTTCTACACGCTTTTTAAATATTTCATGACTCTGTTTGAGAGCATACTGTTCATCAGTCTCCTTAATCTGTTGCATTAACTTGTTCCTTTCATGGGTGGACTGTTTTTTAATTCTTGCCGAATAAGCAATAATCTGGCCTCTGATATACGCCTTAAAGGCATCCCATACGACAAGGCTGGAAGTCTCTGGGGAAGAGTTGGTGGCAAAGTAAAAGCGTATCTCATCCTGGATAAACTTTACAAAATTTTCATCCGACAGGAGGGTCGAGTTGAAACGCCATTGTGCAGCTTTAACAGGAGGATGTGGAAGAGACAGAGACAAAGTAAGAGGGGCGTGATCTGAAATAACTATGCTATGGTAGGCACAGGAGTGGACCTGCTGCAGACAATTAGTGTCAATGATAAAGTAATCAATTCTTGAATATGTATGGTGCACATGTGAAAAATAGGAGTAATCTCTTTTATGAGGATTTAGAGTACGCCAAACATCACACATTCCATATTCTGATAGAAAGGCATGAATGACAGATGCAGATTTGCTTAAAACATTGCTCTTAGTGGATGAGCGATCCAGGGCTGGGTCTAACCAGCAGTTAAAATCACCCCCCAGAAAAAGAGAGTAGACATTTAAGTCGGGCAAAGAGGAGAATAGTTGTTTAAAGAAATTCTCGTCATCTGTATTAGGAGCATACACATTTACTAGAGCAACAAGACTGTTATACAGTTTCCCACTGACAAGATAAGATAAGATAAGATAGAACTTTATTAATCCCTCGGGTGGGTTCCTCTGGGAAATTCGACTTCCAAAAAAAGCACAGCAACGACCGAAGTTACAGTTACAGAATTGTTATATATATATACACACACACACACACACACACACACACATATATAAATACAGAGACAAATATAAATAAAATATACAAAGGGGATAAATAGAATAAATAGGAATAAAAAATAAAAATACAAGTGAATTGCACATTTCAAGTATTGAGTCTGTTGCACTGTTGACTATTTACAAAAAGTATTGCACAAGGTATTGTACAGTGAGGTGAAGAGGCACTACAGCTTAGTTGTTCCCCCCTCCTTTGTCCTCCTGTCTCCCCTCCCTCTCCCCTCCAGAGAGGAGTTAAACAGTCTGATGGCGTGTGGGACAAAGGAGTTTTTAAGTCTGTTAGTTCTTGTCTTGGGGAGAAGCAACCTGTCACTGAACAGACTCTTCTGATTGTTTATGGCCGTGTGCAGAGGATGCCCAGCATTGTTCATAATGTCCATCAGTTTCTTTAATGTCCTTTTCTCTGCCACTGTCACCAGAGTGTCCAGCTTCATGCCGACCACAGAGCTAGCCTTCCTGATCAGTTTCTCCAGCCTGGATGAGTCCCTCTTTGCTGTGCTGCTCCCCCAGCACACCACAGCATAGAAAAGTACTCCAGAAACCACCGACTGGTAAAACATCCTCAGGAGCTTCCTGCAGATGTTAAAAGACCTCAGCCTCCTGAGGAAGTACAGTCGGCTTTGGGCTTTTTTATACAGGTGCTCTGTGTTGCATGACCAGTCCAGTTTATTGTCCACCCACAGCCCGAGGTACTTGTACTTGTTGACCACCTCCACCTCCTCCCCCTCTATCTGAACCGGCAGTGGACCTTCTCTGGACCTCCCGAAGTCCACAACCAGTTCCTTAGTCTTTGAGGTGTTGAGTTGCAGGTGGTTTGTGTGACTCCATGCGACAAAGTTCCTCACCAGACTTCTGTACTCCTCTTCCTGATCATCCCAGATACACCCCATGATGGCCGTGTCATCTGCAAACTTCTGAATGTGGCATAATTCAGAGTTGTAGCAGAAGTCAGAGGTGTACAGGGTGAAGAGAAGAGGGGACAGCACAGTTCCCTGTGGTGCTCCTGTGCTGCTGACCACAGTGTCAGACGTGATGTCCTTCAGCCTGACGTACTGTGGTCTGTCGGTGAGGTAGTCGGAGATCCAAGCCACCAGGCAGGGGTCCACCTCCATCCTGTTCAGTTTTTCCTGAAGCATACAGGGCCGGATGGTATTAAAGGCACTGGAAAAGTCAAGAAACAGGATCCTGACCGTGCCTTTTCCCCCATCCAGGTGTGAGTGGGCTCTGTGTAGGAGGTACAGGATGGCATCCTCCACTCCGACACCCACCTTGTATGCAAACTGTAGTGGGTCCTGGGCATGTTGTACCTGTGGTCGGAGGAGGTTGAGGAAGAGCCGCTCTAGAGTCTTCATAAGATGTGATGTCAGTGCCACCGGTCGGAAGTCATTCAGCTCATTGGGCCGGTTCTTTTTGGGGACCGGGACGATGCAGGATGTCTTCCATAGGGCGGGCACTCTCCCCAGTCGCAGACTGAGGTTGAAGACTCGTTGTAGCGGCTCCCCAAGTTCAGCAGCACACGCCTTAAGCATCCTAGGACACACCTTGTCTGGGCCTGCTGCCTTTCTGGGGCGAAGCTTCCTCAGTTGCCTCCTGACCTGATCCACTGTGACACTGGGAGGTGTTTGGGAGGAGGGGAGGGGGGGAGATGTCTTGCTGCTGAGAGAGGGATCGGAGGAGGGGAGTGTCATGGTGTCAGGAAGGGGGGGAAGCGAGGGAGGCAGGAGAGTGGGGAGAGGACTCTGTAGTGAAGGTGAGGGTGAGGGTGGGGGGGTTGTGGGCTGGTCAAACCTGTTGAAGAAGTTGTTGAGTTCGTTTCCCTTCTCCACAGTCCCCCCCCACTGTGCTTTTCTTGGTGTTGTGGCCTGTGATGGTTTTCACACCATTCCAGACCTCCCTCATATTGTTCCTCTCCAACTTCTGCTCCACCTTCCTCCTGTAGGTGTCCTTTGCTTCCCTCAGGCAGCGTTTCACCTCCCGCTGTGCTGCTTTCATCTCCTCTTTCACTTTGCTCCTGAAAGCCTTCTTCTTCATGTTGAGGACTATGACTATGACATATCTACCATATTTGTCTGCTATGACATTGTGGGCCTCAAAGGGAATGTTCTGCCTGACCAATATAGAGACCCCACGTGCCCTAGCTTGGAAAAGTGAGTGAAAACACTGGCCCCTCCAACGGGAGAAGAGACGGACATTATCAGAGGCCCTGACGTGGGTCTCCTGCAGGAAAGCCACGTCAGTGTTACGGTGTTTAACATGTGACAAAACCCTCCGTCTCTTGACTGGATGATTTAGACCTTTAACATTCCAGCTTAGAAAGTTCAATTGCAGACTCATCTGATTTGTAGAGCAAAGAAACTATGCACACTGGCCTTAGATGATAAGAACAGAATAACTTTACAGTGGGTGGAAATTAGTTCAGAACAGGTTAAAAAAAAAGAACAGTGTATGAGGTTCAAAGCAGTGACCCTTACCCTCCCCAAACCCTCCCCACAACAGAAAATGGCTGCCAAAAAAAAGAACAAGAACAAGCAGCGAGCTCTTCAAACTTAACATATTTAGAGTGTTACTCCTCCTGTCTATGATACCAATAACCTAGGTATTGAAGCAGTCGAACCACTGCTCCGGTGGCCATAGCATAGTAAGCTGAAACCCCTTATAATACTGTTAAGTTTCGAAACTGTATCAGCCACCAAGTCCAAATGTAATTGCTGGAGTGTTTCAAAGCAGAGTCCAAGTATGTAAACAAACAACCAAACACAAAAAGATGATGTAGTTCAATAAGTACTACCGTTATAACTGAATTATTGAATAAGAACAGACAGAAGGCTACGAGTAGATAACAAAACTCCCCGTCTCCGTGCAACAGGTATTACGTCATTAGCCAACGGGTAGAAGTCAATGAGGTTGTCTCCTTATTTAACAAAGAAAACAAAATAAGATTATCGAGTTAAATTAAAGTAATAATCAGCATTTCAGTGCTATAGCACTCAGACTACATCGCTACACTCGGAGAGGAAAATCGTGGATCCCGACTGCGCCTCCATACCTATATGGAATGTTTGGTACCTGCATTTGGTGCCATTGTTTTATCAGTAATAATTCTTCACGGGGCTTCCGGAGCCTTTGGGAGCCTCTCAATGTACTGTTGAGCCTGGTCCACGGAGCTGAAAAACTTTCTGGCGCCTCTGGCCTGCGTTATGCGAAGCCGTGCTGGGAAGAGGAGAGCCGGCCTCAGGCCTCGCCCGTAGAGCTCCGACATAATGTCCTTGTACTGCGCCCGCTGATTGAGGACCTCGGGGCTGTAGTCTTCCACAATTCGGATAGGCACGCCTCGGTAGTCGAATTTCCCTCTCCTCCTAGCTTCTCGGATGATGAGGTCCTTGATCTGGTATCGGTGCAGGCGGATGATCACCGGGCGAGGTGGGCGTCCCACGGGCGGCTTCGCTGCGAGGGAGCGGTGCGCTCTATCGAGCTCCGGTGGAGACTGAAGTATTTCTTTGCCCAATAACTCACAGAGAAGGTTGGAAAAGAAGTGAGTGGGGCGCCCACTTTCAGTGTCTTCAGGCAGTCCAAGGACGCGGATGTTCTGACGCCTGCTACGGCTCTCCAGGTCAGTGACTTTGTTCTTTAGCTGGTTGTTGTCTTCGCGAAGAGCGGCACACGTGTTTTCAAGGTCAGCGACACGTTGGCTCAGGTCTTCAGTTGCAAGCTCCAAGGATGAAACTCTCTCGGCCTGTTCCTCTTGGGCTTGTCGTACCTGGTCCAGTTTTGAATCGAGGGCGTTAAATGAGGTCTTAAATTCAGATGCCAACTCTCGGTGCTGCTGGAGCAGCGTGGTGATAGCCTCCAGTGTTAAGCTAGCGTCCTCCTTTTTGTTCGCTTTTGCACTCTTAGCAGCCATTGGAAAGGGTCAAAAGTGTTCAAAACACTAGAAAAGTAGTTACGAGTGTAAGCGACTTAAAGGTGGCAGTTGAAGGGGTGAAACTGGTCAAAGCGGAGTTAAGTTCACCACAGCAGCTCGTTCCTGCGTCTATTCGGGTCGCATGCTGACCGGAAGTCCTAAATATCCCACTTTAAGCTTTACTTAAAGCTTACCTGTCAGCCACGTTGAAATGGTCACGCCTGAGGCCCGCTCTTTACTCAAACAGCACGGTAAAGAAGTGGTCCTTGACCACTTGGTTTTTAATGGGTTCCCGAAGTCCCGCGGGTGCCACTCGGGCTAACTGGACGCCGCCAGGCCTGACCACGCATCTGTGATCAGGAGTCGATGCCACACGCTGAGCAACCGCGCTCCTAGGGATTACCGTCCCCGTCCTAAATAATTTAAATAAATTTAAAAGCACCACTGTCGATTCCACAGTTAAATTATCTGGTGCCCGAGTCCAACCCTGCTAATCAATGTGGGAATAAAATCCCCTATCCAAATGTCCTAATCTAATCTCGTTTCTTGGCTGACGTAACACATTCACACACATAACACACCAACTTCAAACAGACGTCACATCAACTTTGAAATTCACCCCAGCATTAATCACAATAAGCTTTCATCAAATATTCCCCAGACTCTACTTTTATTTATCACAAATTATTACAATAGGGTTTTACCATGGGTGTTTGTGTAACTATTGTCACTGAATAAAAGCCTGCTTGGGGACGCTGGATTTTTGGAGTTGTCTGGGATCATGTGAGGAGCTTGTAGCTCCAAGATCCTGATCCGACACTTCCCTTGCAAGTTTAAAACCGATCGAGCTCTGATCGTCTTGATTCGTTCATGGTGATAAATCTCTGAACTAGTGGAGCCTGCGAGTGCAGACCTAACAGTAGCGATAGTGTCTGTCTCCTGAATCCAAACTGGAAGCTGATTCCACAGAAGAGGGGCCTGAAAACTGGATTCTACCTGGTGCGCTGTGCTGATCATGCGTGTTCATATACGTGGCAACAGCAGACGTGCGTAGATCAACAATGGGTAATATGGAGTGCAGGAGAGAGTACGACCATGCAGCGTTAAAAGCGTGGAAGTACTTATATTACTTCAAGTGTTATTCTGTAAAAAGTGGCAAAAACATTAGCGTCCGTTGTACACTCTGCGAAAAATTACACTTCAAATCTGAACAAGCACCTAGCACGCTACCATGGGAACGGAAATTCACAGAGAAACCACCAGATCCCCCACTGATATGACCACCGGCCCCACTCCTGCTAAACAGGTGAAAATAGATTTTTTCACATAGTTTTTTTTTAAAAACTGTTGTATAGAATTACATTTTTGCTTGATGCGATTTCCCTAAAATTAAGAGATTAAAAATAATAAAACAATTTTTAAAAAGAGACTTTTCCATTTGACTGAATTTTTATATGATGGATTATGCATAAAAATAGAACTGGGCTGAAAGGTCTATTGCTTTATTAAGTATTCAGGTGTGTACCAAAAAGTAACTAAGTAATAAGTAAATAATTACTTTTGAAATTAAGTAATCAGTAATGTAACGGTATAACATTTTTTGAGAAGTAATCAGTAATAAGTAACTAATTACTTTTTTCCAAGTAACTTGAACAACACTGATCCACACACAAACACTAGAGAACAATCAGCCACCGCTTCTATTCTTACAAACGTCACAATTTGCAATAATAACAGTTTGAATGTTTTTATTCACATGAAAGTGTTTCTACATATGAATCATTAACAACTGTCAGATTTAATGTGATTTCTAAACAGAGAAAATCTCAGCTTTGTGTTTTGTGTTCGCATTAGACCTGATATAACAAAGAAAAGAAAGAAAGAAAGAAAAGATTTTTTTCTCATCAAAGTTTATAAATCAAGTGTACAGTTAGCTTTGATTTAGAAGCAGTGCAGTATGAAAGAGATGTTTCACAGAACATTTACCAGAGACAGACGCTGACTAATATGCTACAGTTCATCTTTATTCTTTTCTAGTTGTGTTAGTGTTGCCATAACTCTGCGTAGGTTCTCTTCATTGTGATTGATTTCTGCAGCTGTTGTCTCAAAGTACTTATTCATGTACTCCTTGCCGGCTCCCACGAAAGTCTGTAGGTCATCCATTAAATCCAGCACTGGTGTAAGCAGTGATGTAAAACGTTTCACTGACTTCAAAAGTTCGTACAAAGGATCCATGAGACGTTTAACATCATCAAGGACAGCAGGAACATAGGCTTTGTCTAAATTATTTTCAGCCTGGAGGACAAAAATAAACCAAATTAATGTAACAAAATATACAAAAGTATGTAGTGTAAAGAGTGCAAACAGACTTTTGTATGATGGGAAATTGTTTTTTTGTTTTAGTTGTCATAGCAAAGCATGTTTTTCTGTTTGGAGTCTGTCAACATCCATGTCATTGACAGACTCACCTTCCTTCTTGCTGTTTCCTTTTGTAATTTTTCAACGTTTCCTTTCAGCTCCTCCTGCAAAACCAGAAAGAACGTCAACAAACATGCGTGCGAAACATGTAACTGGGACAAAATGAGCATTTTAAAAGTAAGGAGAAAAGCTTAACCAGTGATCGGACGGTCATGATTTAATGGTAAAGGTGGTTAATTAAAAGTTACATTCTTTATTAAAACAACAACAACAAAAAGAAAGTTAACAGTCAGTTTACCAGTTCGCCCTTGTTTATCAGTGAACTTGAAAGATGGAGCAGACACAGCAAAATCCTAACTAAGCCTTCGGTAGTTGTGACACCACTCATGGTCAACTGTGCCGCTGCCATCAAAGTTTCTGAAACACATGAGAAAGTATCAATAAGGATTTAAGGAAATAAAGATTTGTAAAGAAATGTACAAAGAGAACTTTCTAAGTTTAAGAGATGTTGCATGAAAATCTGCCTGCAATATGTTTTGAGTCAAAGCACCTCTTTCATTTGAATTCCAAAAAGTCACGTTCTGCTTACATGAAAATATCAGCTTCTTTTACATGAACTACTGTGACCTTGAAAGACCTTCCACAGTGAAAAAAACGAAACAGAGACTATATTCAGAATATGCATGTGCGTGCATGGATTTATACTAGCTGTCTGTGTATCCTAAATGCACAGACACTGTGGGTACATCAGGGAGTGCATCTGAGATCAGATATAAGATAAGATAAGATAAGAATAACTCGTTATTGTCATTGCACATTCATATTTGGTACAATAGTACAATGGAATTGGAAACTGTCCCACATCGGCACTAAACACAACTAAACACAACACAACATGTAGTGGATTTTTAAAAAGTGAAAATAAAAAAAGGATGAATTAATAAATGACACAATGAATGTTTATTGCGCATAAAACTAAAACTAAAACCTCTGGAAAAGGCTGCTGCTGCTGCCATCGCTTGTAAAAGTGGACCAAGTGCTCAGCTTGAGAAAAAGTTGAGAAAACAGAGAAATTTGGAACAATAGATTTTTAAAAATGCTGCAAATGCTTTATATACAAAGTGACTCAACCCACAGGGAACACAGTCAGATGTGAGTCGCCCTTTCACTTTTGTTTTCAACAAAGTGTTTCTGTCCAGGGTGTACCCCGCCTCTCACCCTATGATAGCTGGGATAGGCTCCAGCGCCCCCGCGACTCTGAACAGGATAAGCTGAAGCGAATGGATGGATGGATGGTGTCATGGCTACTGAACGGACCCACGCGCAGACAGTTCTTTCAACGAAACAAAAAGGGGATTTATTTACAATAGGGATCACCTTAGTGCAAAATATATGTACAGTGAGTTGGGAGGGGGTCCAGGGCTCCAGGGAGAGAGGGGGGGGGGGGGGAATCCACACACACGCTTCCTCTTCCACTCAGTCACCGCCACCGCTCCTCCGCACACACGCACTCCTCTTCAGCCGCACTCGCTCCAACACTCCACACACTGCCCCACTTGGACAGGTCCGGTGATTCGGTCCAGAATCTACAGAAGACAGAAGGTCAAGGTTAGTTCCACAACATAAAACACGTGTAAGCGATCCTTCTTTGAATATGCCGCGAGCACGAACTCAGGTGGTTCGACGTTCCAGCGGTGAGCTGCTCTGTGCCACTGCCTTAAATAGCAGCTGGGGAAATCAGCCGGATCAGCCGCAGGTGGACACCATCCACAGGGGTGCGTGGGCCAAGAGTGAGAGCCCGTAATGAGCTCCACCCAGGCAGAGAGGAGGAGGAGAGACAAAAAAAACCAAAACTAACAACAACAAAACCTGTAGCGAGCGTGGGCCAACCAGAGAGACACGGGGACCGTGACAGATGGTTTCTGTTTGTCTAGTCTGCTTTATAGGAATAGAAGCCCATCAGCTATTGTTATGACATACCATGACAAAACACGCTTTTCTTTCAGTTTGACACTTCATAAAACGTGTCATAAGTGGATTGTGAATTATGTTATATATTTTTATTAGTGTTTAAGAAGTGTCCTGATTTCGTATTTGAGGTAAGAGACAAACGACTGGAGGTCCATTGTGCGTCAAAACAATGATTTTATTAAAGCACACACGTGTGTGGGAAAGATGAGCTCTGCAAAACATCAGCCTCGATCTCCCCAGAACAGTAAACGAGCAGTCATATATATAACATAGTCGATGACAAGCATCATGCGTCAAAGCAGATAAGAAACATGCATCAGTTCCAGTAATTCCGACCTTGGACATATTCTAAAAAAGAACAGTTCCTTCCTCTGTTCCTCCGCCACCGCCAGATGCTTCCTGTTATTTCACTTACTGCACTTCACTTATTTGTGGAACTAAACTGTCACGTATGCAGGTAAAACAACTTTGCAGTTTCGAGCAAAACAAGTCTATATACTGTGTATGTGTGTTCAGGCAGACTATGTGTCTTGACCTCAGTGCATGACCTCACTCGACAAACAAAGACATCTTAGAAGTATACTTCCTGACTCCGTTCGAGTCATCTGTTACTAGGCAAACTCCAATGCAGCAGGCTGCTGAACACACACAGGCCTCTATTCTGTTTACAGGTTATATGTAGTGTATTGTATTGTAAGCATGTATGCAATTCTTTCATGGCTCCAGGTCACCTTAACTTCCTATTGATCGGCCAGACGTCGCGCTGACCGAAGCTTCAGACCATTAATTAACTTGACCGAGCTTCAACTCTTTAATTAGCACAAAATGCAATATGGATAACATGGTTACAGTTGCACCTGCAATGAAAGATTATTATGTAATTATGCTCACACCTGAAATACAAACTTTAATGTAACATCAACAGTTTCAATAAATGCTCTAATGAAATGATAATGATAAATGATACGTAATGCAACAGTAATGATAATGTTATGAATAGTAACAGTAAAATAATATTCTAATCTCTACACTCCTCCTCTTTGGCAGAAGAGGTTTGTTTTCTTTTGGTACAGTATGACTCTCAACTTGCTATACTAGTTACATACTTGTAATTCTTTCAGTTTAAGGGAAGAAAGAAAATAATATATACTAGGCTTTTATAAAGCATGTCTGCTATATTCAAATGATAGAAGATTCTTTTAAAAAGTACACACAGAGCAGTTAGTATGATATGATTTATTTTAACTTTATTTATTTAGGGCCAGCCCTCATTGTTGTTGTTGAGAATTCAAGTTAAATAGAATGTGTCCTTATAGTATGTCCAATAAATCTCTACTGAATTAATCCTAGAATAAAATCTAGAATCAAGCACACAAACAGATGATTCTCTGAGCGTTCAAGACAATCTTTCACACATTCTTCTTCATCTAGTTGCTCTGATGTGTGACTTTGTGAAAAAAGACTTGCTGGACTGTTTGTGTGGCTCGTTGGTCTAGGGGTATGATTCTCACTTTGGGTGTGAGAGGTCCCGGGTTCAAATCCTGGACGAGCCCACGTGTTGTCTATAGAGCCTCTCAGCTGCCACATGCTGTTTAGGCTCCATTTGAAAGAATCTCTGCAGCTGCACACATGTTCCCATAGTCCCTCATACAGGGACAGCTAACAGATCTGATATGAAGGATGTTGTTGGCCTTGTTCTTATTGTTTACCATTTAAATTCTCCAAAAAGTTTTTCTAAGGTAATTATTTGTTATTCAAGATAACACAGAGTTTTATTTTAGATTAAATAAGAGAATTCAATTCAAACGTGTACACAGAACTACTACAATACACAGTTATGTATCATATATTATAAATGTGTAACTCTCTCACACGACTTTAACAATATGCATGTGGAAGAACGCACATCAGTTTTACTGATACACAAAAGGGCCAAAAATAAACATCAGTAAACATTAGTATTTCAGTACCACGAAGGAATCTCTTTCAGTGCATTATGCACACATGTAACTTATGTACCAAGTGAAATAAAATATTACAGATGAAAATTATGTGATGATTTTAACTGCAAAATTCAGATTTTAGGGTCAAAATGTGACTTAATTTGTGGTGTAAGGTTTCTGGTTATGAAGCTTGACGCTGTCATGCTCATCTGTATGACTATATGCTCATGCCACTGTGTTGATTGCAGGTGGGTGCACGCTCCATGTTGCAGGGTTTTTCTTCAGGTACTCTTTTTTTGTCCGCCATGATCTAAACACATGCACCTCATTGGAAGCTCTAAATAACCCACCTAAATTGGTTCTTAATTTAAAATTAAAAGTGATCATCTGAAAATTAGACGAAAGCTTATTTGTGACAATCTAAGAAACATGTAATTGAAGCTGCTCCTCTTTGCTGTGGGCAGGTTTGAGAGCAGCCACCTGGGCTTCGCTGGAGGGCAGCAGGAGCAGCCTCAGCACCTCACTCCTCCTCCGCCTGCAAGCACACCTCTGCTGTGACCTGGAAAATGCCTAAGGAAGCTTTTCCCTTTTCACTTTGGGTGTAAGCGGTCCTGGGTTCAAATCCCTGATGAGCCTGTTTGGTTTTTGGGGCTTTGCTGTTGAACTGTTCATGCAAGTCCTGGGAAACTGTAATTTGCTATTTTCAGATGTCATAAAAACTCCCTCAAAAGCCTTCAGCTGATCCAAAATGCTGGAGCGAGAGTACTGGCAGGGCCTAGAAAGAGAGAGCATAACGTTCAAGACTGAAGATTTTTTATTTGTCACATGCATAGTCATTAAATTACAAAACAAACAGTGAAATGTCTCCTGAACTGCTCCTTTGACTGTACAAAAAAAGACATTATATACAATAAGTAAATAGATTTTAAAAGTCTGGAAATTTTAAATCAAAAATCTGAAAATGTACTTTGTGCAAATGGAGTGTTAAAGTGTCTTGTGCCATATTAGCACAGCAACGTATTGACAGAGCTGTGCAAGTAAACAAGTGACCAGAGTAATATAAACAGAGTAATTCAACTGAGTGACCAGAGAAGTGTAAACAGTAATGCGACCAGGGTAGTGTGAACAGATTGATATAAGGTCCTGTTTCAGTCACTTATTGATGCTATGAGGGGAGTGGGGGCGTGTTCTGGTTTAGGACTCGTACGGCCTGAGGAGAGAAGCTCCTCCTCGAGTGTCTGTTTTGGCCCCGATGGTGTGGAACCTTCTGCCTGATTGCAGAAGTCAAAACATTTTGTTACTGGGATGGGACCAGTCCTTTAATATCTGAGATGCTCTGGACCAACATCTCCTGGTGTAAATGTCCTGTAGGGAAGTTATATTTGTGGATCATACTGTATTTGCATTTGTAACGCAGCAGCGTTCTGACGCACGGATCACTCTGCTTCTCAATCCTGGACACAGTTATTCCCACACCAGGAAGTGATGTTCTGTGTGAGGATGCTCTCCACAGAAAGTTCTGAGGACCACTGGAAAAACCTGCTAACTTCCTGAGTTGTCGGAGACGGTACAGGCGCTTGCCTAGCCTTTTTGGACTGGACGTGAATGTGAGCAGACCATTTCAGGAATGAGGAGATGTGAACACTGAGAAAGACAATGAAGCAGAAACTGCTAAGAGTGGGATTCAAACCCACACCTCCAGGGGAGAGTGAGCACTAAACACAGCACCTTAGACCACTCAGCCATCCTGAAACAGATCGAGCTGAACTGATTTTCTGATAAATCCAGAATCCAGTTTAAAATCCTTCCCTTCACATAAAAAGTCTTGAATGAACCTTTGGTCTAACTGCTCTTCACACCTGACTGGTAACAAGATGGCGCTGCTGTGTGTGGTTGCTCGTCTGTCACTCAGAAGTTTGTTTCTGTTTCTATTATTTCTGACCTGTGTCATTCACCAAACAAAGTCTCTGCTGAGGTATAATCGCCAGACATGATGATCACCTTTTATTGAAAAGGTCGGCACCACCAGGCCTCTTATCACAGCTCCTGACTCTGACCCCTCTGTCTCTGTGTTACTGTCTTGATTAAGGAATACACCTGTTTATTCGGGGATGTGCCAACTTGCACTACGGTGCTAGAGCATGATATTGATGTCCAGGGAGCTAAACCTATTAAGCAGCATCCTTATCGAGCCAGCCCCCATAAGCGCTTGCTCATGAAACAGGAGGCTGACTATCTGCTGCAACATGGCTTAGCGAAGCCCAGTCAAAGCCCCTGGAGCTCGCCTTGTATAGTGGAATCTAAGCCAGATGGCTCACCCCGTTTTATTACAGACTTCCGGAAGGTGAACTCTGTGACTGTGGCTGACTCACATCCTCTCCCAAGAGTTGAGGATTGTGTGGACAGTATTGGACTGCTCAGTATGTCACTAAATTAGATCTTCTTAATGGTTACTGGCAGGTCCCTTTAACTGAACGTGCCTCTAACATCTCTGCCTTTGTTACACCTGATGATTTTCTACAATACGCAGTCATGGCTTTCAGCATGTGTAACGCTCCTGCCACCTTCCAGAGGCTGGTAAATAAAGTCCTCCGTGGCCTGTCCAACTGCAGTGCCTACGTAGATGATCTAGTAATTTATACTGAAACATGGCAAGATCATTTGGAAACGTTACAGCAGGTATTTCACCGTTTGGCTCAAGCTACTCTAACTCTCAACTTAGCTAAGTGTGAGTTTGCCAAAGCTATAGTGATGTACTTAGGCAGGGAGGTGGGACGTGGACAGGTCCGGCCCATAGATGCCAAAGTGGCAGTGATTAAAGAGTTTCCCACACCTACCACCAGGCGTGAGTTGCGTAGGTTTCTAGGGATGGTGGGCTACTACAGAAACCTTTGTAAAAATTTCTCCTCAGCAGTCAAGCCATTGACTGACCTACTCAGCCCAAAAGTTGAGTTTATATGGTCAAGTGAGTGTCAAGATGCTTTTGAGAGTGCGAAAGCCCTCCTCTGCCACACTCCTGTGTTAGCTGCACCTGATTTGACACGACCATTCAAACTGGAGGTTGATGCCAGTGCTGTCGGGGCTGGGGCAGTGCTGTTGCAAGAAGACTTGCAGGGTTTGAACCACCCCGTTTGTTACTTTTCCCGCAAGTTCAATAAAAATCAGTTAAACTACTCCACCATTGAAAAGGAGACCCTGACTTTGTTGTTGGCTCTTCAGCACTTTCACGTATACCTGGGGTCCAGCATGTTACCTCTTGTTGTGTACACCGACCACAACCCACTTGTGTTCCTTACTCGCATGTTTAATCATAACCAGCGCCTTATGCGCTGGGCTCTGTTGTTGCAGGAATACAACTTAAGTATTCACCATAAGAAGGGGTCTGAAAATGTTTTAGCTGATGGTCTGTCCCGCTTGTAAACATGTTTTGCTGTGTTTGTTCTTTGTTTTTGTTCACACTCTTTAATGTCTGCTTCTGCCCAACATAGGTGGTACTTTAAGGGGAGGGGTGGCCCCGCCTTCCTCTATGGAAATCAAAGTGTTCCAGGACTCACGGGGGATTGGCTGGCCCGGACCTATGCCCGCCCTACCTTCATTCAGGTCAGAGCGTGCCAGACCACTCACACCATTGGCTGCTGAGGGAGCCTTGAGTACGACAGACCAATGACACAGCTGCCTGCAATCACCTGAGAAGATAAAAGGCTGAGGATTCTTCATTCGTGGAGGGACTTGTTGATTTGAACAGACTGTGGAGACGGTCCCTCCTGCCTTTGCACTGCTGCCATGTGAGCCTTTGTTTTGAGTTGCCTCCTGTGAGATGTTTAGATGAGTAGTGTTCTACTGGTGTTATTGGTGTTACTGGAGTTGTTATGTTTGTTTAAAATCACTCTATTGCCTAGTGAGTTGTTTCACTAACGGTTTTCAGTTGTGTTAATAAACCTTATGTTTTTCTTTTTATCTAACCCCCTAGTCTCTGGGCTCGTTTATGTTACGTCCGCTGTCGCCTAGCAGAGCCGGGTCGTAACACAGAGCATAAACTAACACGTCACTTGGAGATAACTGTAGATTTTTCCTTCATGGTTTCAAATGTAAGCTGGCTGATTTGGTTCATTTTTGTTTTTTTGTTTTAAACTGAGCAAACCTGGTCTTCTCCTGAGGACTGCTGCAGGTATCATGCGAGCATGTTAATTTATTAAAAAAACCAACAGCAAAAACCCCCAAAATAGAATGAAACTCATTTCAGGAGACAAATAGCACTGATAGAGACATTTTTTTTGTACAGATGATTGGCAAACGGAAAGTTTCTAAAGAGTCGTGCACACACAAGCAGACTACTACAACATGCTACTTAGTTAGGAGAGTTTGGGAATGACAACTAAGCGGAACAAGATTAGACCCAAACATTGTCATCGAAACAAAAACACAAAAAGCTGAGGGGAGGGAATGGAGAGGAGGAAAGCTGAGCTGGCAGCGGGGTTGCTGGAGGAAGGCTGCGCCGCCTCGCCAGCTTAGATCTGCAGGGAGATTTTTACGTTGTGAGGAGAAGGGAATGTTTTTGAAGGGTGCAGAAGCTGCACGTTTGACTGTGGTGTGAGAGGAGCGTGTGTGTCTGTGTGTGTGTACCTTATCGTTCCTGCTCGCAGAGGATTAAAAGCGTACAGCCAGTCGTTCATGTCGTTCTCGTTGTTGGCCAGCAGGAGGATGCCTCCATGTTTTGTGCACACTGCAAATGTGTTGGGCGTCTGAAAAGAAAACATCACATTATATTCATATTCATTCAAATGATAAATCCCAGTCCATTTGCCATTTCATCAATCAACGTGCACCAAAACAATTTGAATGAATTCTCATTAAAAGACAAACGTGTTACATCCAGCCTTTCTCTATCCTGCCTCAAACCTTAAGCATGGCCTGCTGGTCTTCGCTGTATTCCACCTGAGCTGTGGAGAGGTTGAGGACGCCTCGCTCCACGGGGTCCTGGTCGCTGTTGTAGATGAAGTCGTAGGGCCGGCGAACAACCACAAAATGCTTCCCCCATGAGTTAGAGCGAGGCTCCACGAAGCTTAGAAAACCCTTCTTGGACACAACAGATCTGAAAAGAAGAGATTTTATTCATTTATTTATTTTTTAAGAGAGCGCTTGTTTTTCTGAGGAAGAAGCAGAGTTGGTTTGTTTCCAGCTGAAATCATCCAGGCTCAGGAATTTGAATCGATCCACATCACTTCTGCTTGAACTAGAGAACATGAGTGTCGACTTACATTTGGTCTGTGAGACACATGTCATAGTGACAGTATTTGGGTTAATATGGCATTACTCACCCTGGTCGCATTTCTTCACCTTATATTATTTCTCACCTTGCAGTCACTGATGCTGTTCACCAGCTGCTTGTATTCAGTATTGAAGGTGTGTGTCAGAAGGCGCAGGCACTACAACACAACAGGAACAAGACCGATCAGCTCCGAGCAGAGAAGGAAGAAGGCAGCAACAAGAACGCCCACTAAGCCCACGTTTTTCTCACCTTGGTGGCCAGCTCCTTCTCACGCTTTCAAAGGTGGTGCTGGAGATCTGCGAGGAGACGGAGGTGGACGTGGACAGAGTGCCGGAGCTCACGCTGGGGGACAGAGACTCACTCAGGGACTTGGTGGTGGGAGCTGTTCCCACGGGAGCCGCCTCTCCCAGAAGGTGACGGGTCTTTTCCACCTGGACGAAAGATGGGGGCGAATGTGAGGTGGGGAGAAGAGGGGAGGTTAGTCATGTAACGTCTGTACTCTAAGAAAAAACTTTTTAGAATAGCACTTTGGTCTTTGAGTTGAAAAGTCATTTTTCCCTCTACGATATTAAACAGATTTATTTCTTTATGAATCTTTTAAGGCCCCACCCCCTGCAGCTGCTCCATCTTCTCCAGCTCCCACTGGTGCTCTAGGATGAGGCTATCTCCTCTGGGCCTCCAGCCGGCCAGGTTCTCCTCTCCACGCACATAAGCCACTGATGTGTCCAGGACCTTCCTCCTCCTCCTCTGCATCCCTGCTCAGGACATGAGCCCTCATTAGGATGAAGCTCTCCACAGAATTATGATAAAACAGCTGCCGTTCTTTAAACATGTTTCATGGCCGCTCACCTGGGCTTCCAGTGTCAGACATCTTACACAAGCTCAGCTCGTAGATCCCAGTCACTCGGTTGCTATAATGAAGCAGAAGTTTTGAACAAGGAAACTTTGTAACAGGGCAGATATCTTTGATTGTGAAACAGAGATGGCCACAGTGCAGCAGCCCAGATTTACCAGTCAGCAGTTTTGGAGTATCCAGTCCCAAAGAGGTTCTTGAGAGAACGGGGTGGGGAAATCTTGGCGTCTCGGGAGTAAAAGACCATGCAGATGTCTTTGGTGATAATGGCAGGCTGGATGCAATGGTCCAGCTGCAGAGAGGAGATAAAGGGTGTGTGTTAGACACGATGACATCAAGAGACTTAAAAACACGTACAAACAGGTACAACACGGCGAAGCAGCGGCTGACCTCCAGATACGCAGATAAGGTCATGTAGATCTTCTCTCCGTAGGGAGTGACACGGTTGAGCAGGAGGGAACCTTTTAAGGGTGTTTTTATTTGTGCTCCCTGGCCTGGAAATAAACGGTTTCCGATCAGACCTGCTTCATCTTTGTGCCCTTGGTATCTGACTCGCTTGCTCCCCCATGCATTTTAAAAGAATCCTTCTCTTCAGCATGAAGTTCTGGCTCAGCTTTAGTGTCTGCATTACATGTACACAAAGACAGAAACATTCAATGATAAAAACACACAGTGGAATAAAATTGTAAGATGTCATCAGTTGATGCAGTTTAAGGACACTTGTTGTTCTGTGCAGTCTCACCTGGAGCTCACGTTTCTAGTTCATGCCATCATGACCAAAGATTCTTCAATTAATAGTTTAAAGATGTCCATGAATGCACTGCTAACTGCTCTTCACCCTGATAAAAATCAACATGCATTTAGAATAAGAAACACTTTTACAAAACCAAAAGCTTCACTGTACTTAGTGATTTATACGTCTACAAAACAGGTTCAGTTTGTAACTGAGAGAGCGGCTCAGTGGTGCTGAATTATATTTCCAATAGAAACACAATTTCATATGTTGTAGTAACAACACACTGCCACAAGATGGCAGCCTAGGCCTACTTTAACATGCTGTTCCAGTAAAAAAGAAAAAGTGACAGAGCCTTGAAAGAGTGACAGAGACACTTTTTATGAACTCATCTGTAATGTGTCACCTTTTCTGTAGGATGAAGAAGTGCTTCCCTTCTTTTAAAGTAAATACAGGCTTACAAAGATCCTCTAAACATGTTTCTGAAATAATCCTAAACACAATCATTAAATCAAAAATGCAAGAAACTATTTATTTAATCACTCTTCTTAACTTAATTCCTTAACTTAGTAAAAAATAAAATAAAATAGACAAGAACTTTTCTGCTGTCTCACCTCTGTCAGTTTTCATGCTGTTGCAAGAACAGGTGGAGGTGCAGGTGGAACTTTGACTTCAGTGTGGTTTGTATGTGCAGGCAGGAGTGTGACATCTCAGGACAGCAGAGGATTGTCGAGCACGGTGACTCCTGCTGCGACGCCCCCGTCTGACTGTCCTGAGCTCTTGGTCCTCAGCAGACGGCCCACACACTCATTCATCACCATGTCTTTACCCTGCCTGTAAGAAAACCAAGAAAAGGCTAACATTAGAAACAGCCACCAACCAATCCCTTTTACTCCACCACCCAAAAACCAGTGAGAAACACTAGTTAGTATTAACTTGGAATCAAAGTGCACTAATCCCCAGGCTCCCAGCATAACATACAGTCCAACACAAACTCCACAAACTGTCTTGCTTCAGCTGACTTTCCTTCACCTTCTCTCCAAACAATCTGTTGTGCTCTTTTCAGCACAAAGCCACACTCCTGCTCACTGATCCTCACCTCTTTTTAACCTAGTCTCAGCAACTTTGTCCCATAGCTCGCACATCCTTTCCACCTCCATCTTTCTTCCCAGCCAACTGATACATACCTTTTCTCCTTCCTTAAAAGCCAGCCTAAGAAATACGAGTTCATAAACGCCACAGAGAAATAAATCAGAGGAATAAAATGCAAATGATATTGCTTACACTGAACAGCAACACCCAGGTGAGGATTATCTAATGCCAAATTTTCCAAACAATGAAAAACCGTGCCCTTTTTCTCACCATGTCTAGAGTGTAGAGGTCAGCCAATGTCGCTCGGATCTGCTGCACAGCTTGAGGCTGGTCTGGGAAGAATCTGTCCAGGACTCCAGGTCTGGGGAGCACTTGCTGAACCTTCTTGGTACCAGCCAGGTGAGCGCTGATATCTGGACACAAAGCCATAGAAAAAAAAAAGAAAAAAAAATGCATCTATTAATCACCTGGGTCACCTGCTGAGAAAGAAAAAAGAAAACAAGCAGAAGAGAACAAGAGTAATAGAATAAACAACATCACAATGATATATGGGAATATGACAGTAAATACTAAATATTAAACATTATTGTGCAGCACATAAGATCAACAGAACACAGTGTGCTTTGAGGTAGGAGCCAAAAAGGGTGAAGTTTGTGTGTGTGAGCACCTGTGAGCATGGACGCGCTTGTTTTTTAAAAAGGTTCCTTCATGTAATGATCTGCTAGAGGGTGTGGGGGGGCCACAGCCCCGTCCTCCAGGGCATGAAGCAGGTATGGAGGAGATCAAAACTCCAGACATCCAGAGGCCCCCAGAACACAAGAGACCAAGGAAGACCAACAGAGGGGCAGCCGCGCCACTGTCCCAGAAAGAGCTGAGGAGAGTCCCAGATGAGGGCTCACTCAGCAGCTGCGGAGCAGAAGCCAGGGGGGGTTGCAGTGACGCGCCCGTGAGCTCCGCCGGCAGCCAGCCGTGCCTGAGTGACCGAGCCCCAGGCCGAGAGGCCGGGGGCACCCCCACCTCCGAAGTGGCCCGAGCGAGCCCCAGGCTCCAGGCCCCGATAAGCGGCCGCCAAGGAGTGAGCCGGTGTGTACCTGGACACGCATCCCCGGACACAAAGAACCACCAACGCACCGATGTCTGAGGGAGTCCGCCACTGGCAGGGGAAGTGGTGGTAGGGGGAGATAGGCCTCCAAACCTTGGAGGGCCTGAGATGTCCCCAGAGAGGTGGCGTCTGATACCCAACCTGACATATAGACACAGACATACAGGCACACACAGACACAAACATCCATTCCCACCCTCATGCTCTCATATGTACTTACTCCACACTCAACCAACGTGGAGACAGACATAAAGAGACGCTGTACACACGATCACACTCCCCAAGCGTACTCTACGAACCGGGTCTAGGTACCGTTGCCCCTGGAGGGGGAACTGCACCCAGACCCAGGTGGTGTTACCCTTTTCCCTGCGGTGGGGAGAGGCAGACCACCCCAACTCCGCAGCAGCAGGGAGGCCCCAGACTCCAGACCGCAGTCGGACGGCCAACTCCTCCTCCTAGCCCCCCCGCTCCAGCAGGCCGCAGAGAATGGGGGTGAGAGAAGACTCCAAACCTCCCTCAACCCGCTCATTGTAGTGTTGATGCATGTGTGTTCTAAGGTGCATTTAAAACCCAGGAGGGCATGGAGCTACCTGCCAGAGAGCAGCAGGTAAGCGCATAGTCCCTCCTGATAGCCCTCAATGTCTACGTGTATTTAAAATTGAGAGGTGGGCAACGACACCAGGGGTGGGGTGTACATGTATCGTGTATCCATGTATCCATGTATTGTGCCCACCCCCAAGATCCTATATGTATGTGTAATGAGAGTGTGAGTAATGTGAATGTCTAAGTTGTGGGATAAAATTGAGGCAGAGGCAGCCAGAAGGGGACAGAGGGGGGGTAGCCTCCTCTGCACCCTGGTGACACCCCCATACTCCGCGCCCCGCCAGGGAAAGGGGGCCCAGGCCCATCCAGACCGGGGCCCAGTGCAGCAGCGCCTCCCGGCCCCACAGAGCCCGGGACAGTCCACCCAACCCCACCACAGAGAAAACTGCACCCACCCCACCATCCACTCATCTTCCAGACTACATAAGACAATAGACGCCCAGGCTGAGATCTTCCTCCACCTCTCCTGTATCTCCCCCTCCTGCAGAGAGAGTTCCTGAAGAGCGGAAAGCTCCAGAGAGTTGCAGCATGGCCTGGAGGTGTCACTATCACAATCTGCGGGGAGTATGATCATTTGTTATGAAAAAAGACGACCCAAATGCAGACTCACAGGCTGGCAAGGATAAACTAAAGGCAGCCTGTTTATTTTGGACGGAGAGAATGATATGAAATATCTGACAGGGAACTGAGAAACTCAGAAACCTATACTGGGGGATAACACTAGGAAACATGACCAGTGAAGCTGGCTGACGAAAGGAGAAGATTAAACATTAAACACACAGGACGGTTATTAGGGAAGAGGAGACGGCAGGGACAAATCAGGAGTAACGAGACAGTTACAGCAAAACTCAACATAACCAACAAAATAAAATAGGAAGCACGTGTTTTGATCGCTGGCTCCAGTCTGCATGCTGAAGCTTCCTTTGGTTACAAGATACAGAACCAACGTTAGTGTGAATGAGACTATGAGAATGTTATATAGCATTTGCTCCACTTTGAATTCAGTTTGAAGAAGTAAAGAGACAAACAAACTTAAAAGAGACGATAGGATTAAAAAAACACAGACACCGCAAAAGGACGAAACACGGGCAAGAAGCAAAGTAAACAGAAAAGGAAGCAAGGAAATAGAAAGATAAGATCCACATGAATAGAATAGACAAAATATGAGTGCTTCAAGCAAACTGTGCAGGAATAAAATATAAATAGCAAACAGCAGAAATAAATAACAAATGGGGGAAAATATGTAGGATGAACAGGAACAAAGACACTGGAGAACAAAGTGGTGAGGGTTACTCAGACCACCATTAACTGACTAAATACATGGGAACTGGCAAAGTGAGACGCGGTCACAGAGAGTGACAAGGTACAAGGCGCACAAAAAGAGGGACTGGCAAAATTAGACGTCTATCAGAAGTACAGAATACAGAGACAGACAGGCAGACAGTGAAACAAACATGGAGACAAAACCTGCTACACACAGAGACAACACTAACACGGCCTGAACATGAAAGGAAACAAATTTAGACCAGCAACTAAGAGGAAGCACTAATTTGGAAGGGAAATAATACCAGACATATGGTGCACTCTGAATATCACCAGTCTGTTGCAAAGCTAACAGAGAGACAGACAAGCATTCACACCTACAGCTAATTTAAAGATACCACTTCAGCGTCACAGCTGGGTCCTTCTCTGTGTTATAAACGACACAGAGAAGGCCCCAGCTGTGACGCCACAGTAGTTCATTTGTTGACTGATACATCGATGTAGTCTCTCAGGAACGAGGGCGAAATGCCAACGACCGCCTGTCTGTTTTCAGGGCTGTATTTGAAGCCATGCTCCAATCAGGCAAAGTTTTAAGTGTTGCACATTTCGATGGGTTTCTTTCAGCTGACATAGTTTCCATTTGGGTCATGTGGTGTTAGATACCCCAGCGTGTGGTCATAGGGTGAAGAGCCCGGACGATTAGTGGGATTTTAGGTGTGGTGTAAAAATGACGCTGCAACTTTAAAAACGTTGTTGCTTTAAGGATTAACGTACAACCATACTTGGGCTGAGTTTGACACTGGTTCTCTTCAGTAATTAAAATAGCTTTAACACATGATAAGATCAAATGTCAGCTACACTGTGACAGTCGAGGGGCCACACTCAGATATATTTATTCGCTTGTTCTCTTTGTGTGATAAGAGTTTCCATCTGAATTTAACCCCTGTGTGGGGCTGATCTTTCATTTCATTTTATTTCAAGCTCAGATTCTTTGCCTTTGGCACATTTTCTGTGACGAGACTTCAAACCATTCCCACCGTCCTTATTAATCAACATGGTGAAGTGATTCTTCGCAAGGTGATGGGATAGGAAGAGTTTCAGAAAATGAGGCCTTTTGTCTTTATTGGAGAGGTCAGTGCAGACAGGACGGATGGGGGGAAGGCGAGGGGGGAATGACACACAGGAAACGGTGTTGGTCAGACCCAAAGACAGGCGTGGGCAGTGAGGACTCTCACCTTCAGACTCACTGTCTAATCAGTCTGACAGTGAGTCTGAAGACAGAGCAACCCAACACACGTTACTATGTTCATCATCATCATTGTTTATTTATATAGCACTTTAAAAACACACAAGGCTGACCAAACTGCTGAACAATAGAAACATAATAGATACCATAAGAATAATAAATACGATACAATAATAAACATAGCGAAAAACAATAAAATACAAGTCAGTCAACCACTGAGTCAAAAGCCAGTGAATAAAAATGCTTTTTCAATCTGGATTTAAAAACCAGCACTGATGTCGATTGCCTAATGTGAAGAGGAAGATTATTCCAAAGCTTAGGAGCCACGATAGAGAACGCTCGGTCTCCTCTCAGTTTCAGCCGTGATTTGGGGACTGAGAGCAACAGCTGCTCAGCTGACCGGAGCGACCGAGTGGGGACATAGGGCTTCAGCAGGTGCCAGACCATTTAAAGATTTAAAAACCAATAAAAGAACTTGAAAATGAATCCTAAATTCAATTGGAAGCCAGTGCAGGGAGGCCAAGAGTGATGTTATCACTAAGCAGGACATTAAATCAAATTAATGAGACACCAAAACAAGAGCTGGAGCCCAAGACAGCCATGAAGTCACAGTGTACACAAATACACAAGAAACACAGAAACCAGCTGGGTGGATGTGGCTCGGGAACCTTCTGTTACCTTGAACGTCGGTGTTTTGAACGCTGGCTGCTCCAGTCTGCTTGTATTTGTCCAAGATTTCCCCTCATATCTTGGTTATGGTTATTTTTTCTTTTATTAAACTGATCACACTCCTGTTCATGAATAGAAAAAAACCCCATCAGTGTATTTTCACTTAAACAAGCAGCTGTTTTTTTTGCATTAAAGTTATATAAAAATGTAACAGTGCAAATTCCTCGCTGACAGTTTAACCAAAAGGCATTTCCAGTGGAAAGTAGCCGACATATCCTCAGCATAACCATGTATAATATCCACAAAACCTGAGAAGGTTGGAGAGAAGGTAGGCGAACTCTGCTGGGATCTGCGTTTAACAAAGTGTCTAAAGACGAAACAAAGAAATCTTTCTGTAAATGTTCAGATGCACAGACTGGACTGAAAAAGAGTGAAAAAGCAGCTAACGTCCAAAAATAAGAAAACTTTGAAAGAACTCCAAAAAAACCTGGAGAACTTTTGCTCAAAAAACAGTTTTGTTTTTTTTAAATTACAAGGCAATCTGACAAAATGTCATCAAATGAGACTCAAGACTTCTGCAGGTCTCTGCCATGACTCAATTTTTTTTCTTAACGGCAGAAACAATTGTTCCTTTTTTACTTTGTTTCTATTTTCTCTTCTTGTTTTTATCTGTTGAACAACAAACAACATTCATGCTGATTCACATAATATCCTGTCTCTAATCTCTGGGATTTCCTCGTAGCTCTTTGATGCAAAGAACATCCATCAAACGCTCCAGCTTGTGCTCAACATCATCGTGAACGGTGAAGGTACTCTGACGAGAAAATACTCAGTCGACCTTTTGGTTGATTTGTTAAAGAACCCCAAAATAGCTGATTACCTAACAAGGTATGCAGATAATTCACAGCTCTTTTCCTGAATAGCTGCTTTAAAACTCTGCTGAAAGCCTTTGTCCATTTCCAGGTATCCCCACTTCTCGGCATGTGTGTCTCAAGTGTTAGGACTGCTGCATTGGAAAGACCCAGACCCTGCAGCCAAGGTGAGAGACGACAAATATGATAACCCACACCAGCTGTGCTTAACTCTGTAAGTTCCCAGTATTCCCTGAAACCATCACGTGTGACACAGTTTACATCAGACGTGATGCAGCTGACGTCAACACTGACCTTCTTGTGGTAACAGAGACTTAAAAAAATAATAATAAAGCAACAAAGTGGGTCGCTCTTTGACAGTAAATTCCAGTGCGGTCCGCTCCAATCTCCTCAGGCTGACTCTCTTCTAGGCTCTCCTGACTGTTCCCTTTACATGTTGATGATGTGTCTTGTAAATCTGGATCCCTTTCCAGCAGGACGCTCCTCTTTTTCAGACAGTACCTCAGCTGCTCTCTCTCCTGACAGTCAGCTGTCCACCTCTGCATGGCCAGTCGAGCCAGCGCCGGCATTTGAGGCAGAGCTCGGAGCAGAGCGGGCAGCCAGGCTGAGCACGGAGCAGAGGTTGAAGGTCGCAAACTGACATCCACGTCTTCCAGAGAGCCCAGACCTCCTGCTGCAAACAGACTGCACCAACCGTTGTCTCCCACCAAGCTGTTGTAGGACAGATCCAGTGCACGGAGTGAGGAGAGACAGCCCCGTCTGCACACGGCAGCTGCACAGAGGAAGAGGACCCATTGATAACTGATCACTTTATGCCTGTTCACTTTACTGTTTTGTTCACAATGTTTCTGATGGAGACAAAAATAACACCGAATAGTTTCATTGTTTTGTTTTATACGACAGCTACAGATGCTGGCAGCATGAAATAAATGAAAGAAATATCAATTTCCTTCAGGCTTTACTTGTCTTAATATACATTTATGCAGCCTAATGATCCACTACAGACCAAAAAAGAAAAAGTATAATGTCATTGTGTGTTAGTTACCCAGATGTTGCATGTCATCAGTGGTGAGCTCGCAGCTGCAAAGACGGAGCTCGCTGACGACTGATGGCTGCAGAGCATCCAGCAGGAGCGCCAAGTGACCGCCAACCACTTTACACCAGGAAATATCCACCGTGCGCAGATAGGACACCGCCAGGGCTGATGCATAAACACAAAGTTTTCACCATTTCAGGCTAGAGGGTGGAAGAGGTATTCAGGGAGAATGACTTGAAGGAAAACTTCTATAAATAAACAAGTGTGTGTGTGTGTGTGTGTGTGTGTGTGTTACCCAGAGCAGTGAAGGACTCGTTGCTCATGTAGCAGCTGTTGAATGGCAGCCTCCTCATTTGTGTCGCAGGGAGGGCGGAGACCAGCAGGTGGACCACACCTCCCACTTCCTTATTGGATGACACATCAAGCTCGGTCAGTGCAGTGAGAGAGGGCAGCACCTGGACTGAAAAACAACGAGTCACATGACTGCTGCAGCGAGCATGCGATTAGTGTCCGGCGTGTGAGATTGGTAGCAACTGACTCAGAGCCTCTAGATCATCTCGCGTGAGGCAACACAGGTGGAGGTCGAGTCCCTCCAGGTGTGTGACGTGAGCCAGGTGAAAGGTGAGGCGGCTCAGTCCACCAGCTAGAAGCAGCTTTACAGTATATTAATCAGAACAATGCTGCTCTCTAATGTATCTTGGTAAAGTGCAGAAAAATCTAATGTTTTATATGATACAGTGTGATTTCAGTAACATATCATAATGGAGGCTTCAGCAAGTACTTACGAAGGAAATCTTTCCTCTGCTCTTCAGTTAGTTCATCAAATACCTCCCAAAACATCTGTATGGTGGGGTGGCGGTCATGATATCTCCAACCATAACTTGTGTTCTGAAAACAGTGAAAATGACTGTTATAATCATAGAGTTTGTAAGGTCAGGCATACACTATGTTGCCAAAAGTATTCCCTAACACATCCAAATCATTCAATTAATGTGTTCCAATCACTTCCATGGACACAGGTGTATTAAATCAAGCACCTAGGCATGCAGACTACTTCTACAAACATGTGTGAAAGGACGAGTCGCTCTCAGGAACTGAATGAATTCCAGCATGGTAATGTGATAGGATGCACCAGTGCAACAAGTCCAGTCATGAAATTTCCTCGCTATTAAATATTCCATAGTCAGCTGTTAGTGATATTATAACAAAGTGGAAGTAATTGGAAATGACAGCTAGTCAGCTGATGCTAAGGCTCATAGTGCACTTAAGTCACCAATATCTGCAGTCTGCTGTTGTTACAGATGTCCAAACTTCATTGGTTTCCATGGCTGAGCAGCTGCATCCCAGCCTTACACTGACAAACACAATGCAAAGCGTCAGATGGAGTGATTTAAGCATCTCAACACTGGACTCTAAAGCAGTGGAGATGTGTTTACTGGAGTGACGAATCACACTTCTCTGACTGGCAATCCGATGGATGTGTCAGGGTTTGGTGGTTGCCAGAAGTACTTGTCTGACTGCACTGTGCCAAGTGTAAAGTGTGGGCATGTGTGCACATGGCTGGGCACCAGTGCACAATACAAGGTCCATAAAGACATGGATGAGTGAGTTTGGTGTAGAAGAACTGGACTAGCCTGCACAGAGTCCTGACCTCAACCTGATAGAACATCTTTGGGATGAATTAGAGCAGCAACTGTGAGCCAGGCCTTCTCCTCCAACGTCAGTGTCTGACACCACAAATGCACCTCTGGAAGAATAGTCAAAAAATTCCCATAAACACACCTAAACCTTGTGGAAAGCTTTTCCAGAAGAGTGGAAGCAGTTATAGCTGCGAAGGGTGGGCTGACTATTATATTATACTATCATACAAAAGTCTGGATTAAGACTGAGATGTGACACAAGTTCATATTTGTGTTAAAGCAGCCGACTGAATGCTTTTGACAGTATGCAGTACACAGTTATTGTGCTACAGGACAGCTGTGAAACTACAGCCTGTGTCTGTTTGGCTGACTGTACCTGTTTGAACTTTTCCCAGTCATGCACGTCCTGGCCGACCAGCACTCCCTGCAGCTCCTCTGGTCGAAACAGCCTCACCAAATCCTGCTCACACACCAGGAAGAAGCCTCGCTTGAACTCCTGGAACAGATTCTCCACTGATGTGTTGAAGGCATGATTCACATAGGCCTCCACAAACTCCTTCCTGTTTAGGAGGGAAAATTTTGAATCAGCAAACATTTCACAAAGACAAAGGTGCTGCAGATGAACCTCACAAACACTTCATGTTTTATATTTACCTCATATTAAGACCTACTAAGGACCTGATTGTTTTTAATTATGTCCTGATACATAAAACCTGAGAGCTCACATAACTGCATATGCTCAGAATAGACAGCACACATCGATACAAATTACTGCCTTGCAGCAGCAATCTTCAGACCATCACTATGAGCTCCATACAAGGTTACACTGTTCCTGTTATTAACAGCAGGGGGCACTATCAGCCACAGACTGGGAGCCAGATATGCTCTGCTGGTGCCTCATTGTTACAGAGGAAAGACTCTATAGTGAGAAACAGCTGAGGGGGAAACACTGATCTGGAAACGTCTGAGTGTTACAGAGGATATACATAGCACTGTGGTTCAGTGTCACACAATCACAAACAAATACAGCAAAGTACTAAAAAGGGTGTTGCCTCCAAAGATTGCTTTTACTGGTTTGGAGCTTAGGAGGCTTAATAACAACAGGCATGAATGAAGACAGATCAGAACAGCTGTTTGATCACAGCATCCAGTACCAACACAATCATCCACACTCAAGAGCCTGTTGGCTTCAGAGTCAGCAGCTGAATGTCTAAAATATCAAATGTCATTTTTGATCCATCAGCTACAGCATGAACTGCTTAAAGTGAGAAGCAGCCTGAAGCCCGACAGATTCATCTTTCCAGACTGAAAATATCTCAGAGTGAACCGAGTGGTGCGTTTTCAGGGTGATCTCACAAAGTCAAATCCCTTTAATGATGTTCTGTCCTGTCTTCCTCTATCAAAAGCACACAAACACTATAAAACATTGTTTCGGTGCTTTGGGGTTTTGTTTTCTACACAGAGGTATAGCACGACTAGACCCTAAAGGCAGGCTGCTCACCTACAACCAGCTCACGAACATCTTTCCAATGGAGCTCGCTGCCTTTCTCGTGGATGAGGGTCACTGTGATCCTCCGCTGGATCCCCTGCAGCAAACATAACAGGAGCTCAGGATCACAGTGAGCACAGCTAGAGCAACATTACGCTTTAAAAGAAGATATTCAACTGTGTACAAAGGAAGCAGTTACCACTGTGTGAGTAATAAGGAAACAACATGTGCACCAATCCTGTACCTGGTGCAGCAGGTAGGTACCATGACAGGGCAGGCCTCCACTGTGATCCACGATGGCTGGGATGTACCTGTGCATGGAGGGAGGAGGTGACACAACATCCCAACTTATAATATTCTTCCTGGAGATCATTTTTATGGTTCCTTTAAAGCTTGTGCGTGAATATAACACTCCAGATGGATACTCACTCTCCAGTGGGCTCCAGCTCGCTGATCTCAAACCAGACCAGCAGGTCGTACTTGCTGACACACTGACCCAGGTTGGATTTGGTGATGGTGTTCAACTTGGAGGCTGCAACTGGCACACACACACACACACACACACACACACGCACACACACACACACACACACACACACACACGCACACACACACACACACACACACACTCAACGTTAACAAGTGGGAATTTTTCTGGATTTAAGAGAAGGTGAATAAAAGTGAGCAGTATTTACTACATGCTTTGGGTGACTAAATGGAGGATGGATAGGTGACATGAAAACACTACTGACCCTTTATACTGAGCCAATAGCTCACACAGTTCTATTAAATCTGTCTAAAGAGCCAGTAATCACAGAGGATAGATACTGGAAGAAAACTGAAATGTTAGGAGGAACTAAATCACACATTACAACACCAGTGGCAGCACCCTGCTGTCTCACACATCGGGATCACGGTCCTGTTGAAGCGGGATAATTGCTAAAGCTCACAGTTGGATTCCTCTATACTCAATATGATGGAAAAAACTATTTTAACAAACAATTAAAAAATGAACAAGTAAAAGATCTACTATAGCCAAAAGAAGACCATTTACAGACTATAGCCCTGTCAACAAGTATTTGCCTCCTTTCTGATTTCCTATCTTATTCCATATTTGTCACACTTACACCTTTCACATCAATACATTTATAACATTAGACAACAATGTCTAATATTCAACGGCAGTTTTCAAGGGCAAAACGCTATCCAAACATACTTGGTCCTATATGAAAAAGTAATCGCACAGAAACCCGATACCTTATGTGTCACCTCTGACACCAAGAACTGCAGCAAGCGTTTGGTGCTAGAGGTCACATTTGGACTCTGGACCTCTGTGGAGTGTGCACATGATCTCATTACTGTCTAAAAATCCAAGGAGTGCTGAATCATTGAAAAATACACAGTAACAGGTGTGTAGCATCGCTAACTAGGTAGCAACAAGCCTCTAACACAGTGTGTGTATGCTAGCGGCTAATCTAGCAAACAAATGAACAGAGTGCTTTTAGCTGTTGCACAAGGATAAGATGATAAGCTGTGTGTCTTTTTTATAATCACCTGCTTCAATTTACCTTAATCCAAGGAGTGCTCAGTGTGGGTAAATCTGCCATGAGCAGATAAAGTGGATGAGTGGGACTAGGTAGGTGTGCCGAAAACAGGCAACAAAGCTGACGCTGAAGAGTGTGCTGAGAACATAGTGGCGCCGCCAGCAGGTTTCCGGCTAGCAGGAAGACTTTGCAGTAACACCTCCAACATTGGCAGTCCCATTTTGTGAAAGCCAATAAAAAAATAGCTAGGTTTCCATGTGTCATTTGTGTGGAACAATACTGCACAACAAGCTAAATAGATTTAAAAAAACGAAAAAAAAATTGTTGAACAACAGAAGATAAATGTCCTTTTTTTTCTATTTTCTTCTGGCCGGCTGTGTGGTGCGCAGCCTTAAGAGGCCAGCATTCAGACCCCAGAGTTTAACGGCCAAGTTCGAGTCTCTGACGGTCGGTCTGCTATAGCGGGGTAGGCCGAGCGAAAGACGAAGCTCCGGGCTCCTCCTTTTTCCCGCTTTTTTTTTTTCATTCATATTTATTTACATTTATTTAGATATCAAGCTGCAAGTAAAAGCTCAGGGAAACACTTTTAAGCCGCCCTTTAAGGTACCCTATATATGTCCTTTCACATCTTATCACTTCATACAGTGCTATGGACCAGTCTACACCTGCTACTTTCTGCACAAGCTTTTATCACACAAGACCCGCTGTTTACAGGTAAGAAATACAGTGTCAGTAATGTTAAAGTGGCTGTGTGGAGTAGCACAACCACTGCTAATATAACACTTTTCACATGCATTTCTACATATTACAGTGTCTTTTACCGTCTTTATGGTGCTAGCTTAAAGTCATGCTGTAAATGTTAGCTTGTAGTCAAACATATTCCGACCATGTTTGGACAGAAATATTGGCTTCTATCATGACTAGTTAACAGAGACATTAACTGCCCACGCGTTACTGTAATCCGATTACTTTTTTCAAGTAACGTGACACACTGTTTACAGCAGTGTGTCATGTTGTTAAAAAAGTGAGTGATGTGAGCACAGTTCTGACATATCAGGAAGTGAACACAGTGACTGAAGCTGTGTTCCCATTCATCCTTTAATCATGACAAAACGTGAGGAATCACACTGAGGTGAGACCTTGACAACAGACAAATCAGGAGCCACAGAGTGTCAAGTGTCAGCCCACACCAATGATAAGAAAGAAATTCATTTACAGACACGTGAAAAAGCAGTTTAAGCTTCTAGATCTGGATGATTACAACACATCATTATTTATTTAAAGCAACCCAAAATGCACAAATGACTATAACCAAGTACATCCTGTGATTCAGCAGCTGATGGAACCAACTTTAGCAGCAAAAACTTGAGTTAATCATTTTTTATTAGTGTTTCACAGCCAGAGATGGGCAGTAACACGATTACTTTTTCAAGTAACGAGTAATGTAAGGGATTACTATTGCAAAAAGGTAATTAGATTACTGTTACTTTCCCATAAGCACGCTGCGTTACTGCGTTACTAAAACCGTAATTTTTTTGCCAGAGTGCCTCATGACAATAACAGCTGTGTGCAGATCAAGAATGGATAATCTATGGAGGAGTGCAGAGAGAGTATGACCGTGCAGCGTTTAAAGCGTGGAAGTACTGAGCTTACTTTGAGTTTGATTCCGTAAAAAGTGACAAAAACTTTTAGAAACTTCTTTTTACAGCGAAAAAACCCTTAACTTCAGAGCAAGCACCGAGTACGCTACTACGGGATTGGAAATTCACAGAGAGACTCGCGGATTCTTCCACAAATTTCTTCTAGTCAGGATGTTGCATATAATTTAATTTTTGCTTGATGCATAAAGTAAAAAGATTCAAACTAATAAAACAAGTTTTAAAAACAGACTTTTCCATTTGATTACATTTTGTATGATGGATGATGCAGAAAAAGTAGAATTGGGCTGAAAGATCTATTGCTTTATTACCTATTCAGGTCATAAATCATGTTTTTAAAAAGTAACTAAGTAATTAATTACTTTTGAAAATAAGTAATCAGTAAAGTAAGGGGATTACTTTTTAGGGGAAGTAATCAGTAATTAGTTACTGATTACTTTTATTCAAGTAACTTGACCAACACTGCTAGTTAAGTTACTACCATAGTTAATCCAGTTACGGGTAACATGATAGTGCTAACCCATAACCCATAACCCCGAACTCTGTAATACTGTAAATGATGAGTGATTTAAGTTAACACTAAACATTCAACAGTGTCTCCTGAACATTTATAATCAGGTGTGAGTCTGGCTGCATTGACTTTTGAAGATGCAAATTTAGCATGATGGCTGATGGTGCTGTGTAAGCTTCTACTTACCTTCTACACTGTGTTTAACACACATTTCAGAATAGCAAAGAGGAGCACTGTTGCTTCATCCTTAATACTTTAGAGGAGAACTGGACTGCAGATCAAAAGGTCCTTAATAGCTTTTTGTCCTCCCCGACCCTCAAAGCCAAACCAGCCATGAGAGCTGATGGGACAGGATTTGTAAAAGTGACATTATCAGAAAGAAAGGGGAGCAAGAATACTTGATATTTGCATTCTTTAGAGAAAAGTATTTGAAAAGGCTGTCTGCTGTTTTGGATTGATGTCGTTCTCCGGAGGCTCAAAGAAGTAGGGCAGTGTCACGGTCCTTTTGGCAGCAGAAAGCTGCTGAGTGCTGGAAAGAAGCACGGCCACACCAGCTGAAATGTCTCACTGACACAGAAGCTGTTGGCCATCCTCTGTGTTGCCACTGTCTTCACCCTGCTGTTATTAAGTGTCAATAACATACATTTCTATGGAGCTAAGCTTGATGAGCGATGCCTTGTTGGCTGACATTTATGTCTTTGAGCGTGTGAGAAGTTTAATAATTATAAAACCACATGAGTTTGACAAATGTCCTTTTAACCGTCAGCTCATAGTGAAGCACACTGAGCCACCCGGAGCTATAATATCAAAATAGAAGCTGCTACCTTTGTCAAGAGTGGCTGGATCTGAGTGCATACTACTTTCAGTTATTCAAATTTTGCTGAATTTGTTCAAAGTCCTGTCTATGTGCAGAGAGTGTCTTCCAGAGGAATGGTTCTGTGGGGATTGTGATGTTCTACATCACGAACATCAGCCACTCCACAGCAGAGAAAGTGTTATTGATGTTTTTAAAGCCATTCCTCCAACCACATGTATTATTAGAGTGGACGGTCAAAATTGCACAAGATATTTCCTCATGAGATTCACTCAATTTTGGTTTTCATATGTGTCTACAGCCAGTTAGAAAGAATCTATTTAAGTGGTTTTCTCTTTCTTGGTAGCTCGCATTCTGCCAACAGTAAAGCTTTGAAACTGCTCCTGTGGGTTGCGTAAACTTCACAGTATCAGCAGGAAAAATCGTGATTTTAATCGACATTAATAGTAAACAGCAACCTGCTATTTAGGTTTCTGTGATGGATTTGAACATAGTGTGATGGAGCATGTTTTCTGCCCTTGCTGTACAATCAGAACATGGTATTGCTTTAACAGAAGTCATCTGTGAAGGCAGTGGTGTATTATTCATGTTGTTTCTTCTTCTTTTTGGTCCAAGGACGTTATGATGTGCACCAGGCGATACACAGATGTCAAACATGGCAGCAGCAGTGCAGCCCTGATTTAAAGGACCTGGTTAGGAGTGGATATTGGCCAGCATCTGTCAACATGTCTACTCTTTACACTTTAGACCTCTTGAGCTCCTTCCTGGAACTAAAAGTATTTTCTCCATGATTCTCCAGGGAAGCTTTTGCAAAACTGTTGGAGCGTGGTACTACAGTGGCTTGCAAAAGTATTCGGCCCCCTTGAACTTTTCCACATTTTGTCACATTACAGCCACAAACATGAATCAATTTTATTGGACTTCCACGTGAAAGACCAACACAAAGTGGTGCACACGTGAGAAGTGGAAGGAAAATCATACATGATTCCAAACATTTTTTACAAATAAATAACTGCAAAGTGGGGTGTGCGTAATTATTCAGCCCCCTGACTCAATACTTTGTAGAACCACCTTTTGCTGCAGTTACAGCTGCCAGTCTTTTAGGGTCTGTCTCTACCAGCTTTGCACATCTAGAGACTGAAATCTTTGCCCATTCTTCTTTGCAAAACAGCTCCAGCTCAGTCAGATTAGATGGACAGCGTTTGTGAACAGCAGTTTCAGATCTTGCCACAGATCTGAGGGGGGCGAATACTTTTGCAAGCAACTGCAAGTGTGGGGGAAGGCTGAGTGAAGTATTTCTTTGATATTGTTTTTCAATAAGCAGATGCAAATATTTACTCCTCTGTTATGTTTCTGTACATACAGACTGGGCGTGCCAAAAGCGATGCACTGCAGCACAGCTTTCTGGATGAGGAAGAGCAGCTGTGCTGTGATGTCAGCTTCAGCTGCCCAGCATGCACACCTGAAATGTTGGCGGTTTCAGTTGATGGTAACAGAAAGCTATATCACTTTCAGCAAAAAGAAAGGTGCTCATTGTTGATGTTCTTTGTGTTTGTGTTTTTATGCACATACTTAAAAAAGCCTTCCATGGTTAGACTTTATTGTTTCTCTGATGTTGCTCTGATGACCGTGACTTTTTTGATGCCGTTTTTTTGTTGAAACCAACTGTTGTCACCCTCTGCTGCTCAGTGTGCTGGCTGTTTTCTCGGGAATCTCAACCACAAGAAAGTTTATACGAACGAAGCTAAAAAACCTGTGACAGTTTGTGAAACGTCATTAGCAGCAGTGAAATAAGTTAGTTAGTGAAATGATAGAGGCTATTTTATGCTGGAAAAATTCTTCCAGCACAAAGTGGCCCAATAAACGGAATTTTTTAATACAGAAATACATCTAATGATAAAAAGCAGAGAATTCATTGTCTGTTTTCCATTGCAGAGCTGGGATGCTCGTCTCCTCATGGAGCGCTCTCGAGCTGTGAAGTGTCCAGATATCAGCGCTCACCTGGCTGGTACCAAGAAGGTTCAGCAAGTGCTCCCCAGACCTGGAGTCCTGGACAGATTCTTCCCAGACCAGCCTCAAGCTGTGCAGCAGATCCGAGCGACATTGGCTGACCTCTACACTCTAGACATGGTGAGACAAAGGGCACGGTTTGTTCATTGTTTGGAAAATTTGGCATTAGATAATCCTCACCTGGGTGTTGCTGTTCAGTGTAAGCAATATCATTTGCATTTTATTCCTCTGATTTATTTCTCTGTGGTTGCGCTGGTCTACAGGGTCCAGAGAGGGACAAAACAGTATCAGTGGCCTTGTCAGCAGCAGAACGGTTTGTCTTGAAGTCTCAGCGAGAAGGAGGAGGTACAGCGGGCGGGGGGATAGAAGCGTCTTTAAACATGTTGAAAACTTCTGTTTATTGCTCACCATTTGTTAAACTAGGGAAGTTTAAGCAGTGCATGTGTGGATCTGCACACACATGCAGCATTTGCTTGCATTCCATGTATGAGCTAGCCTCAGTCAAAACAGTGACGACACATACATGACTGCCTGCTGTTTTGCGTTACTGTGTATCTACTGTGATTCATGCATGCTGTACTGTGACTGAGATAATAGTGTATATGAGACACACTTGACAACAACATTGATCAGGATGTGAAAAAGCTACCAGATACAAGTTGTCAGCAGGTTATGGCTGACTAACTTGACGAATGAGTGTGTGGGCCGTCTGCTGAGGACCAAGAGCTCAGGACAGTCAGACGGGGGCGTCGCAGCAGGAGTCACCGTGCTCGACAACCCTCTGCTGTCCTGAGATGTCACACTCCTGCCTGCACATACAAACCACACTGAAGTCAGAGTTCCACCTGCACCTCCACCTGTTCTTGCAACAGCATGAAAACTGACAGAGGTGAGACAGAAGAAAAGTTCTTCTCTATTTTTATTTATTTTTTTACTAAGTTAAGGAATTAAGTTAAGAAGAGTGATTAAATAAATAGTTTCTTGCATTTTTGATTTAATGATTGTGTTTAGGATTATTTCAGAAACATGTTTAGAGGATCTTTGTAAGCCTGTATTTACTTTAAAAGAAGGGAAGCACTTCTTCATCCTACAGAAAAGGTGACACATTACAGATGAGTTCATAAAAAGTGTCTCTGTCACTCTTTCAAGGCTCTGTCACTTTTTCTTTTTGACTGGAACAGCATGTTAAAGTAGGCCTAGGCTGCCATCTTGTGGCAGTGTGTTGTTACTACAACATATGAAATTGTGTTTCTATTGGAAATATAATTCAGCACCACTGAGCCGCTCTCTCAGTTACAAACTGAACCTGTTTTTTTAGACATATAAATCACTAAGTACAGTGAAGCTTTTGGTTTTGTAAAAGTGTTTCTTATTCTAAATGCATGTTGATTTTTATCAGGGTGAAGAGCAGTTAGCAGTGCATTCATGGACATCTTTAAACTATTATTTGAAGAATCTTTGGTGATGATGGCATGAACTAGAAACGCGAGCTCCAGGTGAGACTGCACAGAACAACAAGTGTCCTTAAACTGCATCAACTGATGACTTTCTCACAATTTTATTCCACTGTGTGTTTTTATCATTGAACGTTTCTGTCTTCAGGTTTCTCTCAGACCAAGATTGAATGTGATGACAAGGGTGATGGATGGTGTGACATGTGCTGCTGGCCCACAGAACCAGGTGAGTAAGCTGTCCATGTGCTCTGCAACAATGAGGACATCCAACACTCTCAGTTAAGATTAGTTTTCGTGATTGTTGCCTCAAGGCCTGAGATCATGGTGGTGGGCTTGTGATGGACACACATGGCTGAAACCTCTCCTGTAGAGGCTAAGCCCAGGCTTGAAGCCACTGGGGTGTTCGTTGGCGGGGGTGACGCGATGTCACTGGTATGCATGAAGTTATTAAACTTGATACAGTCCAATAACTCCAGCCTTACTCATCTTGTCCTTCAGATTCTTTATTTCTAGGATTTAACAGCAGCGCAGCGGTCACAAACTGTTTGCTTCCTCCCGATCAACAACACAGCTGCCGCTAATTACGTGTGTCTACCTTAAATAGCTTCACAAACTCAAAATGTGACCTCTAGCACCAAACGCTTGCTGCAGTTCTTGGTGTCAGAGGTGACACACAAGGTATAGCACAGATGTCGTTATACTGCTCCAGCTGTGTATTGCTAGCTGTGGGGAGGCTTTTTATCTTGTTTACAGCATCTCTCCTGAGCAGGAAGCTCTGCCAGCCCAGCTGGGCTCTGAGCCAGACGTTATAGTATGAGTGGACCAAGATGATGGTGCTTCCCATCATACTCCACTCGCCAAATACAGTCTCTGATACACCACAGCACACCGCAACCTGGTGAGGTAACAAATCACTGACAGTGAGGCAGAGACAGTGCTGATGCATTACATGACAGTGTTGGTTTACAGTCAGAACTTAGCAAAGAGTTGCTGTACGTGTGTGTGACACATACCAGAACCTCCAGCAATCTGTAGGTCCCATTTACACAATATATGACTTCATCCATGTTCTCCACTGGAGCTTTACGAAACTCCTCCACCATGAAGAGAACAACAGGTCAACAGAGTGCCAAGCACCTGGCGGTAGAGTGTTTCAGAGTTATTATGGAATTAAAAAACAAGCAAATATACATGTTTAATTATTATTGGCCTGAACTGTTTGGGTAGAGCAAGTTTAAACTATTTAATTTAATGTTTTTGCACACTGCGATGCGGTTGTGTGTTACCTGGAGAGAGGTGAGGATTGAGGAGGAGATGATGATGAGAAGCCAGAAGTCCGTGTGGAAGAACTGGCAGATCATAAAAGCCATGTACGCTGGAAAGATCAGCAGGAAGGGACAGAGAGAAACTGCACGGAAGTGCTTCCACAAACTCCTACGGGACGGGCAGCAAAACCAGCGTATGAGAAAGCAGTCAGGTTGATAACAGGCTTTGCAAACACACATTCAGTCAGATTACATTTATTGATGTCAAAAAGACAAACTGCCTGTTTAAGAATGAAGAAAGAAGGACAGTACACCGTAGTATTACTTAACTTATGATGTTAGCATGAGTTGTACTGATGACCATAGATAATGAATTCTGTGATAATTAACTAACTGCCCATAGTTATTAATAGTTGTTTACAGAGGTGGGACCAAGTCATTGTTTTGCAAGTCTCAAGTAAGTCTCAAGTCTTTATCCTCAAGTCTCAAGTCAAGTCTCAAGTAATGTCAGGCAAGTCAGAGTCGAGTCTCAAGTCACTGGTGTAAAAGTCCGAGTAAAGTCACAAGTCTGAAATTTTGAATTTCAAGTCCTTTCGAGTCTTTAAAAAGAAAAAAACGAAAAAATAATGTTGCAGTTATGCTAAATGTAAATATTAGACCATGTAATTTTTAAATCTGTGTTTTTCTCAACACATGACAAAATAGTGAACTTAGAAAATATACACAAATTGTGAAATTGCACCTCTTTAAAATGCAGCTCAATTAAACCTAGCTCCAAGGATAATTTTCACCGACAGTTCTGAGATAAGCTGCATGTTATTCTTGGATGCGGTTGTAGGACCGGTGTCGTGCCAAAGTAGGTATCCCCGACAGAATTTGTTTCCCCTGTGCTGGGAGCATGCAGGAAGTACTGATGTTTTCATTTTGTGAAAAATTAGTATCGTTACATTACCATTCAGTTTGAGGGTTACAACAGAAAATTATATATTTATTGCTCACGGGGTATCAGATGGGATTATTTTAATAAACCATAAACATTTTGGCTAATAACTATTTTTATTCTCCTGTAACTTTATTATATAAAGAGCTAAATCCTCCAAAGTTTCAGGAGAAATGCGTCATAATAAGAAGTGTTTGTGAACGAAAAATCAGCAATGTGGGATACTGTTTGTCCGTGATTTACACAGGGGGAACAAATTGTGGCAGGACCAGCCTGATATTATTTGTATCCCACTATAACTTCGTTGTATAAAGAGCTAAGATCTCAAAAATGTCAGGAGTAGTCAGTCATTATAAGAAGTGTTTGTAAACTAAAAATCAACAATGTGGGATACTGTTTGTCCGTGATTTGGACAGTCCAGCGTGTGCTCCCGACGCAGGGGAAACAAATTCTGTCGGGGATACCTAGTTTGGCACGATAGTAACTTCAGGTCACTGCAACAAGCCCAGGTACAGTTTACCGACGGATGGGTGCAGGACCTTGAAATGCACCGTGTAGAACGAAAGACCATCGTACGTATCATAAGTTTACCAGTCTCACAAATCGTCTTCATAAATACACAATCGTTAACCGTTTATTAATAGGACCTTTAAGCTCAACGGTAATTAATTAGCAGTGGAAATAATTTCTGGTACGCGTTACAGAAATGTAGCAGTGACAACAATACTGTATGCTGTAATCGTACTGGGCAATTAGTGATACAAAAAACCTGTTTTATCCTGTGAATAAAAGTATATGTTTTTGTCAATGTACCAAAATAACAGAAGCGAAACGCAATATTGTGTCAGGACAATTCACTATTTATGCACAACAAACAAAGGAGCGACAATTTCTGTTCAGCGCCAGACTTGCTTGTAACCTATATCACCAATTATGTTATGAAAATGACGCATTAACTACAACAGCAGACTGACCTTTGTGTAAATGCTTGGAGCAGACTAACCTGTGAGCTGGAGTGTTCTGGGACGTTATATTTGGTCTTTGAATGGCTGCAATCCAGGCCACCCGTCGCCTCTTTGTTACTTCGGAAACATGGCTCGAACAATTTCTCTTCAACAACGTAATCCGATAACAACCGATCTCTTTACCCGTCGGCTTCCCGTGGCTGTCATGCGACCGGCTATTGCAGTTAATAATACAACAGCTTCTTGCCATTTTTGTGTTTCTTTTTTATCGCTGTGATTTCAATTGAAAGCCTGCGTGCGCTAGTACCTCTTGCCACGAGTTCCCAGAATCCTTTGCGGTTTTACCCCTGAATGATGTCACATTTTCAATCTCTATATAATATGCGTGTTAAATTTTATATTTGGGGTGAAATATCAAGTCTTTTCAAGTAAACCGGTTCAAGTCCAATTCAAGTCCCAGGTCATTGGTGTAAAAGTCCAAGTCAAGTCACAAGTCTTAGAACATTTTTTCAAGTCAAGTCTAAAGTCATAAAATTAATGACTCGAGTCTGACTCGAGTCCAAGTCATGTGACTCGAGTCCACACCTCTGGTTGTTTATGATCAGTAAAAAATAAAACAAACAGTGGGACACAGAGTTTTCTTAAAAATAAACACATGAAAAAAGTCTTTGGTATATTATCTTAATTGCCTCTAGATGCTCCCAGGGCTAGGACTCAGCTATCTCCAGCATGGACTGCAGGATGGAAGCAACAACAATAAAGAGGATGATAGAGAGGAGGAAGGCTCTGTGGATGACCTGCAGCTCAATGAGGCCAGTTTGGACAGCAAGGATTAGCAAGGTGATCCCTTCAGTCATCCCCCTGCACAGAGAGGAAGCAACCTATTATGCTACAATATAGTCTTTGTGCCAGCGAGGCTTGTACTTGACGCGTGGCAGTCTTCTGGCAGTAGGTGAGCCAGTCTGAGTGTGGTGCAGCCTAGCAGTGTCAGCGTTCTTTTCAGTCACTGGGCGACAGCGTGCTAGATGAGTGGCATTCCAACTCTTTCCATCACTCAGCAAGAAGGCATTCAAGCCTTTGGCTTTTGTTACTGTTACAGGAGGGGTAAATCTGGGATGTCCTTTGGGAACATGGTGGGGTTTCCTTATCCTCACACTCTCTCCTGGTAGAAAAGAAGGTTTCCGTGCGTGACGCCTACCATCAGTGTAACGTTGCATTTTCAACTGATATTTCCGAACTGAGTGACGTGCAACGTATCCAGTGGAGACACAGCAGGAGGCAAAGGGAGTACATCCAGTATAGTACGCATCTTCCTGCCACACAGGAGTTCTTAGGGAGAGGGAAGTAGAGGGAAGTAGTTGCATGCGGTGTTGCACAGTAAACTTGAAGCCAATCCAGCACAGTCGCCTTCCATGGTTTCGACTGCTGGATTGATGTCTGGATACAGGTGCGGAGGGCACGATGAAACCGTTCGATTGCTCCGTTTGCAGCTGGGTAGTAGACAGATGTTCTGCTGTGGGAGATGCCTCTATTCTGGAGGAATGAGGTGAACATTACAGAGGTGAACTGTGCACCATTGTCAGTTATGATGTTCTCTGGGTTGCCATGACGACTAAAGACAGATGAGAGGAACTGAATGACATCATCAGTAGTAGCATAAGGTGAAAAGGCAAGCTCAGGCCATTTGGAGTAGTAGTCAGTCAATGTTATGACGTATCTACAAGCAGGTATTGCAGTATCAAAAGGCCCAACAATGTCAAGACCAAGTTTTTTCCACGGTCCATCAGGCAGTGGGACGGGTTGGAGAGGAGCAGGATTAGTATGTGCAGTTTTGTCATTGGACTGGCAAAGGAGGCATGAGGTTATGGCAGACTGAACTTGTGAGTCCATTTTTGGCCACCAGTAGAGATCTCTTAATCTTTGTTTTGTGCGCACAATGGTGACTTTCATGTGCCAGTGCAATCAGTTTAGGTCTCACTGAAAGTGGTGCAATGAGCCTCGAGCCTCTGAGAACATAATCACTTAGGGTTGAGAGTTCATTACGGATTTTGTAGTAAGGTGCAAGCGTGACATCAAGTGCTTTGATTGAGGCAGGCCAGCCACTTTGTATTTGTGAACGCAAAGCAACCAGTTCAGGGCAAGTTGAACAGGCAGAGTCAAAGTCCGCAACTGGAAGTGGGGACATGGCAGCAGAAACTTGGGCTACCATTTCATGATCTGCATCCGATGTGGGATGGGAAGAAACGGGCAGGGGCAGGCGAGAGAGACAGTCAGCTGTATAGTTCTGAGAACCTGGGCGGCAAATAACATCATAGTCAAAACACAGGAGGCGGGCAGACCAGCGGGCGATGCGCATGCCAACCCTATTAAACCCTTTGGTGCTCAGCAGCGTTGTCAGAGCTTGGTGGTCTGTCCGCAGAGTGAAACGTCGGCCCCACAAATACGTTCTCCATTTCTCTGCAGCCCACACACAAGCATAAGCTTCTTTTTCAACAGTTGAGTACTTTTGATCTGTTGCAGGCAGTGTGCGGGAAGCAAACGCCACAGGTTTTTCTGTGCCATCAGGTTGCACTTGAGCAAATACAGCACCAAGCCCATAGTCACTTGCATCAGTAGAGATCACAACACGCAAGGCAGGGTCAAACAGTGCCAGTGCAGGACTATTCACCAGGAGTTTTTTTACTTCTTCAAAGCTCGCTTGTGCACCTGAAGTCCATGTGAAAGTGTTCTTGTCGTTAGCACAGCCACACATAGGGGCTACAACAGTTGCAAAGTTTGGCAAAACTTGGAGTACCATGACACCAAGCCCAGGAAGGATCTCAAACTGAGGGAACTGAGGAGGATTAAAGGGGCAGCACAGCAGCGTTTTGGAAAATAGTGTAAAGGCTTTTCAGGAAGCTTTTAGGACGCTGTGAAAATACTGAATTTGAATAGTGGAGGCTAGAAGTAGTGAATGTATCCTTCCTCTCTATCATTAGATGGAGAGAGTGTACAAAGGCCGGCATAGTGGGTCTGTGGCCACTCTTGCTTGCACTTTTGCGTGTCCGTCAGCCAGCTGTGGAGAAGAGCAAAGTTTTTACATGCAAAGAGCTGTAGTGAAAAGCAGTGTTCCAAACAATGAAATGTGTCCACTCTTTGTGCTTTTCATGCAGTAATGTTTGATGTTTGAAGCTATTTCTGCTGTTGTCCCATTCCCGGTGAAATCCGCTGTCCCTCCAATCCCGATCCTCTTGCAAAGCAATCAGCATTTGTCAGACGCATCAGTCATTGGCGGTACTCAGACAGGATCCTGGATGACTACACGTCTGGGGTGGCTAAGAGAGCAATTGAAGGATGCCATGTTTACTGAATATGTGCCTAATTTTGTCAGGACATAGCTGGGTCCATTGCTTCTGCGTGCTCTATTTTCACAAGCAAAGGCCTGGCTCTTTCTCCTGGCACCTTCTCAGGTGATCTCCATGCCGTGGCTTCTTCTCAAATCAACGTCTGGACTGCCGCAAAACAGTCGACAGGATTCGAACCTGTGCGGGGAGACCCCAATGGATTTCGAGTCCATCGCCTTGACCGCTCGGCCACAACAACCACATTTGGTTTTGGAGCTACATACTTGAAAGACATACGTCTTCCAAGTCCTACGCCACACGTCTTTCAAGTAGGATGTGCACAACAACGGCCACGCTGGATTGTAAATGCGGTAGCTGCATGACTTTGGTGAGAAAGCTTGTGGTTTTGCAGTTCCGTGAGATCGGTGCAGCACAGCTGCGGTTGAAGCTAGCTGGCTGACATTAGCTTGCTTGTTTGCATGAACAGTAACACACACAGCTGATGATTTTGCCACCGCAAAGAGCTGATCAGTACATGGTTAGTAAAATGTTATCTTCATTCCAAACATTCAGCACAATATTTAAAGTGGGACTGGGTGTCTTTATGAAGAAGTAGCGTGTCCAATCCCAGTGTCATGTAAGAAGGTATATGTATGAAGTGATGAGAACTCAAAGCCTGTGTGAACAGTGTCTTTCCACAGCAAACGGTAGCAGCGAGGCCGATGAAGAATGCACCTGGCCTGACATTGTAAGCCTTTGCAGAAAGAGCGGAGAACGTTTTTAGTGTAAAACAGTACGCAGCCCACATGCTTGAACAGCACTGCGAGAAGCAACTGCGATGGCCGGGAATCGAACCCGGGTCAACTGCTTGGAAGGCAGCTATGCTCGCCACTATACCACCATCGCTGTGAAAAACTGCAACATCACTGAGTCATTGTCCGGCTTATGAAGCTTTCAGGACAATTAACGAGGTGGGCATTGTGATTACTCGCTTGTCAGGTTCTAAACTGGTCAAAAAGTGGATCACTAAAAAGACTAGTGCTCTCATGCAACTGCACATTTAATCTCATCAGCTAAGCTTCTTTGCTACTCAAGTGTGGCCTCTCACGCATTTAAACTCTTGTGTGATTTTTAGCACCTTCAGAGTCGCAATGGTCACGCGAGTTCTTCAGGTCACAGCAGACAAGGTGCGAATAGGTGTGAATCTGTCTTGGGACGAATCTGGGACAAGGACGTCTTTGGCTCCTCTCTCAAGTTATTGGACTTTGGCAAACAGGTTTCACGCTTAATTAAAAAATGAGAGCAAGTGTCTGTGTCCCGAATACAAAGTGGGAGCTGGTTCCACAGAGAGGGGCCTGAAAAGTGATGGCTCTGCCTTCCATTGTACTTTTAAATCCCCTCGGAAGACAGCAGTCTGAGAGCAAAGCACTCTGTTGGGATGATATGGCACTGTGAGATCTTGTAGACAAAATTGGGGGTGATTATTCAAGACCTTGTGTGTGTGAGGGCAAGTATTTGGATTTTTATTTGGGATTTAATTGGGAGCCAATGAAGAGAGAAGTCCATATGGGGGAAATCTACTCTCTCCTTCCAGTCCCTGACTGTGCTCTGGATGCAGCGTTTTGGAAAATAGTGTAAAGGCTTTTCGGGAAGCTTTTAGGACACTGTGAAAATACTCAATTTGAATAGTGGAGGCTAGAAGTAGTGAATGTATCCTTCCTCTCTATCATTAGATGGAGAGAGTGTACAAAGGCCGGCATAGTGGGTGTACCAGAGCAGGGCTGTGTGTAAAGCACAGCCAGGCAGCTGAACACTGTATTGTTCTCTATTTTGTCCTCTTTGAGCGGGAGACGAGCCACCACAGCTGGCAACACCTGTCAGTGAACACATTCAGGATGAAGATGGGCCATACGTCAAGAAGCCGCCAAATGCCTTCATGCTCTATCTCAAAGAGCAGAGGCCAAAGGTCATTGCTGAACTCAACATCCCTGGAAGTGCAGCCGTAAATGCAGTGGTGGGACAGAGAGTAAGTGTGTAACTCTGCATACATTTATGCATCTGTTAAAGTCAGTTGGTTATCCTTACATTTCTTCTACAGTCTCGCACCCCTCAAATTCATAGTTACTTTGGATTATACTGAGCTTTTATATAGTCATCCCCATGTCAGAAAGCTTCCGCTCAAGTCTAATGCTATGAAAGCATACAAACTGTACTTTTTTTTTATTTTGCTGTGTTGCATTATGCATTTTTTAAATCTATATATACACATTGTACTGAAAACATCCTTGGAATCGCACTGGTTGCTTGCAAGTTGCCACAGTTGCTTGTAGTTTGCATGGAAGACTCCAACTTGTCTGTAAATACTTGTAAGCTCATGACAAGTGCTCATGTATGATTTTTAGTGTGAATGTAGTAACTTAACAGTTTTGGTAGTAATACAAACTAATGTATGTTCGTTGTGTGTGTGTTTGTAAGGAAGCTGCAGTGGCACCTAAAAATACAGCCAAGGCTACGGAGGCTGTTGAACCAATTAAAGGTGCTGCAGTTGACAGTGAGCCAAAAGTCTTGGCTTCCAAAGCAGAAACGGCCTCAACCACGCAGATTTGTATTTAGATCAGCTGGGTAATTTGCATCCTATCTAAACTACCACTATTGAACTTAACTACATTTCCTTTATTCCAAGACTCTGTGACTGCAGAGAAGATCTCAAAGGATCAGCCGGTCGCTGTTACCCACCCAACATTTTGGGAGCGGATACAAGAGCAACTGCGTCCAGAAAGAATCCGTAAGAAATCCCCAAAGATCTGTATGAAAGATTTCTCAATGTGAAGATATTTTCTATTTTATAATTATTTTTTTGTTTTTCTTTTGCTCTGCACTTCACAGGTTGTCTCAAAACAGTCAAACTTCCCAATTCAAAGGTAACATTAAAAAAACACTGTAAGAAAAACATGCTTTATCAAAGTGGTTAAGTTTTGATCTGAAATAGTTCAATTTGTTTTACAAGTTTGTAGTTGGGTTATATCTCATTGTCAGGTGACGCTCAAGTAGGTGTAAATGTAGAAAAAGACAAAAACATCGTGCTAGTATCAGAAAATCATGATTTTATTCTCAATGGGTCTAAACTTCGACTGCAGGTTGAGAAGGGCAACATTTTAATGACGCCGGTAAGCACTGTGTGTAGATAATGCAATCTACTGTTGTGACAGATGTTATTAAAATTATTTGAAAATATTTGTTTCTGCTTGTTTATTTAAAGTGTGATTATAAATGTAAAAAAATATTTCTTTTTGTAGAAAAAAAATACCTTTAAGCTGAAATAAATCGAACCGAATCCGAAGTGATGTAATGATTTTGAACTGTTTTTTTCCTTTCAGCTTGAGTTTTATAAGTCTCTGATGAAACGGCTATGCTATGTAAGTAATGCACATATCTCAGAAACAAAGACTGCACTAGAATACCTTTAGATTTATTGGTCAGAGTATAAAGTCATAACTGGAAGCACTCACATCCAAGTCGAAACACCTTGAAAAATGGGGACATACCCGTTTTTTCAGATATTCACACAGGGCTAGGAAAGGATTGGAGAACTTTTTTCCTGGAATAAATTAAATCCTCATTTAAAAATGCATTTTGTATTTTTTTTAAACATTTGTTTAATGATTTGAAACTTGTGCAAAAAATTAGGAAATTGGGAACGAGCCAAATGCGTTTTTCACGGCACTGTGTGTACATTAGTTTAAATATTTTTTCAACCAGTGTTATCAAAAACAGCAAGAGCTGCAATTATAAATTGTTTGGAAAATGAAGATAGCTGCCAGGGTGCATACCTGCTGTGTGAATATAAGTGCAAACTTATGACCTTGATCTTGGAACTGTAGTATAAGAATGTTTGGAATGTCATACTGTTTGTGGGGTTGTTGTTTTTTCACGTCAACCCGGTTTTCTCGAAGCAGCAAGTGACTGACAATGGAGCACGATTAATCTACATCAGGAACATCTCGCCAGGCGAGTCCCGGGATCTCAGAGAAGCTTTGAAAAAAATGGATTGTGTAAGAAACTACCTGCCTCTTCTCAACAAGGTATAAACACACTCATAAATGCCAACAAGTGCATGTGTTAGAAGTCTGTGAAAGGCTGTATGAGATATGTGCTTGTGTAAGTGTAATCTTAACCATACAGAAAAATTGACAGATTAACCACACCAAACTAAAGGACATGCACCAACCTTCATAAATCCATCCTTACAAAGAGATAATGTGTCTAGATTTGGATGCTACTTATCTTGAGGAAAGCACAACTGCAAAACTATAGCGATAGTAAAGAGAGACTGCCGATAAGCTGCTCGCTGAGCAATTCTTCATATGCTCATGCGCACTAGTATTTATCACATTACAGCATTAGTGCAGGGGTCATGTTGAGCATGGCTCCAGTGCATCATTGAGCCAGGATTTCTGACTTTTGAATCCAGTGAACTCCACAGTAAAGCTGTACTTAGTTCACTCTTTCCACGTGTGCTTAGCACTTATTTTCTAACATTTACAATGTGAAGGTAAAATGTTCAGAATACATTTTCTTTCTTGTGTTTCAGGTGTTTATCGAATTTCAGTCTCTTCGTGATGCTGATCGCCTTGGCGTTTGGTACAGCCTTCTAAAACGGGCCACCGGCCACAAATTGTCAAGGCTGAAAATACCACAGTGTGGATGTACCTCACTGCGTAAGTGTTTTTTAAATGGGATTTTAAACAAATATGATTTAAATGAAAAAAAAAGATGGGTTAAGTTAATGGAAGGTCATCTGGTAAGACCTTTCTTTCGCTTTCTGTTTGTGAAACACTCGTGAATAGATTTTTCAGTTCTCCCCTGGGCTGTGGATAAAGTGCAGACAAAACTGCTGATTTATTGTTGTTCACAATAAATCATTGTGACACATTCCCTCAACTTTTATCCACTAACACTGTGATTCTGGTTCCCACAAATCCTTTGATGCTCATTTGCCTTATTATCTCTCTGACCTCTTTTCTGGCCCCTCCAGAAATCTTTGCTCCATCAGTGGTCAATTTCCTTCTGCTTGTCTCTGCCCCAGACACATGAACCAGAGCCATTACTTAAACTGCACTTTTTCAGTCTGGCATTTGATCTAACCCACTAATCATTGTTTTTCTGATGTCTATGATACCTTGGGTATCTGTAAAGGTGCTTAAAGTTCAAATAAAAGTCAAAACATTGATATTACTGGATCATTGTAAACATTAAAAATCAGGAATCCTTGAGTAAATACCAAGAGGTGTCCATTTTTCCAAATACTCACCTCAAAAACCACATTTCTTTTTTTCTGCTAAACTTGGTTTCATTTTGTCTTCTCTATGTGGTCAGTAATAATAATAATATATATTTTTTAAAAAGTACCGCAAAGTTTCTCTTCAAATAAACTTTGGTTCTTGAACCTTGTGTCTTGCAGAAAGCCCAATCTCAAGGTTCTACGTTCTCCACGATCATGTTGACCGGTTTGCCAGAAGGAAACTACAGACAGGAGGATGTCACCAAGCTGGTGTGGCGTTACGTCCCTGATCAGACTGTTCAGACTCTGTACTACAAAATAATCGTTTTATCACTGCAGAGGAGGGTGAGGAGTAGACCCAGCAGGCTGATACAGAGAAATTTGCATTTGCAAATTGAATTCAATTTAATGATTAATATTGAATGTTTCCTCTGCATCATTTTTCCCCTCCAGGCCTTTGTGTTTTTTAACAGCTGGGATGCGTGCTGCGATTTCGCCAGGGATTACCTTAAAAATCCAGTTACTGTTGGAGAGTGGACGCTCAGAATCCACATTGTTTTACAAGACATGCTTCCTGGTACAAGTGAGGTATGAAAATGGAGCAATCGGGGGCTGTTAAATCAGGGGCATGCTCCTGTTTCACTCAAACTATTCAGATCCCAATCAAAACAGATTTCTCCTCTAAGGAGTGAGCACAGCATCATCCTTCTCTGGGCTAATATTAATAGAATGAGAATACTTTATTGATCCCTAGGGGAAATATATTGGTTACAGTACAAACAGTAACAAAGACAGATACAAGAAGTAAGGAATAGCACAATATATACAATATATACATACATATAAGTCACTTATTGATAAATATCTGAATAAGAAATGGAAAAGCTAAAAATATGCATGAATTTCAAATCAACTATTTATTGTTACTTTGTCTGTATTTGTTCCTTTTTGCAACAGCAGCACAAAAGCTGCATGAACTTTATCCACTTTTCTGTTCATAGGCGACAACCCACGTCATTCCGCCACCACTTTAAATTTCCACAGAGCTCCTTGTGAAGTCAGCCGCGTGTAAACTTTAAAGACCCAGACATAGGTTATAGAGTGTTTTACTGACTATTAAGTAATGCCCTTACTTATTTTAAAACTTCAGTCGCTGCTAACCTTCAAGCTTCAGCGTTTCCCATCTCAAGTTTCCTTGTGGGCTAGCTATTCAGGAGCTTTCTGAGAACTCTCTCCACAGCTACATGTTAAGAGGAATTGAGGTCTGACAACTGTTGCGGAAAGTCACTGAGTGTTAAGGATGGTGAGTTAGTGAACCCAGACGCGGACCTCTCGTTAAAGTTGAACAGTGTCTTTATTTACAGTGAAGCCAATCCACAGTTATCCATAGTGCAAGTCCCTTCAGTGCTCCTCTCCCCGTCTCTCCTCGTGTGTCCACACAACTCCCGTGAATCAGTGACGTCTCTCCTTCCGTCTCGTTCGCTTCCTGGGAAAAGGCAAAACAGCCACGATTAGCCTCCCTCCGCTATCAAACACTTGCTTTACCCTTGCTGAGCTCGAGTCACTACCAGGCTTGGTGCAATACTCCAGCGCTGTCGGTCACTCAGCCACACCATTAAATAGCTCTGCCAACGACGGTGGATGATTGGCAGCAGCTGGCGAGGAATCAGTCGCAGGTGGGACAGCAGGTCAGAGCGGCAGCACTTCCGGCTCGGAGATCTCCCATTGCTACGCGACCGCGTAACAATCGCAGCGGAGCAGGAGAGGAAAAAACAGAGCGAGAGAGAGGAGAACAAACACACACATACACACAGGGCGCCGGTCGGGGCACCGTCAGACCTGACACTGAGACTCAAATAGCATCAAATAGTTCCTGCAAAACCTTGGTTATATGTTGTGTCGTTACTGTCCCGAAGTATGAATCCTTTGCCACAAAGATGCAAACCAGGATCGAGTCACTTCTCACTTACAGTGGAGTCCAATATTTATCTTATTAAATGTGGTCAATAGAACATTAAAAACACTCTAAGCAGGAGGAGAGTTATTCAGTATTTATTGTACAAACAGAGGATCAGCGATTGATGTAATCCCCTTTCATCTTCTACTCTTTTCACAGGAGAGCATGTATAGAAGCATGATGAAATGGAGCACCACTGTAAGTCAGCAGTCACATAAATCTGTCTTGTAAAAGCAGCAGGCTCGGGTCTCCCTGATCTTAACGCTGGTTGTTTTTCAGCATGTTCTGGAGTCGGAGTCTCTGGAGGACCGGCTGCTGAGTGTGGAGGTCTCCGAGGTGAATGTGGACCTTGTCATGATGATCATGGAAGTGGTGGCGTCCATTGCTGCTTTTGTCAGATTCTTGCCGCTTGCCAACAGGGTACGATTTCATAAACACGTGCAACTATTTTATGTTTTACAGAAGGCTGCAAGGCTTGTCATGGTGTCTGCTGTTCTTTTCATATTGAGAAACATTTTAAATGAGTCTGAAGGAGACTTTGTGGTTTTTTAACACGAGTTGAGCAAGTTTAAATATTCCATGTACAGACAGTCCCTGCGGCAGGCAATCTGAATTTGACATGCCTTTGCAAACACTGGTGAAGAAGGACTGCCTGAAATGCAGCAAGTTCTCAACCAAGTAGTAATCTTATGACCTGTTCAGCCTTTTGTCCTGGCCCATCGAGCAGGGGAGATCCCTGCAGTTTGAGGCAGCGCTAAGTTATTCTTTTAGTGTTTCTTGCCCAGTGGTTTTATTGTTCAATCAAAAACTTTGCAAAAGTATAGAAATATGTTTGCACTTATTTCCCATTTGCAAGTTTAAAACCCCAAGATTTTTTTTCTTTGCCTTGTACTATCGTACAGGGCAGTAGAGAAACTCGCCAGGACAAATTCTTTATCGCCCTGTACAATACAAATCGTGCCTGTAGCACACCCATTGAGTACCACTGTGTTGCTCAAATATCCTTTCTGTTTTCTCAGATATGCATTGAGATGGCCGAACCTGGTGGATTAACACAGGCGATGGAGAGCAAAGTCACCAAGGACTATTTATCTGCTTGGTAAGTGTGTCCCACAATCAGAAGTGAGAAAAAGAGGAAATTTATTTTACACTGTGTTTCTTCATTTTCTTTAAAGCGTCTTCATGTCTGTCTGACCTTGTGCTTTTTTCTCTCCTCTTCATAGGAGTAAAGCTGGACGTATTGAGTCGTGAGTATCTTTCTTTTTCAGGTTTAGTGGCAGAGTCAAATATACCATACACTCCTCAAGGTCGTCTATAGTAAACAGTTCCCAAAGATGCAAAAAGAGAAGAATGTGATTTACATATAAGCAACTCTAGATTAGGAATTTGAAATGGAATTTCTTATTTCACATGAACATTTTGTGACAACAAACCTCTTTTCGTGGTAACCTACTGGCATCTTTGCTTTTAAATTCCGTTTGAAGAGCCTGAAACAGCGTCTGCAAGACTCTGGTGACAACAAAGTTAACCTCAAAATGAAAACCAAGAAGACCGCAGAATCGACTGATGCAGTGACCAAAGGTGACTGCCAGGCGGAGAGCCAGAGGGCCGAGGAGGAGGCAGTGACCCAGCCCGATGCTGCAGCCGCCCCTGCTGGACAGCAGCCAGAGCCCAAGTGTTCTGATGACGAGACACAGGAGGGAGAGGAGAATGATGGATGGAGCATGGCCGACATTAAAGGTACAAAGAGCTGCTTTAAATCAGCAAAATACACCGCTCTGACAGCCAAAACACAGTAAAGTGAATATAAAAAGAAAAGTTGTGATATTTTATGGCTCTGATCTCATGTTTGTGCTCCTCACTGTGCTACAGACATTCAGCCTGGTGGTAGTAATATATTTTACATATGTGGTGGTTAAAAAATGCTCCGTTGGTGCGATGACTATATCCCACACCATCACCAGCCTGAGATTTTGATACAAGGCAGGATGGATCCAAGATTTCTGACCCTACCATCCTAATGTCACAGCAGAAACTGAGATTCAACAGACCAGGCAGTGTTTTAATTTTACAGCGTTGCTGAGCCTGTGTGAATTGTACCCTCAGTTTTGCGTTCTTAGCTTAGAGAAGTCGAACCCAGTGTGGTCTTCTGCTGCTGTAGCTCATCTGCTTCAGTGTTGGATGTGCTGTGCGTTCAGAGATACTCTTGTGCATTGTAATAAGTGGTTGTTTGGCTTGCTCTGGCCTTCCGGTCAGCGTGAAGCAGTTATTTCATTCTCCTCTAAACTCAAAAATGCATTTCCTCCAGGGAACTGCCACTCACTGGATATTTTCTGTTTCAGACGATTTTATGTAAACCCTAGAGATGCTTCTGTGGGAAAATCCCAGCAGATCAGCAGTTTTTGAAATGCTAAGATCAGCAAACATGCCACGTTTAAGTGACTTAAATTATTTTTCTTCTTCATTCTGATGCTCAGTTTGAATTTCAGCAGGTCATCTGACCATGTCTACATACCTAAATCACTAAGTTGCTGCCATGTGATTGGCTGATTAGAGAGTCACATTAATGAGCAGTCAAACAGGTGTACCTAATAAAGTGGCCGATGAAGGTTTCAGCTTTTCAAGTAAATCGAAATCATTTGTTCAATTATTATTGAGTTATAATTGAATGTTTAAATATTTTATAAACCCAGTGGCTCCTGTAGCAGATTTGTTGATGATTAACGTGTCGCTCTTTTCATTTTCAGTTGTGGGTAAACGCAGGAGGGAGCTTGTCGGACCTGAGGCAAAGCCATCTCGCTCTCAGTCTCCGTGTGTTGTAGCAGATTTCAGACTGCCTCAGTTCAACCCTAACAGCCCCATCAGTCAGACACACACACTCTAAATTCAAATTTGTTGTTAATACTTGTCTAATCTTCCTGTTTCTGCTTCTCTGCAGGTCAGGAGTTTGTGGTCCCTAAATCAGGATTTTTCTGTAACATCTGCTCTGTTTTCTGCCTGAATGAGAAGACCGCCAAGGAACTCCACTGCTGCAGCCAGAAACACTACGACAACCTGCAGGTACGCACGCACATACATATACACGATTCAGCACACAAAATCACACTGTTGGCCTAACGATGTTTGTTTTCTCGCTTTTCTGTTTTTTTTAGAAATATTATGAGGAACGTCGACAAAGAGCTACAAAAACTTTGTCTCAGACGTCTCCAGGCTCCGGTTCTGACTGATGGACCTGATCTACTGTATTTTTAACACATAACTGTGCAGAGTGTATATATATATGTATATGTGTGTGTATGTGTGTCCTGGATGACTGTGTACATGTTTGGGGTTTTGTGATTTGTTTCTTATTTCTTGTTTTACTTTGAAAGTTCATGTCTTATGTCAGTGTTCAGTTTTACCTGTCCCCTGTCTCGTTAGCCTAGTTTCTCCCAGCTGTCTCCCTCCTGTTGCCCATTCCCTAATTACTCCCTGTGTATTTAAGCCCTGTGTTTTCCTGTGCTACCTGTCGCGTCGTACCTTCAACCTGCTGTGTGTTTGTAATGTCCAGTCCTCCAGCACCTCGCTTTAGAATTTTCTTTTCCTTTTGTAAGTTTTATTTTGTCAATCATTCTTCCAGCAATAAAGCTGCGTTTTCAGTTTATTCCCGTCTCCAAGAGTTCTGCATTTTTGGGTCCACCGCTTCTGCTCGCCTGCCACACAGCCAACCATGACAATAGCAGAATCTAGTATAACATGGAAACACCTACCTGAAACACAGACTTTATGTATTTTAAGTACTTGAGTAAATGTTCCCACGACTATCTGCACTCACTTCTGAAGATATTTAGACTAGTGAGAGAACTCTGAGCTCCTCCGCTTCATGTGAGATTCACTTTCCACTCTTTCTTTTCTTCCTTTCTTTTTTTAAATCCCTTTCCATTGCATTAATGTCTTGAAATACCATATGCTCTCTTTGCTTTTCGCCTTCCTCACTACACTAAGTACCATTTTTTAACGCTGTGTACTCACTCTTGCTAAGTACATGTGAACAGATCTTGAAGAAAAAAAACAAAACAAAACATACTTTTCTTTTCTCTTTAATTCAAACCACTTTACAGAAAGTACAATTGTTTACAATGAACAAAGAAGTAGGTAGGTTTCCAATGCTTAATTAGTGTGTAAGAATATTGCAGAATCTGCTGTGCTGTGTACTTTGGAAAAACCATGAGAAAAACAGCTGGCTGAAGAAGAAATGATAAATGTCCTTTTTTTTTCAAGCCTTCTCTCGGCCTGGCTTGGGGGGCGGGGAGACGTGCACTCGCCTTTCCTTTTTGCTTTTTCCTGCTCTTGCCAAGTCCTCTGCCGGCTCTACATCTCTCCTATTAGCTTTTATTAGGCTTGCACTCATGCCTTTGCCTTTCACCACTTCAAAAGTGCGCCTACTTGAATATTACCTTGATAGGCTCTCTTTGTTTTTGGCCTTCCTCACTACACCGTGAAGAGATGTTGAATAAAAAAAAGCAAAGAAAAGATGGTTTTGTTTTGTGTTTTATTGAAAGCACTTTCCAGAAAGTGTAATTGTTTAGAATGAAGACAGAAGTAGGTAGGTAGGTTTCCATGTGTAATTGATGTGTAAGAATATTGCAGAATCTGCTGTGCTGTGTACTTTGTAAAAACCATGAGAAGGGCTGGCTGGCTGGCTGGCTGGAGAAGAAATGATAAATGTCCTTTTTTTTAAACGTTCTCTCGGCCGGCCGTTTGGAAGAAACAAATCACAAAACCCCAAACATGTACACAGTCATCCAGGACACACATACACACACATATACATATATATATACACTCTGCACAGTTATGTGTTAAAAATACAGTAGATCAGGTCCATCAGTCAGAACCGGAGCCTGGAGACGTCTGAGACAAAGTTTTTGTAGCTCTTTGTCGACGTTCCTCATAATATTTCTAAAAAAAACAGAAAAGCGAGAAAACAAACATCGTTAGGCCAACAGTGTGATTTTGTGTGCTGAATCGTGTATATGTATGTGCGTGCGTACCTGCAGGTTGTCGTAGTGTTTCTGGCTGCAGCAGTGGAGTTCCTTGGCGGTCTTCTCATTCAGGCAGAAAACAGAGCAGATGTTACAGAAAAATCCTGATTTAGGGACCACAAACTCCTGACCTGCAGAGAAGCAGAAACAGGAAGATTAGACAAGTATTAACAACAAATTTGAATTTAGAGTGTGTGTGTCTGACTGATGGGGCTGTTAGGGTTGAACTGAGGCAGTCTGAAATCTGCTACAACACACGGAGACTGAGAGCGAGATGGCTTTGCCTCAGGTCCGACAAGCTCCCTCCTGCGTTTACCCACAACTGAAAATGAAAAGAGCGACACGTTAATCATCAACAAATCTGCTACAGGAGCCACTGGGTTTATAAAATATTTAAACATTCAATTATAACTCAATAATAATTGAACAAATGATTTCGATTTACTTGAAAAGCTGAAACCTTCATCGGCCACTTTATTAGGTACACCTGTTTGACTGCTCATTAATGTGACTCTCTAATCAGCCAATCACATGGCAGCAACTTAGTGATTTAGGTATGTAGACATGGTCAGATGACCTGCTGAAATTCAAACTGAGCATCAGAATGAAGAAGAAAAATAATTTAAGTCACTTAAACGTGGCATGTTTGCTGATCTTAGCATTTCAAAAACTGCTGATCTGCTGGGATTTTCCCACAGAAGCATCTCTAGGGTTTACATAAAATCGTCTGAAACAGAAAATATCCAGTGAGTGGCAGTTCCCTGGAGGAAATGCATTTTTGAGTTTAGAGGAGAATGAAATAACTGCTTCACGCTGACCGGAAGGCCAGAGCAAGCCAAACAACCACTTATTACAATGCACAAGAGTATCTCTGAACGCACAGCACATCCAACACTGAAGCAGATGAGCTACAGCAGCAGAAGACCACACTGGGTTCGACTTCTCTAAGCTAAGAACGCAAAACTGAGGGTACAATTCACACAGGCTCAGCAACGCTGTAAAATTAAAACACTGCCTGGTCTGTTGAATCTCAGTTTCTGCTGTGACATTAGGATGGTAGGGTCAGAAATCTTGGATCCATCCTGCCTTGTATCAAAATCTCAGGCTGGTGATGGTGTGGGATATAGTCATCGCACCAACGGAGCATTTTTTAACCACCACATATGTAAAATATATTACTACCACCAGGCTGAATGTCTGTAGCACAGTGAGGAGCACAAACATGAGATCAGAGCCATAAAATATCACAACTTTTCTTTTTATATTCACTTTACTGTGTTTTGGCTGTCAGAGCGGTGTATTTTGCTGATTTAAAGCAGCTCTTTGTACCTTTAATGTCGGCCATGCTCCATCCATCATTCTCCTCTCCCTCCTGTGTCTCGTCATCAGAACACTTGGGCTCTGGCTGCTGTCCAGCAGGGGCGGCTGCAGCATCGGGCTGGGTCACTGCCTCCTCCTCGGCCCTCTGGCTCTCCGCCTGGCAGTCACCTTTGGTCACTGCATCAGTCGATTCTGCGGTCTTCTTGGTTTTCATTTTGAGGTTAACTTTGTTGTCACCAGAGTCTTGCAGACGCTGTTTCAGGCTCTTCAAACGGAATTTAAAAGCAAAGATGCCAGTAGGTTACCACGAAAAGAGGTTTGTTGTCACAAAATGTTCATGTGAAATAAGAAATTCCATTTCAAATTCCTAATCTAGAGTTGCTTATATGTAAATCACATTCTTCTCTTTTTGCATCTTTGGGAACTGTTTACTATAGACGACCTTGAGGAGTGTATGGTATATTTGACTCTGCCACTAAACCTGAAAAAGAAAGATACTCACGACTCAATACGTCCAGCTTTACTCCTATGAAGAGGAGAGAAAAAAGCACAAGGTCAGACAGACATGAAGACGCTTTAAAGAAAATGAAGAAACACAGTGTAAAATAAATTTCCTCTTTTTCTCACTTCTGATTGTGGGACACACTTACCAAGCAGATAAATAGTCCTTGGTGACTTTGCTCTCCATCGCCTGTGTTAATCCACCAGGTTCGGCCATCTCAATGCATATCTGAGAAAACAGAAAGGATATTTGAGCAACACAGTGGTACTCAATGGGTGTGCTACAGGCACGATTTGTATTGTACAGGGCGATAAAGAATTTGTCCTGGCGAGTTTCTCTACTGCCCTGTACGATAGTACAAGGCAAAGAAAAAAAATCTTGGGGTTTTAAACTTGCAAATGGGAAATAAGTGCAAACATATTTCTATACTTTTGCAAAGTTTTTGATTGAACAATAAAACCACTGGGCAAGAAACACTAAAAGAATAACTTAGCGCTGCCTCAAACTGCAGGGATCTCCCCTGCTCGATGGGCCAGGACAAAAGGCTGAACAGGTCATAAGATTACTACTTGGTTGAGAACTTGCTGCATTTCAGGCAGTCCTTCTTCACCAGTGTTTGCAAAGGCATGTCAAATTCAGATTGCCTGCCGCAGGGACTGTCTGTACATGGAATATTTAAACTTGCTCAACTCGTGTTAAAAAACCACAAAGTCTCCTTCAGACTCATTTAAAATGTTTCTCAATATGAAAAGAACAGCAGACACCATGACAAGCCTTGCAGCCTTCTGTAAAACATAAAATAGTTGCACGTGTTTATGAAATCGTACCCTGTTGGCAAGCGGCAAGAATCTGACAAAAGCAGCAATGGACGCCACCACTTCCATGATCATCATGACAAGGTCCACATTCACCTCGGAGACCTCCACACTCAGCAGCCGGTCCTCCAGAGACTCCGACTCCAGAACATGCTGAAAAACAACCAGCGTTAAGATCAGGGAGACCCGAGCCTGCTGCTTTTACAAGACAGATTTATGTGACTGCTGACTTACAGTGGTGCTCCATTTCATCATGCTTCTATACATGCTCTCCTGTGAAAAGAGTAGAAGATGAAAGGGGATTACATCAATCGCTGATCCTCTGTTTGTACAATAAATACTGAATAACTCTCCTCCTGCTTAGAGTGTTTTTAATGTTCTATTGACCACATTTAATAAGATAAATATTGGACTCCACTGTAAGTGAGAAGTGACTCGATCCTGGTTTGCATCTTTGTGGCAAAGGATTCATACTTCGGGACAGTAACGACACAACATATAACCAAGGTTTTGCAGGAACTATTTGATGCTATTTGAGTCTCAGTGTCAGGTCTGACGGTGCCCCGACCGGCGCCCTGTGTGTATGTGTGTGTTTGTTCTCCTCTCTCTCGCTCTGTTTTTTCCTCTCCTGCTCCGCTGCGATTGTTACGCGGTCGCGTAGCAATGGGAGATCTCCGAGCCGGAAGTGCTGCCGCTCTGACCTGCTGTCCCACCTGCGACTGATTCCTCGCCAGCTGCTGCCAATCATCCACCGTCGTTGGCAGAGCTATTTAATGGTGTGGCTGAGTGACCGACAGCGCTGGAGTATTGCACCAAGCCTGGTAGTGACTCGAGCTCAGCAAGGGTAAAGCAAGTGTTTGATAGCGGAGGGAGGCTAATCGTGGCTGTTTTGCCTTTTCCCAGGAAGCGAACGAGACGGAAGGAGAGACGTCACTGATTCACGGGAGTTGTGTGGACACACGAGGAGAGACGGGGAGAGGAGCACTGAAGGGACTTGCACTATGGATAACTGTGGATTGGCTTCACTGTAAATAAAGACACTGTTCAACTTTAACGAGAGGTCCGCGTCTGGGTTCACTAACTCACCATCCTTAACACTCAGTGACTTTCCGCAACAGTTGTCAGACCTCAATTCCTCTTAACATGTAGCTGTGGAGAGAGTTCTCAGAAAGCTCCTGAATAGCTAGCCCACAAGGAAACTTGAGATGGGAAACGCTGAAGCTTGAAGGTTAGCAGCGACTGAAGTTTTAAAATAAGTAAGGGCATTACTTAATAGTCAGTAAAACACTCTATAACCTATGTCTGGGTCTTTAAAGTTTACACGCGGCTGACTTCACAAGGAGCTCTGTGGAAATTTAAAGTGGTGGCGGAATGACGTGGGTTGTCGCCTATGAACAGAAAAGTGGATAAAGTTCATGCAGCTTTTGTGCTGCTGTTGCAAAAAGGAACAAATACAGACAAAGTAACAATAAATAGTTGATTTGAAATTCATGCATATTTTTAGCTTTTCCATTTCTTATTCAGATATTTATCAATAAGTGACTTATATGTATGTATATATTGTATATATTGTGCTATTCCTTACTTCTTGTATCTGTCTTTGTTACTGTTTGTACTGTAACCAATATATTTCCCCTAGGGATCAATAAAGTATTCTCATTCTATTAATATTAGCCCAGAGAAGGATGATGCTGTGCTCACTCCTTAGAGGAGAAATCTGTTTTGATTGGGATCTGAATAGTTTGAGTGAAACAGGAGCATGCCCCTGATTTAACAGCCCCCGATTGCTCCATTTTCATACCTCACTTGTACCAGGAAGCATGTCTTGTAAAACAATGTGGATTCTGAGCGTCCACTCTCCAACAGTAACTGGATTTTTAAGGTAATCCCTGGCGAAATCGCAGCACGCATCCCAGCTGTTAAAAAACACAAAGGCCTGGAGGGGAAAAATGATGCAGAGGAAACATTCAATATTAATCATTAAATTGAATTCAATTTGCAAATGCAAATTTCTCTGTATCAGCCTGCTGGGTCTACTCCTCACCCTCCTCTGCAGTGATAAAACGATTATTTTGTAGTACAGAGTCTGAACAGTCTGATCAGGGACGTAACGCCACACCAGCTTGGTGACATCCTCCTGTCTGTAGTTTCCTTCTGGCAAACCGGTCAACATGATCGTGGAGAACGTAGAACCTTGAGATTGGGCTTTCTGCAAGACACAAGGTTCAAGAACCAAAGTTTATTTGAAGAGAAACTTTGCGGTACTTTTTAAAAAATATATATTATTATTATTACTGACCACATAGAGAAGACAAAATGAAACCAAGTTTAGCAGAAAAAAAGAAATGTGGTTTTTGAGGTGAGTATTTGGAAAAATGGACACCTCTTGGTATTTACTCAAGGATTCCTGATTTTTAATGTTTACAATGATCCAGTAATATCAATGTTTTGACTTTTATTTGAACTTTAAGCACCTTTACAGATACCCAAGGTATCATAGACATCAGAAAAACAATGATTAGTGGGTTAGATCAAATGCCAGACTGAAAAAGTGCAGTTTAAGTAATGGCTCTGGTTCATGTGTCTGGGGCAGAGACAAGCAGAAGGAAATTGACCACTGATGGAGCAAAGATTTCTGGAGGGGCCAGAAAAGAGGTCAGAGAGATAATAAGGCAAATGAGCATCAAAGGATTTGTGGGAACCAGAATCACAGTGTTAGTGGATAAAAGTTGAGGGAATGTGTCACAATGATTTATTGTGAACAACAATAAATCAGCAGTTTTGTCTGCACTTTATCCACAGCCCAGGGGAGAACTGAAAAATCTATTCACGAGTGTTTCACAAACAGAAAGCGAAAGAAAGGTCTTACCAGATGACCTTCCATTAACTTAACCCATCTTTTTTTTTCATTTAAATCATATTTGTTTAAAATCCCATTTAAAAAACACTTACGCAGTGAGGTACATCCACACTGTGGTATTTTCAGCCTTGACAATTTGTGGCCGGTGGCCCGTTTTAGAAGGCTGTACCAAACGCCAAGGCGATCAGCATCACGAAGAGACTGAAATTCGATAAACACCTGAAACACAAGAAAGAAAATGTATTCTGAACATTTTACCTTCACATTGTAAATGTTAGAAAATAAGTGCTAAGCACACGTGGAAAGAGTGAACTAAGTACAGCTTTACTGTGGAGTTCACTGGATTCAAAAGTCAGAAATCCTGGCTCAATGATGCACTGGAGCCATGCTCAACATGACCCCTGCACTAATGCTGTAATGTGATAAATACTAGTGCGCATGAGCATATGAAGAATTGCTCAGCGAGCAGCTTATCGGCAGTCTCTCTTTACTATCGCTATAGTTTTGCAGTTGTGCTTTCCTCAAGATAAGTAGCATCCAAATCTAGACACATTATCTCTTTGTAAGGATGGATTTATGAAGGTTGGTGCATGTCCTTTAGTTTGGTGTGGTTAATCTGTCAATTTTTCTGTATGGTTAAGATTACACTTACACAAGCACATATCTCATACAGCCTTTCACAGACTTCTAACACATGCACTTGTTGGCATTTATGAGTGTGTTTATACCTTGTTGAGAAGAGGCAGGTAGTTTCTTACACAATCCATTTTTTTCAAAGCTTCTCTGAGATCCCGGGACTCGCCTGGCGAGATGTTCCTGATGTAGATTAATCGTGCTCCATTGTCAGTCACTTGCTGCTTCGAGAAAACCGGGTTGACGTGAAAAAACAACAACCCCACAAACAGTATGACATTCCAAACATTCTTATACTACAGTTCCAAGATCAAGGTCATAAGTTTGCACTTATATTCACACAGCAGGTATGCACCCTGGCAGCTATCTTCATTTTCCAAACAATTTATAATTGCAGCTCTTGCTGTTTTTGATAACACTGGTTGAAAAAATATTTAAACTAATGTACACACAGTGCCGTGAAAAACGCATTTGGCTCGTTCCCAATTTCCTAATTTTTTGCACAAGTTTCAAATCATTAAACAAATGTTTAAAAAAAATACAAAATGCATTTTTAAATGAGGATTTAATTTATTCCAGGAAAAAAGTTCTCCAATCCTTTCCTAGCCCTGTGTGAATATCTGAAAAAACGGGTATGTCCCCATTTTTCAAGGTGTTTCGACTTGGATGTGAGTGCTTCCAGTTATGACTTTATACTCTGACCAATAAATCTAAAGGTATTCTAGTGCAGTCTTTGTTTCTGAGATATGTGCATTACTTACATAGCATAGCCGTTTCATCAGAGACTTATAAAACTCAAGCTGAAAGGAAAAAAACAGTTCAAAATCATTACATCACTTCGGATTCGGTTCGATTTATTTCAGCTTAAAGGTATTTTTTTTCTACAAAAAGAAATATTTTTTTACATTTATAATCACACTTTAAATAAACAAGCAGAAACAAATATTTTCAAATAATTTTAATAACATCTGTCACAACAGTAGATTGCATTATCTACACACAGTGCTTACCGGCGTCATTAAAATGTTGCCCTTCTCAACCTGCAGTCGAAGTTTAGACCCATTGAGAATAAAATCATGATTTTCTGATACTAGCACGATGTTTTTGTCTTTTTCTACATTTACACCTACTTGAGCGTCACCTGACAATGAGATATAACCCAACTACAAACTTGTAAAACAAATTGAACTATTTCAGATCAAAACTTAACCACTTTGATAAAGCATGTTTTTCTTACAGTGTTTTTTTAATGTTACCTTTGAATTGGGAAGTTTGACTGTTTTGAGACAACCTGTGAAGTGCAGAGCAAAAGAAAAACAAAAAAATAATTATAAAATAGAAAATATCTTCACATTGAGAAATCTTTCATACAGATCTTTGGGGATTTCTTACGGATTCTTTCTGGACGCAGTTGCTCTTGTATCCGCTCCCAAAATGTTGGGTGGGTAACAGCGACCGGCTGATCCTTTGAGATCTTCTCTGCAGTCACAGAGTCTTGGAATAAAGGAAATGTAGTTAAGTTCAATAGTGGTAGTTTAGATAGGATGCAAATTACCCAGCTGATCTAAATACAAATCTGCGTGGTTGAGGCCGTTTCTGCTTTGGAAGCCAAGACTTTTGGCTCACCGTCAACTGCAGCACCTTTAATTGGTTCAACAGCCTCCGTAGCCTTGGCTGTATTTTTAGGTGCCACTGCAGCTTCCTTACAAACACACACACAACGAACATACATTAGTTTGTATTACTACCAAAACTGTTAAGTTACTACATTCACACTAAAAATCATACATGAGCACTTGTCATGAGCTTACAAGTATTTACAGACAAGTTGGAGTCTTCCATGCAAACTACAAGCAACTGTGGCAACTTGCAAGCAACCAGTGCGATTCCAAGGATGTTTTCAGTACAATGTGTATATATAGATTTAAAAAATGCATAATGCAACACAGCAAAATAAAAAAAAAGTACAGTTTGTATGCTTTCATAGCATTAGACTTGAGCGGAAGCTTTCTGACATGGGGATGACTATATAAAAGCTCAGTATAATCCAAAGTAACTATGAATTTGAGGGGTGCGAGACTGTAGAAGAAATGTAAGGATAACCAACTGACTTTAACAGATGCATAAATGTATGCAGAGTTACACACTTACTCTCTGTCCCACCACTGCATTTACGGCTGCACTTCCAGGGATGTTGAGTTCAGCAATGACCTTTGGCCTCTGCTCTTTGAGATAGAGCATGAAGGCATTTGGCGGCTTCTTGACGTATGGCCCATCTTCATCCTGAATGTGTTCACTGACAGGTGTTGCCAGCTGTGGTGGCTCGTCTCCCGCTCAAAGAGGACAAAATAGAGAACAATACAGTGTTCAGCTGCCTGGCTGTGCTTTACACACAGCCCTGCTCTGGTACACCCACTATGCCGGCCTTTGTACACTCTCTCCATCTAATGATAGAGAGGAAGGATACATTCACTACTTCTAGCCTCCACTATTCAAATTGAGTATTTTCACAGTGTCCTAAAAGCTTCCCGAAAAGCCTTTACACTATTTTCCAAAACGCTGCATCCAGAGCACAGTCAGGGACTGGAAGGAGAGAGTAGATTTCCCCCATATGGACTTCTCTCTTCATTGGCTCCCAATTAAATCCCAAATAAAAATCCAAATACTTGCCCTCACACACACAAGGTCTTGAATAATCACCCCCAATTTTGTCTACAAGATCTCACAGTGCCATATCATCCCAACAGAGTGCTTTGCTCTCAGACTGCTGTCTTCCGAGGGGATTTAAAAGTACAATGGAAGGCAGAGCCATCACTTTTCAGGCCCCTCTCTGTGGAACCAGCTCCCACTTTGTATTCGGGACACAGACACTTGCTCTCATTTTTTAATTAAGCGTGAAACCTGTTTGCCAAAGTCCAATAACTTGAGAGAGGAGCCAAAGACGTCCTTGTCCCAGATTCGTCCCAAGACAGATTCACACCTATTCGCACCTTGTCTGCTGTGACCTGAAGAACTCGCGTGACCATTGCGACTCTGAAGGTGCTAAAAATCACACAAGAGTTTAAATGCGTGAGAGGCCACACTTGAGTAGCAAAGAAGCTTAGCTGATGAGATTAAATGTGCAGTTGCATGAGAGCACTAGTCTTTTTAGTGATCCACTTTTTGACCAGTTTAGAACCTGACAAGCGAGTAATCACAATGCCCACCTCGTTAATTGTCCTGAAAGCTTCATAAGCCGGACAATGACTCAGTGATGTTGCAGTTTTTCACAGCGATGGTGGTATAGTGGCGAGCATAGCTGCCTTCCAAGCAGTTGACCCGGGTTCGATTCCCGGCCATCGCAGTTGCTTCTCGCAGTGCTGTTCAAGCATGTGGGCTGCGTACTGTTTTACACTAAAAACGTTCTCCGCTCTTTCTGCAAAGGCTTACAATGTCAGGCCAGGTGCATTCTTCATCGGCCTCGCTGCTACCGTTTGCTGTGGAAAGACACTGTTCACACAGGCTTTGAGTTCTCATCACTTCATACATATACCTTCTTACATGACACTGGGATTGGACACGCTACTTCTTCATAAAGACACCCAGTCCCACTTTAAATATTGTGCTGAATGTTTGGAATGAAGATAACATTTTACTAACCATGTACTGATCAGCTCTTTGCGGTGGCAAAATCATCAGCTGTGTGTGTTACTGTTCATGCAAACAAGCAAGCTAATGTCAGCCAGCTAGCTTCAACCGCAGCTGTGCTGCACCGATCTCACGGAACTGCAAAACCACAAGCTTTCTCACCAAAGTCATGCAGCTACCGCATTTACAATCCAGCGTGGCCGTTGTTGTGCACATCCTACTTGAAAGACGTGTGGCGTAGGACTTGGAAGACGTATGTCTTTCAAGTATGTAGCTCCAAAACCAAATGTGGTTGTTGTGGCCGAGCGGTCAAGGCGATGGACTCGAAATCCATTGGGGTCTCCCCGCACAGGTTCGAATCCTGTCGACTGTTTTGCGGCAGTCCAGACGTTGATTTGAGAAGAAGCCACGGCATGGAGATCACCTGAGAAGGTGCCAGGAGAAAGAGCCAGGCCTTTGCTTGTGAAAATAGAGCACGCAGAAGCAATGGACCCAGCTATGTCCTGACAAAATTAGGCACATATTCAGTAAACATGGCATCCTTCAATTGCTCTCTTAGCCACCCCAGACGTGTAGTCATCCAGGATCCTGTCTGAGTACCGCCAATGACTGATGCGTCTGACAAATGCTGATTGCTTTGCAAGAGGATCGGGATTGGAGGGACAGCGGATTTCACCGGGAATGGGACAACAGCAGAAATAGCTTCAAACATCAAACATTACTGCATGAAAAGCACAAAGAGTGGACACATTTCATTGTTTGGAACACTGCTTTTCACTACAGCTCTTTGCATGTAAAAACTTTGCTCTTCTCCACAGCTGGCTGACGGACACGCAAAAGTGCAAGCAAGAGTGGCCACAGACCCACTATGCCGGCCTTTGTACACTCTCTCCATCTAATGATAGAGAGGAAGGATACATTCACTACTTCTAGCCTCCACTATTCAAATTCAGTATTTTCACAGCGTCCTAAAAGCTTCCTGAAAAGCCTTTACACTATTTTCCAAAACGCTGCTGTGCTGCCCCTTTAATCCTCCTCAGTTCCCTCAGTTTGAGATCCTTCCTGGGCTTGGTGTCATGGTACTCCAAGTTTTGCCAAACTTTGCAACTGTTGTAGCCCCTATGTGTGGCTGTGCTAACGACAAGAACACTTTCACATGGACTTCAGGTGCACAAGCGAGCTTTGAAGAAGTAAAAAAACTCCTGGTGAATAGTCCTGCACTGGCACTGTTTGACCCTGCCTTGCGTGTTGTGATCTCTACTGATGCAAGTGACTATGGGCTTGGTGCTGTATTTGCTCAAGTGCAACCTGATGGCACAGAAAAACCTGTGGCGTTTGCTTCCCGCACACTGCCTGCAACAGATCAAAAGTACTCAACTGTTGAAAAAGAAGCTTATGCTTGTGTGTGGGCTGCAGAGAAATGGAGAACGTATTTGTGGGGCCGACGTTTCACTCTGCGGACAGACCACCAAGCTCTGACAACGCTGCTGAGCACCAAAGGGTTTAATAGGGTTGGCATGCGCATCGCCCGCTGGTCTGCCCGCCTCCTGTGTTTTGACTATGATGTTATTTGCCGCCCAGGTTCTCAGAACTATACAGCTGACTGTCTCTCTCGCCTGCCCCTGCCCGTTTCTTCCCATCCCACATCGGATGCAGATCATGAAATGGTAGCCCAAGTTTCTGCTGCCATGTCCCCACTTCCAGTTGCGGACTTTGACTCTGCCTGTTCAACTTGCCCTGAACTGGTTGCTTTGCGTTCACAAATACAAAGTGGCTGGCCTGCCTCAATCAAAGCACTTGATGTCACGCTTGCACCTTACTACAAAATCCGTAATGAACTCTCAACCCTAAGTGATTATGTTCTCAGAGGCTCGAGGCTCATTGCACCACTTTCAGTGAGACCTAAACTGATTGCACTGGCACATGAAAGTCACCATTGTGCGCACAAAACAAAGATTAAGAGATCTCTACTGGTGGCCAAAAATGGACTCACAAGTTCAGTCTGCCATAACCTCATGCCTCCTTTGCCAGTCCAATGACAAAACTGCACATACTAATCCTGCTCCTCTCCAACCCGTCCCACTGCCTGATGGACCGTGGAAAAAACTTGGTCTTGACATTGTTGGGCCTTTTGATACTGCAATACCTGCTTGTAGATACGTCATAACATTGACTGACTACTACTCCAAATGGCCTGAGCTTGCCTTTTCACCTTATGCTACTACTGATGATGTCATTCAGTTCCTCTCATCTGTCTTTAGTCGTCATGGCAACCCAGAGAACATCATAACTGACAATGGTGCACAGTTCACCTCTGTAATGTTCACCTCATTCCTCCAGAATAGAGGCATCTCCCACAGCAGAACATCTGTCTACTACCCAGCTGCAAACGGAGCAATCGAACGGTTTCATCGTGCCCTCCGCACCTGTATCCAGACATCAATCCAGCAGTCGAAACCATGGAAGGCGACTGTGCTGGATTGGCTTCAAGTTTACTGTGCAACACCGCATGCAACTACTTCCCTCTACTTCCCTCTCCCTAAGAACTCCTGTGTGGCAGGAAGATGCGTACTATACTGGATGTACTCCCTTTGCCTCCTGCTGTGTCTCCACTGGATACGTTGCACGTCACTCAGTTCGGAAATATCAGTTGAAAATGCAACGTTACACTGATGGTAGGCGTCACGCACGGAAACCTTCTTTTCTACCAGGAGAGAGTGTGAGGATAAGGAAACCCCACCATGTTCCCAAAGGACATCCCAGATTTACCCCTCCTGTAACAGTAACAAAAGCCAAAGGCTTGAATGCCTTCTTGCTGAGTGATGGAAAGAGTTGGAATGCCACTCATCTAGCACGCTGTCGCCCAGTGACTGAAAAGAACGCTGACACTGCTAGGCTGCACCACACTCAGACTGGCTCACCTACTGCCAGAAGACTGCCACGCGTCAAGTACAAGCCTCGCTGGCACAAAGACTATATTGTAGCATAATAGGTTGCTTCCTCTCTGTGCAGGGGGATGACTGAAGGGATCACCTTGCTAATCCTTGCTGTCCAAACTGGCCTCATTGAGCTGCAGGTCATCCACAGAGCCTTCCTCCTCTCTATCATCCTCTTTATTGTTGTTGCTTCCATCCTGCAGTCCATGCTGGAGACAGCTGAGTCCTAGCCCTGGGAGCATCTAGAGGCAATTAAGATAATATACCAAAGACTTTTTTCATGTGTTTATTTTTAAGAAAACTCTGTGTCCCACTGTTTGTTTTATTTTTTACTGATCATAAACAACCAGAGGTGTGGACTCGAGTCACATGACTTGGACTCGAGTCAGACTCGAGTCATTAATTTTATGACTTTAGACTTGACTTGAAAAAATGTTCTAAGACTTGTGACTTGACTTGGACTTTTACACCAATGACCTGGGACTTGAATTGGACTTGAACCGGTTTACTTGAAAAGACTTGATATTTCACCCCAAATATAAAATTTAACACGCATATTATATAGAGATTGAAAATGTGACATCATTCAGGGGTAAAACCGCAAAGGATTCTGGGAACTCGTGGCAAGAGGTACTAGCGCACGCAGGCTTTCAATTGAAATCACAGCGATAAAAAAGAAACACAAAAATGGCAAGAAGCTGTTGTATTATTAACTGCAATAGCCGGTCGCATGACAGCCACGGGAAGCCGACGGGTAAAGAGATCGGTTGTTATCGGATTACGTTGTTGAAGAGAAATTGTTCGAGCCATGTTTCCGAAGTAACAAAGAGGCGACGGGTGGCCTGGATTGCAGCCATTCAAAGACCAAATATAACGTCCCAGAACACTCCAGCTCACAGGTTAGTCTGCTCCAAGCATTTACACAAAGGTCAGTCTGCTGTTGTAGTTAATGCGTCATTTTCATAACATAATTGGTGATATAGGTTACAAGCAAGTCTGGCGCTGAACAGAAATTGTCGCTCCTTTGTTTGTTGTGCATAAATAGTGAATTGTCCTGACACAATATTGCGTTTCGCTTCTGTTATTTTGGTACATTGACAAAAACATATACTTTTATTCACAGGATAAAACAGGTTTTTTGTATCACTAATTGCCCAGTACGATTACAGCATACAGTATTGTTGTCACTGCTACATTTCTGTAACGCGTACCAGAAATTATTTCCACTGCTAATTAATTACCGTTGAGCTTAAAGGTCCTATTAATAAACGGTTAACGATTGTGTATTTATGAAGACGATTTGTGAGACTGGTAAACTTATGATACGTACGATGGTCTTTCGTTCTACACGGTGCATTTCAAGGTCCTGCACCCATCCGTCGGTAAACTGTACCTGGGCTTGTTGCAGTGACCTGAAGTTACTATCGTGCCAAACTAGGTATCCCCGACAGAATTTGTTTCCCCTGCGTCGGGAGCACACGCTGGACTGTCCAAATCACGGACAAACAGTATCCCACATTGTTGATTTTTAGTTTACAAACACTTCTTATAATGACTGACTACTCCTGACATTTTTGAGATCTTAGCTCTTTATACAACGAAGTTATAGTGGGATACAAATAATATCAGGCTGGTCCTGCCACAATTTGTTCCCCCTGTGTAAATCACGGACAAACAGTATCCCACATTGCTGATTTTTCGTTCACAAACACTTCTTATTATGACGCATTTCTCCTGAAACTTTGGAGGATTTAGCTCTTTATATAATAAAGTTACAGGAGAATAAAAATAGTTATTAGCCAAAATGTTTATGGTTTATTAAAATAATCCCATCTGATACCCCGTGAGCAATAAATATATAATTTTCTGTTGTAACCCTCAAACTGAATGGTAATGTAACGATACTAATTTTTCACAAAATGAAAACATCAGTACTTCCTGCATGCTCCCAGCACAGGGGAAACAAATTCTGTCGGGGATACCTACTTTGGCACGACACCGGTCCTACAACCGCATCCAAGAATAACATGCAGCTTATCTCAGAACTGTCGGTGAAAATTATCCTTGGAGCTAGGTTTAATTGAGCTGCATTTTAAAGAGGTGCAATTTCACAATTTGTGTATATTTTCTAAGTTCACTATTTTGTCATGTGTTGAGAAAAACACAGATTTAAAAATTACATGGTCTAATATTTACATTTAGCATAACTGCAACATTATTTTTTCGTTTTTTTCTTTTTAAAGACTCGAAAGGACTTGAAATTCAAAATTTCAGACTTGTGACTTTACTCGGACTTTTACACCAGTGACTTGAGACTCGACTCTGACTTGCCTGACATTACTTGAGACTTGACTTGAGACTTGAGGATAAAGACTTGAGACTTACTTGAGACTTGCAAAACAATGACTTGGTCCCACCTCTGTAAACAACTATTAATAACTATGGGCAGTTAGTTAATTATCACAGAATTCATTATCTATGGTCATCAGTACAACTCATGCTAACATCATAAGTTAAGTAATACTACGGTGTACTGTCCTTCTTTCTTCATTCTTAAACAGGCAGTTTGTCTTTTTGACATCAATAAATGTAATCTGACTGAATGTGTGTTTGCAAAGCCTGTTATCAACCTGACTGCTTTCTCATACGCTGGTTTTGCTGCCCGTCCCGTAGGAGTTTGTGGAAGCACTTCCGTGCAGTTTCTCTCTGTCCCTTCCTGCTGATCTTTCCAGCGTACATGGCTTTTATGATCTGCCAGTTCTTCCACACGGACTTCTGGCTTCTCATCATCATCTCCTCCTCAATCCTCACCTCTCTCCAGGTAACACACAACCGCATCGCAGTGTGCAAAAACATTAAATTAAATAGTTTAAACTTGCTCTACCCAAACAGTTCAGGCCAATAATAATTAAACATGTATATTTGCTTGTTTTTTAATTCCATAATAACTCTGAAACACTCTACCGCCAGGTGCTTGGCACTCTGTTGACCTGTTGTTCTCTTCATGGTGGAGGAGTTTCGTAAAGCTCCAGTGGAGAACATGGATGAAGTCATATATTGTGTAAATGGGACCTACAGATTGCTGGAGGTTCTGGTATGTGTCACACACACGTACAGCAACTCTTTGCTAAGTTCTGACTGTAAACCAACACTGTCATGTAATGCATCAGCACTGTCTCTGCCTCACTGTCAGTGATTTGTTACCTCACCAGGTTGCGGTGTGCTGTGGTGTATCAGAGACTGTATTTGGCGAGTGGAGTATGATGGGAAGCACCATCATCTTGGTCCACTCATACTATAACGTCTGGCTCAGAGCCCAGCTGGGCTGGCAGAGCTTCCTGCTCAGGAGAGATGCTGTAAACAAGATAAAAAGCCTCCCCACAGCTAGCAATACACAGCTGGAGCAGTATAACGACATCTGTGCTATACCTTGTGTGTCACCTCTGACACCAAGAACTGCAGCAAGCGTTTGGTGCTAGAGGTCACATTTTGAGTTTGTGAAGCTATTTAAGGTAGACACACGTAATTAGCGGCAGCTGTGTTGTTGATCGGGAGGAAGCAAACAGTTTGTGACCGCTGCGCTGCTGTTAAATCCTAGAAATAAAGAATCTGAAGGACAAGATGAGTAAGGCTGGAGTTATTGGACTGTATCAAGTTTAATAACTTCATGCATACCAGTGACATCGCGTCACCCCCGCCAACGAACACCCCAGTGGCTTCAAGCCTGGGCTTAGCCTCTACAGGAGAGGTTTCAGCCATGTGTGTCCATCACAAGCCCACCACCATGATCTCAGGCCTTGAGGCAACAATCACGAAAACTAATCTTAACTGAGAGTGTTGGATGTCCTCATTGTTGCAGAGCACATGGACAGCTTACTCACCTGGTTCTGTGGGCCAGCAGCACATGTCACACCATCCATCACCCTTGTCATCACATTCAATCTTGGTCTGAGAGAAACCTGAAGACAGAAACGTTCAATGATAAAAACACACAGTGGAATAAAATTGTGAGAAAGTCATCAGTTGATGCAGTTTAAGGACACTTGTTGTTCTGTGCAGTCTCACCTGGAGCTCGCGTTTCTAGTTCATGCCATCATCACCAAAGATTCTTCAAATAATAGTTTAAAGATGTCCATGAATGCACTGCTAACTGCTCTTCACCCTGATAAAAATCAACATGCATTTAGAATAAGAAACACTTTTACAAAACCAAAAGCTTCACTGTACTTAGTGATTTATATGTCTAAAAAAACAGGTTCAGTTTGTAACTGAGAGAGCGGCTCAGTGGTGCTGAATTATATTTCCAATAGAAACACAATTTCATATGTTGTAGTAACAACACACTGCCACAAGATGGCAGCCTAGGCCTACTTTACCATGCTGTTCCAGTCAAAAAGAAAAAGTGACAGAGCCTTGAAAGAGTGACAGAGACACTTTTTATGAACTCATCTGTAATGTGTCACCTTTTCTGTAGGATGAAGAAGTGCTTCCCTTCTTTTAAAGTAAATACAGGCTTACAAAGATCCTCTAAACATGTTTCTGAAATAATCCTAAACACAATCACTAAATCAAAAATGCAAGAAACTATTTATTTAATCACTCTTCTTAACTTAATTCCTTAACTTAGTAAAAAAATAAATAAAAATAGAGAAGAACTTTTCTTCTGTCTCACCTCTGTCAGTTTTCATGCTGTTGCAAGAACAGGTGGAGGTGCAGGTGGAACTCTGACTTCAGTGTGGTTTGTATGTGCAGGCAGGAGTGTGACATCTCAGGACAGCAGAGGGTTGTCGAGCACGGTGACTCCTGCTGCGACGCCCCCGTCTGACTGTCCTGAGCTCTTGGTCCTCAGCAGACGGCCCACACACTCATTCGTCAAGTTAGTCAGCCATAACCTGCTGACAACTTGTATCTGGTAGCTTTTTCACATCCTGATCAATGTTGTTGTCAAGTGTGTCTCATATACACTATTATCTCAGTCACAGTACAGCATGCATGAATCACAGTAGATACACAGTAACGCAAAACAGCAGGCAGTCATGTATGTGTCGTCACTGTTTTGACTGAGGCTAGCTCATACATGGAATGCAAGCAAATGCTGCATGTGTGTGCAGATCCACACATGCACTGCTTAAACTTCCCTAGTTTAACAAATGGTGAGCAATAAACAGAAGTTTTCAACATGTTTAAAGACGCTTCTATCCCCCCGCCCGCTGTACCTCCTCCTTCTCGCTGAGACTTCAAGACAAACCGTTCTGCTGCTGACAAGGCCACTGATACTGTTTTGTCCCTCTCTGGACCCTGTAGACCAGCGCAACCACAGAGAAATAAATCAGAGGAATAAAATGCAAATGATATTGCTTACACTGAACAGCAACACCCAGGTGAGGATTATCTAATGCCAAATTTTCCAAACAATGAACAAACCGTGCCCTTTGTCTCACCATGTCTAGAGTGTAGAGGTCAGCCAATGTCGCTCGGATCTGCTGCACAGCTTGAGGCTGGTCTGGGAAGAATCTGTCCAGGACTCCAGGTCTGGGGAGCACTTGCTGAACCTTCTTGGTACCAGCCAGGTGAGCGCTGATATCTGGACACTTCACAGCTCGAGAGCGCTCCATGAGGAGACGAGCATCCCAGCTCTGCAATGGAAAACAGACAATGAATTCTCTGCTTTTTATCATTAGATGTATTTCTGTATTAAAAAATTCCGTTTATTGGGCCACTTTGTGCTGGAAGAATTTTTCCAGCATAAAATAGCCTCTATCATTTCACTAACTAACTTATTTCACTGCTGCTAATGACGTTTCACAAACTGTCACAGGTTTTTTAGCTTCGTTCGTATAAACTTTCTTGTGGTTGAGATTCCCGAGAAAACAGCCAGCACACTGAGCAGCAGAGGGTGACAACAGTTGGTTTCAACAAAAAAACGGCATCAAAAAAGTCACGGTCATCAGAGCAACATCAGAGAAACAATAAAGTCTAACCATGGAAGGCTTTTTTAAGTATGTGCATAAAAACACAAACACAAAGAACATCAACAATGAGCACCTTTCTTTTTGCTGAAAGTGATATAGCTTTCTGTTACCATCAACTGAAACCGCCAACATTTCAGGTGTGCATGCTGGGCAGCTGAAGCTGACATCACAGCACAGCTGCTCTTCCTCATCCAGAAAGCTGTGCTGCAGTGCATCGCTTTTGGCACGCCCAGTCTGTATGTACAGAAACATAACAGAGGAGTAAATATTTGCATCTGCTTATTGAAAAACAATATCAAAGAAATACTTCACTCAGCCTTCCCCCACACTTGCAGTTGCTTGCAAAAGTATTCGCCCCCCTCAGATCTGTGGCAAGATCTGAAACTGCTGTTCACAAACGCTGTCCATCTAATCTGACTGAGCTGGAGCTGTTTTGCAAAGAAGAATGGGCAAAGATTTCAGTCTCTAGATGTGCAAAGCTGGTAGAGACAGACCCTAAAAGACTGGCAGCTGTAACTGCAGCAAAAGGTGGTTCTACAAAGTATTGAGTCAGGGGGCTGAATAATTACGCACACCCCACTTTGCAGTTATTTATTTGTAAAAAATGTTTGGAATCATGTATGATTTTCCTTCCACTTCTCACGTGTGCACCACTTTGTGTTGGTCTTTCACGTGGAAGTCCAATAAAATTGATTCATGTTTGTGGCTGTAATGTGACAAAATGTGGAAAAGTTCAAGGGGGCCGAATACTTTTGCAAGCCACTGTAGTACCACGCTCCAACAGTTTTGCAAAAGCTTCCCTGGAGAATCATGGAGAAAATACTTTTAGTTCCAGGAAGGAGCTCAAGAGGTCTAAAGTGTAAAGAGTAGACATGTTGACAGATGCTGGCCAATATCCACTCCTAACCAGGTCCTTTAAATCAGGGCTGCACTGCTGCTGCCATGTTTGACATCTGTGTATCGCCTGGTGCACATCATAACGTCCTTGGACCAAAAAGAAGAAGAAACAACATGAATAATACACCACTGCCTTCACAGATGACTTCTGTTAAAGCAATACCATGTTCTGATTGTACAGCAAGGGCAGAAAACATGCTCCATCACACTATGTTCAAATCCATCACAGAAACCTAAATAGCAGGTTGCTGTTTACTATTAATGTCGATTAAAATCACGATTTTTCCTGCTGATACTGTGAAGTTTACGCAACCCACAGGAGCAGTTTCAAAGCTTTACTGTTGGCAGAATGCGAGCTACCAAGAAAGAGAAAACCACTTAAATAGATTCTTTCTAACTGGCTGTAGACACATATGAAAACCAAAATTGAGTGAATCTCATGAGGAAATATCTTGTGCAATTTTGACCGTCCACTCTAATAATACATGTGGTTGGAGGAATGGCTTTAAAAACATCAATAACACTTTCTCTGCTGTGGAGTGGCTGATGTTCGTGATGTAGAACATCACAATCCCCACAGAACCATTCCTCTGGAAGACACTCTCTGCACATAGACAGGACTTTGAACAAATTCAGCAAAATTTGAATAACTGAAAGTAGTATGCACTCAGATCCAGCCACTCTTGACAAAGGTAGCAGCTTCTATTTTGATATTATAGCTCCGGGTGGCTCAGTGTGCTTCACTATGAGCTGACGGTTAAAAGGACATTTGTCAAACTCATGTGGTTTTATAATTATTAAACTTCTCACACGCTCAAAGACATAAATGTCAGCCAACAAGGCATCGCTCATCAAGCTTAGCTCCATAGAAATGTATGTTATTGACACTTAATAACAGCAGGGTGAAGACAGTGGCAACACAGAGGATGGCCAACAGCTTCTGTGTCAGTGAGACATTTCAGCTGGTGTGGCCGTGCTTCTTTCCAGCACTCAGCAGCTTTCTGCTGCCAAAAGGACCGTGACACTGCCCTACTTCTTTGAGCCTCCGGAGAACGACATCAATCCAAAACAGCAGACAGCCTTTTCAAATACTTTTCTCTAAAGAATGCAAATATCAAGTATTCTTGCTCCCCTTTCTTTCTGATAATGTCACTTTTACAAATCCTGTCCCATCAGCTCTCATGGCTGGTTTGGCTTTGAGGGTCGGGGAGGACAAAAAGCTATTAAGGACCTTTTGATCTGCAGTCCAGTTCTCCTCTAAAGTATTAAGGATGAAGCAACAGTGCTCCTCTTTGCTATTCTGAAATGTGTGTTAAACACAGTGTAGAAGGTAAGTAGAAGCTTACACAGCACCATCAGCCATCATGCTAAATTTGCATCTTCAAAAGTCAATGCAGCCAGACTCACACCTGATTATAAATGTTCAGGAGACACTGTTGAATGTTTAGTGTTAACTTAAATCACTCATCATTTACAGCATTACAGAGTTCAGGGTTATGGGTTAGCACTATCATGTTACCCGTAACTGGATTAACTATGGTAGTAACTTAACTAGCAGTGTTGGTCAAGTTACTTACTTCCCCCAAAAGTAATCCCCTTACTTTACTGATTACTTATTTTCAAAAGTAATTAATTACTTAGTTACTTTTTAAAAACATGATTTATGACCTGAATAGGTAATAACGCAATAGATCTTTCAGCCCAATTCTACTTTTTCTGCATCATCCATCATACAAAATGTAATCAAATAGAAAAGTCTGTTTTTAAAACTTGTTTTATTAGTTTGAATCTTTTTACTTTATGCATCAAGCAAAAATTAAATTATATGCAACATTCTGACTAGAAGAAATTTGTGGAGGAATCCGCGAGTCTCTCTGTGAATTTCCAATCCCGTAGTAGCGTACTCGGTGCTTGCTCTGAAGTTAAGGGTTTTTTTCACTGTAAAAAGAAAGTTTCTAAAAGTTTTTGTCACTTTTTACGGAATCAAACTCAAAGTAAGCTCAGTACTTCCACGCTTTAAACGCTGCACGGTCATACTCTCTCTGCACTCCTCCATAGATTATCCATTCTTGATCTGCACACAGCTGTTATTGTCATGAGGCACTCTGGCAAAAAAATTACGGTTTTAGTAACGCAGTAACGCAGCGTGCTTATGGGAAAGTAACAGTAATCTAATTACCTTTTTGCAATAGTAATCCCTTACAATACTCGTTACTTGAAAAAGTAATCGTGTTACTGCCCATCTCTGGCTGTGAAACACTAATAAAAAATGATTAACTCAAGTTTTTGCTGCTAAAGTTGGTTCCATCAGCTGCTGAATCACAGGATGTACTTGGTTATAGTCATTTGTGCATTTTGGGTTGCTTTAAATAAATAATGATGTGTTGTAATCATCCAGATCTAGAAGCTTAAACTGCTTTTTCACGTGTCTGTAAATGAATTTCTTTCTTATCATTGGTGTGGGCTGACACTTGACACTCTGTGGCTCCTGATTTGTCTGTTGTCAAGGTCTCACCTCAGTGTGATTCCTCACGTTTTGTCATGATTAAAGGATGAATGGGAACACAGCTTCAGTCACTGTGTTCACTTCCTGATATGTCAGAACTGTGCTCACATCACTCACTTTTTTAACAACATGACACACTGCTGTAAACAGTGTGTCACGTTACTTGAAAAAAGTAATCGGATTACAGTAACGCGTGGGCAGTTAATGTCTCTGTTAACTAGTCATGATAGAAGCCAATATTTCTGTCCAAACATGGTCAGAATATGTTTCACTACAAGCTAACATTTACAGCATGACTTTAAGCTAGCACCATAAAGACGGTAAAAGACACTGTAATATGTAGAAATGCATGTGAAAAGTGTTATATTAGCAGTGGTTGTGCTACTCCACACAGCCACTTTAACATTACTGACACTGTATTTCTTACCTGTAAACAGCGGGTCTTGTGTGATAAAAGCTTGTGCAGAAAGTAGCAGGTGTAGACTGGTCCATAGCACTGTATGAAGTGATAAGATGTGAAAGGACATATATAGGGTACCTTAAAGGGCGGCTTAAAAGTGTTTCCCTGAGCTTTTACTTGCAGCTTGATATCTAAATAAATGTAAATAAATATGAATGAAAAAAAAAAAGCGGGAAAAAGGAGGAGCCCGGAGCTTCGTCTTTCGCTCGGCCTACCCCGCTATAGCAGACGGACCGTCAGAGACTCGAACTTGGCCGTTAAACTCTGGGGTCTGAATGCTGGCCTCTTAAGGCTGCGCACCACACAGCCGGCCAGAAGAAAATAGAAAAAAAAGGACATTTATCTTCTGTTGTTCAACAATTTTTTTTTCGTTTTTTTAAATCTATTTAGCTTGTTGTGCAGTATTGTTCCACACAAATGACACATGGAAACCTAGCTATTTTTTTATTGGCTTTCACAAAATGGGACTGCCAATGTTGGAGGTGTTACTGCAAAGTCTTCCTGCTAGCCGGAAACCTGCTGGCGGCGCCACTATGTTCTCAGCACACTCTTCAGCATCAGCTTTGTTGCCTGTTTTCGGCACACCTACCTAGTCCCACTCATCCACTTTATCTGCTCATGGCAGATTTACCCACACTGAGCACTCCTTGGATTAAGGTAAATTGAAGCAGGTCATTATAAAAAAGACACACAGCTTATCATCTTATCCTTGTGCAACACCTAAAAGCACTCTGTTCATTTGTTTGCTAGATTAGCCGCTAGCATACACACACTGTGTTAGAGGCTTGTTGCTACCTAGTTAGCGATGCTACACACCTGTTACTGTGTATTTTTCAATGATTCAGCACTCCTTGGATTTTTAGACAGTAATGAGATCATGTGCACACTCCACAGAGGTCCAGAGTCCAAATGTGACCTCTAGCACCAAACGCTTGCTGCAGTTCTTGGTGTCAGAGGTGACACATAAGGTATCAGGTTTCTGTGCGATTACTTTTTCATATAGGACCAAGTATGTTTGGATAGCGTTTTGCCCTTGAAAACTGCCGTTGAATATTAGACATTGTTGTCTAATGTTATAAATGTATTGATGTGAAAGGTGTAAGTGTGACAAATATGGAATAAGATAGGAAATCAGAAAGGAGGCAAATACTTGTTGACAGGGCTATAGTCTGTAAATGGTCTTTTGGCTATAGTAGATCTTTTACTTGTTCATTTTTTAATTGTTTGTTTAAAATAGTTTTCTCTAGGTTAAGGCGTACGGTCCAGGCCTTCAGAGCAGTGGTCTGGCTGTTGGAAAACCCACTGAGTTCACAGTTGATGCCAAGCAAGGAGGAAAAGCTCCTCTGAAAATTATAGCCCATGAATATCTGGCTTTGTATATGATCACAAATATGTTAAATATATTGCATGTACCGTATTTTTCGGATTATGGGTCACACTTAAAATCCTTTTTCTCAATAATCGACAGTGCGCCTACTTAAATCTGATAGAACTAATCCCTTTTCTTCTGCACAGGATGTTGAAGGTAATTCTGTGGATGTCCAGGTTAAGGATAATGGCAACAGCACCTGCACCTACACCACACGCAAGCCTGTGAAGCACACTGTGATGGTCTCCTGGGGAGACGTTAACATCCCTGAGTAGGGATGGGTATCGTTTAGGTTTTATCCGATACCGGTGCCAAACCGGTACTTTTGAAACGGTGCCGGTGCTTAAACGGTACTCAAACCGGTGCTTAAAGAATGAAGAACACAAACTTTGTCCAAAAACCTCTCGTGTTCAGCATTGGTCTTACGCCTTTATTTATACCTTCATGGTACATGGTGAAACACACAGATAAAGCAGGAACTTAACTGCACGCCCTTCACTCGTGGGTGGAGAACATGCAGTTCCAGGAACTTAATCTAACAATAACAGCTGGTTTTCACAACTTATTGTGGTTAATGCTTTGTACGCTATCTATAAATTCAAATTCAAATTTTATTTGTCACATACACAGTCATACACAGTACGATATGTAGTGAAATGCTTGGATAACTGCTCGTGACCTAAAGAAAACAAAAAAGGAAAAGGCTATGAATAAGATAGGAAATAAATATGAAAAATTAAAAGGGTAAATTTAACTAGGAAGGAATAAAATATAAATTAAGGTTAAAAATGAAATAACTGTACAACACACTGGGAAAGAATAAGATAAAATATATAAATTAAATTGAAAAATGGCAAACCTTCTGTTGCTATGTGCTGATAACTAGAATATGCTTAAAGAAACTGACAGAAAAACAACTGCTTTATATGTGCTGGGAGTCAGGGAGTGTGCTCTCATGATAATTAAGTTTTGCACGTTCCTCTGACTGCTACAAGCATAAGGGAAATTTAAACATAATACACTCATATTTATTTCGCTGAAGGCATATATTCATAAAAGATAAAAATACTGTAACACAGATCGTTGAGCAGATCGTGTGTTGATCTGAGTCCTGTGATTTCCAGTAGTGATTTATTCCCATAACAAAATCAAATTGTCCTCTGCTGCTGTGTTGTTGCACAATGAAAATGATGGAGGTTTCAGAAACAGTCCGAACCTGGTTACTGTCTCAGATATGACGCTAGTCTTATCCTGCCTGCTTCTGTGTGTATATATGTAATATGCATATCCACATAATTATGGATTATTACAATTATGATATTTAATAAACACACACTGTGTTTTAAAGAACATACATTAAGAAACTGATTGTATTAAATTTTTATTTCAAATAAATTTCATTATATTTATAGTCATCATTTTATTATAGATTAAGTGCAAGAGTTGTTAAGTGTGGATAAATAAATAATAGTTTATTGTAATAGCAAATTGCGCCTTGGAGTCCTGAGGCACTGTGCAGGGCAACTAGGAAGTGTGTTCTGGACTCACTGTTAGTATCCACTGATTTAGTCACTGATCAACCTTCAGTCACGTAGGAGGACAGAGCTTCATGTTTATGGGATTAATGTGCAGTTTCATTGAATCCGTATTTATCTGTAAACAGGGTTCACACGGGTGCTTGAAATATGTGATCTTCGGTGCAGTTTTCCTGTTTTGTGGGGAAGAAAGGCTTTTTAAGCCAACCTAAGATGATTCGTTTTCATTTTCACATGGTCTTAGTGAGGTGATGCAAAGTGAAACATGCTTTCTGTGGGTTCTTTTGGCCATGTGCTGGGAAAGCTTGAACATGGACCTTGAAAGTGCTTAAAAAGTGCTTGAATTAGAGCCAGAAAAAAGCGTATGAACCCTTGATTTGGAGGTGTTGGAGTCTGAAACCATGTGATGACTGTAAGCTCTGTGATTTATTACCTGATGGACCAGCAACACCTTCACTGTGTTTAAATGAGAATGAATCCAGCTTTACTTTAATATAGACGGCAGTGTGCAAAAGTCTTGTGCCCTCGTTTCTTTACATTTTGCAGGAGAATTGGAAACGGGTGCAGCAATTTTTGTAGATCGGACTGCGTAGTTGTGAACTGAGTTTTGTAACTTTGTAAACCGAAAGATCAGAAAATTTCTAGTCATTCACATTTATTTAATGGGCTAAATTAAGTTTTGTCTTCAGGTCCTGGGATAATGGAAGGCGGGAGGGATTTGCTCAGATTAAACGGTTCTTCTTTCTAAACAAAAAGCGTGCAGATTCTGGTTTCGTTGTGTAGAATAAAATAAAAAAAAATGTTTTGACCTGGTTTAAAAACGTAAACAAATGGAGAAATGTGCTTATGGACGTAGATCCATCGATTATTCACTTTATTCAGTAATATGTGGCCTCATTAGTAAAGAACTGACCTGCCTTATGTACTGTAAAGCACATGTACATATATTTCAGGATCACTGTAACCTCAGTGGCTTGAAATAAACTTTATTTTGGAGTTACATATTTTGATTTTGGGCAGTTTTCTTTACGAAACAACTGTTTCTGGTCATTCACATTTATTTAATATGCTAAATTAAGTTTTGGGCATGTGTGGCACCATGATATAGATGAATACATGAAAATTGCAGCCCCCCCCCCCCCATTTTATTTTTATGCTTCATGCTTCCTTTTGGGAAAAACTACTGTTAGTGTTTATTTTGCTGCAATATAAGTTCCGCCAGCAGAGGGCGGTCGAGTCTACGGTAGTGCAAAGTCTACGCTGACTGTAGACGGTTACGTCGTTTTCATTGGCCCGGAGTCTACGGTGAGCGTAGACACTGTAGACTCGGGCCAATGGGAGCGCCGAATCCCACTGTAGACGACCAATCGTCTGCTCGGCGGAAGTTGCGTCACCAAAACAACAACATACGGCGGTACAGCGAAGAAGCCGGCAAGTCCGCTATTCTTTATGGAAACTAGCATTTCTTTTATGTTTACAGTAAGTTATCGACTCTAAGACGCTCCTGGATTTAGCTGGAAGTACACGACGCCACGCTGAATACATAATTTAACCTTTTTTAACTCCATTTTATAGTCTTGGTATGGCGACACCGACGATTCGGGTAGTTAATCCAGATGCCCCTGCACATCGTCAGCAGGCGCTACTTATGGCAACCAAAGAGGCACGTTACTCTCGGGTGAGAAGTACGGTCTTCCCCAAACCTCCACAGGAGCTGCTCAGCCAAGTCACTGCCTTGACTCACGCAGAGAAGCTTCTTCAAGCCGAGGGTATCCACGCGCCTTTAAGTCAACAGTGCCTGGGAAAGCTGGTGGTGCCATTTGATCTTTACAATTGATCTTTTAAAAAACATTACAGTCAGAATCAAGTTCACTGATTGATTGTAGTGCTGTCTTTGTGTTTTACTGATTGCTTGTAGTGTTGTCCTTGTGTTTCACCATTTCATTTATTTTAATAAAGTGTTTTGTATTACAGTAACAGTGAGTTGTGGAATAACTTAATGAATGAATGACTTGGACTTACTGACCTTCTTTGAATCAGCATCACTATAGTCCAAAAGGCACTGACAAAACATACAAGCATAAATAAATAAAATCTATAGAAAGACAAACATGTTGTATATTTTTTTATTAAGTTACACACAAATAGCATACTCTGCCAACAGGTTTAAAAGACACAAATATGAAGAAACATAACAGACCTGAACCAAAGAAGCAATGTGTACAAGCAGGTGGCAAAGTCAAGTTCATAAAGTATTTGTACAACACATGTCTCTGCAAGAGCTTCAGTGTTTACTGGAATTGATTCTGAAACACTAACAGAGCTATTATCTATCTGTTATGTCAGTCAAATTTCCCATGATGCTCTTGGTTGAGATCTGGTGACTGTGAAAGCCATGGTATATGATCACACCATTTTCATAATCAACTATTCACTGACACTTCTTCAAATACTTTGTCACAGGACAAACATAATCTGTCATAGCAAAAGTGCACCCTAACATGGCAGCAAAGTGCAATGTCTCCCCATCTGGGGGTCAAGAGTTCAGGGTATGCCTTTAATTTCTTGCCTGTCTGTAAATGACAGTACAATGGCATGAATAATTCTTCACATTTTACCAGTATAAAAGTAAAACAATTACATGGTCTCATGGGGGCAACATAAAAGACTCCTCTTATGGATAGTCATTGCACATCATAATAACACAGAAGAAAAGAGAGCTATTTGTTTTCAATTGCTGTTGATTTCAGGGGACTTTCCAAACTGTTTTGGTTCAAAAGAGCCAAAGGATAATCATCATCACTATTGGCATAACAACTAGATGCTTTAATTGTATGTGCACTGATAATGCTTACTGTCCTGTCATTGTAAACCAGTCAAAATACATAAATAACACATTGTGAACATGGTGAAGACCACAGACAGCAGTACAGGTGTCAGGTGGGATAAAGGAGATGGAAACATCACCTGATGAAGAAAAAACAGACAACAGACTGAATGAATGAAAGAACGCTTCTTCATTGCACATTTTCCACCAATCACAAGCCTCTCCTTTCACTCTAGACTTTTGACCAATCACCAATCAGGATGAATTGCACTACTGTACTGTGCATCCCCATTCGTGGTGTCTCGCTAGAAGAGTAGTGCAGAGCTGGCGCACCAGGTAGTTCCTGATACCTCCTGTTTCTCTGTTTTTACAGCTATGCTGGGTTCCAAATAATACATATGCGATAGACAACAGTAGCAATCGATCATAAACGTAAAAGCGAGAGAGCCAATTCACGAGCTTGAGGGTTGATAACGGTGAATCGCCACCAGGTGTTGCAAAATTCACCTTTGTTAGAGGGAAGTCACCTTTGTTAAATAGCAAAGTATTTAAAAATGAATTTCATTATGTATGATCTGAGCATGCGCAGAATGATCCACAGCGCTCTTTGATCCTTTTTAAAAAAATTATTATTAAACTTTATTGAGAAACAGTATACAGAACGTGTATACAACCAGAGCAAAATTAACATATGCCAGGGGGTGTAATACAAAGAATTCATTCAAATATTTTGTAATTACTACAAATGGTAATAGTTTTCATAGCATTTTGTTAAGTAACAAACCAATTTTATGTAACATAAAACATCATTATAGTAATATTTAAAATTAGGTTTTTGGTTACTGTATTTGTGAAAATAAAATTTAGCTAAGATAAAAAGTTTATTATAAAGTAAACATCTTTTTTTTGTAGCAAAATCCAAAACATTGAGACCACCGTGTTCATAGTCATTCATCACTACACTCTTTCTGATGTAATGTCCCGTTTTTCCAGAGGAAGTTGAAGAGCATTCGGTCAATATCCTTACAAGTTTTGCCGTGCAGAGAAATCGCTGCATAAGTCAGTCGAGACAGACCTTCTGCTTTTGAGAGCAATACCCTTCCTCTTAAACTTAAATCTCTCTGCAACCATTGATTTAAATTGGTTTGAGATTTTTTAATAATTGGGGGAAAATTTAGTGAAATTCTGTCTTTTGGATCTTTGCAGAACTATTAGCATTGGAATACAGAGTTTTGATAGCTTTGCAGAAGATATCACCAAAACCAAATTTCTGAAGTGTAAGAAATATAAATTCATGCTCAATTGAGTCAAAGGCTTTAGAGAAGTCCAGGAGAAGGATAAATGAGTCATCAGATATTAATGCCGAGTAGTCCAGAATATCCAAGACGAGTCTAATATTATTGGAGATGTGTCTGTTTGTCATAAATCCATAAATCTTGAACGAACAAAAGCTTCTTCAGCTTTCTGGCAGTAGAGCTCATCCAGTTCAGATTGAAAGGACCTAAGATGTAATCTATCCTCCTCCGAGACCTCGTCTGGTGGGAGTTGATATATCGCGGAAGATTATATTCTGCTGCTGCCCTTGACTTAGCTATTTTTGCCCCATACTGTCTTTACATTTTACTCGTTTCAAATTAAAAAAATTCCCAGTTTATGCCATAGGAATTGTCAATATTAGCCTTGTGTATAAAATGTTTTAACAGTCGTGTGATTTCTGAATTGTATGGCTCAAAAGCGAACTACTTAAGTTCCAATATGAGGATCTATTAACCTATCCCCACAAGCTGCATGTCTTTGGACGGTGGGAGGAAGCCGGAGTACCCGGAGGGAACCCACGCAAACACGGGGAGAACATGCAAACTCCACACAGAAAGACCCCGGCCTGATGGTGGAATTGAACACAGGACCTTCTTGCTGTGCGGCAACAGTGCTAACCACCGTGCCCCACTCTGAGAACTGCAATAAGAAAAAAAAAAATTCTTATTGCAGTTCTCAGAGTTACGAGATAATCTGAGAGAGCTACAGGAAGTCAATAAATCACTTTTTTTTCTAGATATATAATTACCTGAAAGAGTTGCTGAGACATGAACTCGTTTCCTGCTTAGTGGCTTCGCACACTGTTTCAGCTTAAGCCTGATAAGTTTTGTGAGGCTTTAAAACTCAAAATCATTTCTGTGAAAATTTTTTCAGTTTTTCCAAAACTCCAAAATGTGGGAAGCTGAATATGATAGAAGCTAATGTCCTACGGTTATGTGGAAAAGAAAGCTGTCACAGGACTGTGAAAAACTAAATACACTTCATTATTCAGTAGCCTGTAGAGCTACTTCTGCAGCAATAACTTGAACTAATCACCTTCTGTATTGCTTCATCACTGTCACATTGTTGTGGAGGGATTTTGGCTCATTCGTCTTTACAGCATTGCCTTGGTTCATTAACATTTGTGGACATTCGTGCATAGCTCTCAAGGTCACGCCACAGCATTTCAATCAGTTTGAGGTCTGGACTTTGATTGAGCCATTGTTGTACATTTTGGGGCTTATTTTGCTGTTGCATGACCCAGTTTCACTCAAGCCGTGGGACAGATTGGCCTTACATTTTATTCAAGAGTACTTTGGTGTACAGGTTAATGGTTGAGCTAATAACGGCAAGGTACCCATGTCATGTGGTTGGAAAATAAACCCAAATCATCACCCCTCCTCCAAATGCATGTTGGTATGAGGTTTTTGTTGTGATATACTGTGTTTGCTTTTTTCCAAATGTGGTGCTGTGCATTATAGCCAAACATCTCTTTAGTAATCTTTGGTCTCGTCTAGGGCTGGGCAAAACGATTATTTTCCTAATCGATGAATCTAGCGATTAATTCTTCGATGCATCGATTAATCTAACGATTCGTTTTTCAATCCGATTCGATTTCGATTCGATTAACGATTTTTCCCCCCATTATTTGACTTGTATAGCAATTTCACATTTACTAATTTATGTATATAAATGAAAAACACAAATTTATTCATTTGAAGACCTTTTAATAAAAAAAATTGCAATCAATACAATAGAGATAGCATTTAACAAGAAATGAAATGTGCAAACATATATAAAATTAAGGAAAAGTTAACAAAACATTTCAAATAAATAGCAACAATGGTGTCTTTAAACAAACAAAATGTAACATTCACTTTGCTTTCTGCCAAAAAGTGCTCTTCATTCACAAAACAAAATCCACAATAACATTGTACTACAATCTTCTGTTTTTAACAAAAAATTTAATGTTTTGCAAAACAAATATAACAAAGGAAATCATAGCAAAAAATTAATAATATACAAACAGCAGCAATGGCGTCTTTGAACAAATAATGAAATGACAAGTTACCCCTAAGTAGGACTCTGTGACCAGACTTGTCCAAGCATCAGTGGTAAGGGAGATTTTGGATGTGGCCTTTTTTAGTTCTTTCCTTAGTTTCTCCACTGAAGTTTCATACTTTCTCTCCATCATGCTTGTAAAATGACGCTTAGACGGCAGAGTGTAACCTGGTTGGAAAGTGGTCAGCATTTCTTTGAATCCCTCACCCACAGCAAGTGGTCTCTTGTCTTTTAAAATCATAGATAAGTCGCTCTCAGTAAGTACAGCCACCTCCTGCGGGGTGCATGGCGTACTTCTTCTCTGAAAGTAGTCCTCCAGACTTTTCTGTTTATTCCTGAAATCATAAATCACACACAGCACACAGATGAATTCGAATAATTACAAAATAATTATATGGAAAGCATAATATCAAAATAATTTGATAAGGATCTGGTTGAGATAGATAGATATACACACACACATACTGTTATGCCATGTGCTTTCATAGCATAACAGTAAGAGGTTAATAATAATCCCCAATGTTGAACATATGATATGCAGTAATCATGATGGCTGGAAAAGATAACGTTTAAATAGCCATAGCTGATGGCACCTTTACTGGTGCACTGCTTTCTAGTCATTAGATGGCATAACTTTGACCTATAAGATCAAGCTGGAGAAGCATTATGTATTAAAACAGCATTCAAATAGGATTAAACACATTAAATTTGACAAATCAAGAGTTCATTGTCATTTTGCTTTTGCAAGCACTTTAACAATGTTGTAATAGTGTCCACGACGGCTACGTTTAGCAGGTGGTGCATTATCCTTGTTAACATTTCTCCTGCGGCCAATTCGCTGTCTCACATTTTTTGTCTTTCGCCGATTCTGATAATCAGCCTGCGTGCATTCCGACTCATTTTGCCAGCATGGGCCACAAACAAAACAACAACAACAACTAAACAGCAGCTGCTATATGTTACTGCTAAGCAGCTTAAATGAGTTTTGCATTTACGGAGGTTGGGTGTTTATCTCTGTGTCTATGAGTGAGTGTACGTCTACGTGGGGGGGGGTCTGGATGAATTAACGGGTAAAAACTAGCGTTAGTAAAAAAGTTGAAAACTTACAGTGGTTTGTCCTTTGCAGAAGCTGCTCCTGGATGCAGTCGTTTGAGGTGCTGGTGCATAGCCGTCGTGCTTTTATGATAGGCCATTTCCACCTCACAAAGCCGGCAAACGACTGAATCACTTCCTTTTCTGTTAAAATATCCCATACTGTAGAACTGCGTGTTCGGGTGGAGTGATTTAAGTTGACTGCAACTGCCTCATTCATGATTCCGCTACTCGCTGCCGCCATGTCTTTTTTTGAAAGTGACGACGCATCGACGCAGATTTTTTTACGTCGACGTATTTTTTGCGTCCACGTAATCGATTACGTCGACGCGTTGTCCCAGCCCTAGTCTCGTCTCTGCAAAGCATATTGTTCCAGAGGTCTTGTGGTTTGTTTAGATGCAGCTGTGAAAGCCTGAGCCATGCTGCAGACTTTGTTTTAGAGAGAAGAACTTTAACATGGTAATTGAGGCCTGTAGAGTCTGGGATGTAGCTTTTAGGGTTTTTCGCAGTTTCATTGAGCGTTGCACAATCTGACCTTGAGGTGAATTAGCTTGGACTGCCACTCTTGGCAAGACGGTTGAATGGTCTTAACAGATCCCTGAATGCTCCAGAAAAAAAAGAAACAAGGCTTAGTACGCATCACTGAAACAAAGATCTGATCGACAAGCTGGTACTCTACACATGCAGTTACCAGCATAAGGTATCAGTGTACAGGAAATGATGGAATGGGCACTGCATTGTGCTTAAGGTCAACTATCTGGCATCATTCAAATAAAACTGGGAGCAATGAGACCCAACAGAGTGTCAATCACAGAAGGCAAGCACAAGCTAGACTGAACAGCATCTGTCAAGATTGACTTGTGGGTCTGCTTTAGCAACAATCTCTCATATATTATTCCATTAACTAAGACGGTAGTCAATTAATGTTTCTTAGCACAATGCGTTAAAACGGATAGCTAGCTGGCTCTGACCAGAGACAAGAAATTCATCCCAATAACAAAAAGAGGAAGAGGTTGTGGTTTTGTTAGGCCTGTGCCAGTTTCATGACTTAAAGCAACAGCTTCCTCAAAGCATACTGTCAATGGGAGGTTACCAGGCAACCAGCTGTCCACTTCACTTACATACCTACCAATTAAGGATGTTAAGAAATGCTGAAGAAGATGGCTATTAATGATTTAGCAGAACTGAAGAAACCTATAACTAGCAGTTACAATAATCAGTCCATCATTTCTCACTCCAGTTTCTCAAATGTGAAAACAAGTTGTCTTGTTCTTTATATTTTTTGATTGAAAATGGCTTTGTCAGGCAAAATGACCAGACATCGTGCAAATGTAAATGAGTTGCATTTACATTTGCGCGATGTAGATGCAACTCAGTGACAAGTAGTGAGCAAGTAGGTGATTTGAAACAGTAATCCATGCTTTTATTTCATCTCGTTTGGATTACTGTAATGCTCTGTATTTTGGAGTTAGTCAGTGTCTTCTCTCTCGTCTGCAGCTGGTCCAAAATGTTGCTGCACGACTTTTAACCAGAACTCATAAAAGAGAGCACATAACTCCCATCCTCGCCTAACTCCATTGGCTGCGTGTATAATTTACAGAGTGGGTCATTTATATGGATACACCGTAATAACATGGGAATGGTTGGTGATATTAAAGTCCTGTTTGTGGCACATTAGTATATGTGAGGGGGCAAACTCCTCAAGATGGGTGGTGACCATGGTGGCCATTTAGAAGTCGGCCATCTTGGATACAACTTTTGTTTTTTCAATAGGAAGAGGGCCATGTGACACATCAAACTTATTGGTAATGTCAAAGAAAAACAATGGTGTGCTTGGTTTCAACGTAAATGTATTCTTTCATGAGTTATCTATAAGTGTCTCATTGTTCACAGCCATTGACAGGTCGAAGAGGTCAACACGTGAGGAGCGGTTCGAAATTGTGTTGATATCTGGTGAACGCAGTAATCGGGTCATTGCAGCAGATTTCAATGCAAGACACCCTACGAGACCACCCATCTCCCATGCTACAGTTAGCAAACTGTTTGCTAAGTTTTGTGAAACTGGTTCAGTGTTGGATTTGCCAAAATGTGGACACAAAAAAACTGTCACTAATGAGGAAACATCAGTGGCTGTCCTAGCTTCATTCAGCAAGAGCCCACAGCGTAGCACTTACCGCATGTCACTGGAGAGTGGCATTAGTCGAACATCCCTTCGGCGGATATTAGCTACTCACAAATGGCACCCTTACAAACTCCAGCTACTGCAGCATCTCAACGAGGATGACCCAGATCGGCGCACAAAATTTGCAGAATGGGCAAAACAAAAATTGAAACAGGACCCTCAGTTCACGCAGAAGATTTTGTTCAGTGATGAGGCAAACTTTTATGTGAATGGTGAAGTTAACCAACCAAACCACCGCTATTGGTCTGACACTGACCCACATTGGATGGATCCCTCCAAGACTGTTGGAACAACAAAAGTGATGGTTTGGTGTGGTATATGGGGTACAACGATAGTGGGTCCATTCTTCATCAATGGAAATGTAACCCAGTGAGTTTACACGGCTCAGTAATGCACAACAACATGTATTGTTAATTGGGATTTATCATTACTCTATTAATCACTGAGTTGAGCTAAAGTAAATCAATAGTAAAAGATAAATACTATAAATATAAGAATAAAACCCAAAGAGTATATTTACAGTAACACCCCTACTGGTTAGGAAGGAACAAGCCCCGCCTTCCCCTGCTCTGTACTGTCACGTGCTCAGACACAGAGAGAGACGGAGGCGCAAGAGACCATTCACCGCAAAGCTTTTCGCTGGAACATAACTATTAACTTGATAAATTGAGCAAATATCCATACCGGAGATCTGCATGGACCTTGGAGAAACGGACCTGATTTATTGTGAACATTTCGGACCTTGAAACCATCGCAGTGAGTCAGAAGCTGTTAAGCTAACCTTGAAGCTAAAAAGCTAACAAGAGGTTAACAGGGAATATAATGGCCCAATTTCAATGTTGTATATTTGCGCGGGAGCGGATGAAGTGGACAAGATCCTCTCTGAGAGTTGAACATTAGAAGTGTGCTGGTGAGTTAAACTGGGACTGGGCGAATCAGGCTAATTGAAAAGCTAACTAGCCTAATGCTCATAGCTGCAGCTGTAGCTGACCAGGTTTTCACTTTTTTTTTTTTTTTTTTTTTTTTTTTTAAACATTAAACTTTATTAAGAAACAGTATACAGAACATGTATACAATCAGAACAAAATTAACATATGCCAGGGGGTGTAATACAAAGAATTACAAACATTCAAATAATTTGTAATTACTACAAATAGTAATAGTTTTCATAGCCTTTTTGTTAAGTGATCCACTAATCAATTTTATGTAACATAAAACATCATTATAGTAATGTTTAAAATTAGGTTTTTTGTTACTGTATTTGCATTTGTGAAAATAAAATTTAGCTAAGATAACTAATAAGTTTATTATAAAGTAAACATCTTCTTTTTTTTGCCTTCGAAAGAAACAAAATACAACATTTTCCCATTTCACAGTAAAGTCATTATAGAGATGTCCAGCAATGAATCTACTGAAGTCTTTCCAAAATGTTCTAGCGAATGAACAGATCCAGAAGAGGTGTTGCACAGTCTCAGGATGGCTTCCACAAAATCCACAGTTCACATTTATGTCCCTTTTGAACTTTGTCATGTAATGATTAGCAGGATAAAATTTATGCAATATTTTAAATGAGACTTCCTTCACTTTATTCGTTACCAGATACTTGTTAGGAATTGACCATACTCTTTTCCAGTTAATGTCACTGACAAAGGAATTCCAATAAGAGACCACATGTGGGATAGTTAGAGATTCTGTCTGGAACAAAGCACGAATATTCTTATTACTTTTACTGTGGTTTGTTAGACAGATTCTTCCTATGTGTGAATCTAAAGGGTTGGGGAGAGAAACAGATGATATGCAAGGTTGAATACCTTTAAAAAGCATTATAATACCCGTAGGTATTGCATCAAATAATATGGCATATTCTTTGGGTGTGGCTGGAAATTTATAGGTGTTTAAGAATTCTGAGTAGGACATGAGCTGCCCATTAGGATTAAACAGCTGATTCACTAAAACAATCCGTTTCTCAACCCACCTAGAAAAAAATAATGATTTATTTTTATACACTATGTTCCTATTATTCCAAATTGAATACGTATGGGGTGTAAAGTTGTGTTTATATATAAGGGACCAAGCTAATAGAACTTGTTTATGAAACATCGAGAGCTTTTCTGGAAGCTTATCTATATTATAATCACAACCTAAGATAAAACTTAGACCACCAAACTTAGAGAAAATGTAGTGAGGAATAAAATTCCAAATGGATACCGGATTTTTAAGAAAATGTTTAGCCCAATTAATCTTAAATGTATTGTTTAGAGTAGTAAAATCCAAAACATTGAGACCACCGTGTTCATAGTCATTCATCAATACACTTTTTCTGATGTAATGTGTCCGGTTTTTCCAAAGGAAGTTGAAGAGCATTCGGTCGATATCCTTACAAGTTTTGCCGTCCACATGCAGAGAAATTGCTGCATAAGTCAGTCGAGACAGACCTTCTGCTTTTGAGAGCAATACCCTTCCTCTTAAACTTAAATCTCTCTGCAACCATTGATTTAATTTGGTTTGAGATTTTTTAATAATTGGGGGAAAATTTAGTAAAATTCTGTCTTTTGTATCTTTGCAGATAATCAGACCTAAATATGTTGCTTCATTTTTAACTGTTATATTACAAATACTCTGAACATTACACTCTTTGACAGGTAATAACTGACATTTATTTAAGTTTAGGACCAATCCAGACCCTTTTGAGAAATCCTCTATTACACTTAAAGCAATTGGCACTTGGCTAGCATTTTTAAGAAAAATTGTGGTATCATCTGCCAATTGACTGATGACAATCTCTCTGTCTGCTATGTTTATACCCTTCACAGGGCTATTCGAAATATGAGAGGCAAGAATTTGGGTGCAAAGTAAAAAAAGATAAGGGCTAATCGGGCAACCTTGGCGTACACCTCGATTAAGACTAAAACGAGAAGTGGTGCCATTTTTCATTCTAATAGAACTATTAGCATTGGAATACAGAGTTTTGATAGCTCTGCAGAAGATATCACCAAAACCAAATTTCTGAAGTGTAAGAAATATAAATTCATGCTCAATTGAGTCAAAGGCTTTATAGAAGTCCAGGAGAAGGATAAATGAGTCATCAGATATTAATGCTGAGTAGTCCAGAATATCCAAGACGAGTCTAATAAGTCCCTGAGTAAGGCTGGGAGGAAGAGTGCCCCTTTCAATACTTTCATTATAAACCTGCAACAAAAAGGGTGCAAGCTGACAAGAAAATGATTTATAGAATTCAGCCACCAGCCCATCTGTGCCCGGAGATTTGTTGTTTTTAAGAAATTCAATAGATGTCAATATCTCTTTTTCAGTAATTGGACTGTCACAAAAAAGCCTATCAGCACTTTTAATCATTTTAACATTGTTTACAGAGTCAATAAATTGGGTAGCGACCTTTGCGTTATAATTGGATCCATACAACTTTGAGTAGAAATTACAACAAAATTGAGAGATAATTTTTGCATCATCACTGACCGTACCATTTATATTCAATTTATGAATAGTATTGGTTTTAGATCTATGTTTTTCTAAGCGGAAAAAATAAGCAGAATTCTGCTCTCCCTCCTCTATCCACCTTTTTCTTGAACGAACGAAAGCTCCTTCAGCTTTCTGGCGGTAAATCTCATCCACTTTAGATTGAAAGGACCTAAGATGTAAACTATCCTCTTCCGAGACCTCGTCTGGTGGGAGTTGATATATTGCGGAAATTTGAACAATTAGATTTTCTTCTTCTGCTGCCCTTGACTTAGCTATTTTTGCCCCATACTGTCTCAACATTTTACTTGTCTCAAATTTAAAAATTTCCCAGTTTGTGCTATAGGAATTGTCAATATTAGCCTTGTGTATAAAGTGTTTTAACAGTCGTGTAATTTCAGATTTTACAATTGTATGGCTCAGAAGCGAGCTATTTAATTTCCAATAGGAGGATCTATTAATTGCAATAGTAGGAAAGAGTTGCAGATTAATATATATTGCTCTATGATCCGTAAGTGGAGTTGTAAGGATATTGACCGTAACACTGTCCTTTGATAGACTACTTGATATTAACCAGAAATCAATACGTGATTTCCTTGAACCAGAACGGTTACTCCAGGTAAAAGATATATCATCAGGAAATTTGTCTCTCCAAATATCAGTTACATTAAATTTATCCATAAATGTTTCCAATCTCAAATTATTCCTAAAATGTTGTGCTGGTGGCCATCTGTCTATAGTGTCATTTAGTGAAACATTAAAATCTCCTCCAATTATTAAGTTTGAACTGGGATATTTAGAGAGCCAAAAACTAATCCTTGTATCTAAAGAGTCAATTAAATTATCATTTTCAGGTTTGGTATTATAGCCATATAAATTGACAATTATGAAAATGGAGTGATTGTATTCTACTATCAGACAAATATAATGACCCAAAGAGTCACAATCTGAATGTAGAACAATACCTTCGAAGCTACCTTTGAGAGTTGTGACCCCAGCTGACCTCTCTGTGCCATGCGAATACCAAACATCGTTACCCCACTGAGACTTCCAGAAGTTCACATCAGCAGATACAGAATGGCTTTCTTGGAAAAAACAAAAATGACTTTTATATTTCTTAGCAAACAAAAATAAGGCTTTACGTTTACAGATCTGTCTCAACCCCCTGGCATTTAGGGAAACAATAGAAAATGACAATTAAGAAAACAAAAAATAAACAGCTAGAAATTTAAAGAACCAATATTGTGTGCTTAACAAAAAATAAACCTCACTAAGGGACCGAGCATTGCAAGGATGAAAATAACTCGGCAGAAATACACGAAATATTTTTTAGGATACAACTCTGGTGCTGAAACTTAAAGTGTCCTCACACTATAAATGAGGCATAGACTTAATGATCCAAAACGCCAGAAGGATCAATGAAAAACAGCCAACCAAGTCCAAGCAACTGTGCAACATTGTAGGGTCTTTTCCATTCCTTAGCTTCCCCCATATTCACCTCTCATTCTGAAGACGGGAAAACTTCTGTCCCATTAACAAAACCCCGGCATCCAACGTAATAGGCCTTTTTATTTTCTCTGCGAGCCTTCTCGATAATGGGCCACAACTTGCTCCGGCGCTCCCTCTCTTCTCTGGAAAGGTCCTCAGCAAACTTCAAGTCCCGGTTTTCCTTTAAGAATGGAGATGTCTTAGCTGCTTTCCACAGGCTATCTCTGGTTCTGCGGGAGATGAACTGGATGATAATAGGTCTGGGACTGGTGTTGTTTGGGCGTTTGGAGCCGACCCGATGTACGGTGTCAATGGTGTCATAAAGTTGGTTTTTACATTCAGGCAACGTAGCCTGACAAATCTCAACAGCAACCTTCCATGTATCCTCCTGTTGTTCTTCTTTGACACCAAACAGCCTGAGGTTCCACCGTCTGGAATATCGCTCGAGATCTGTGATTCTTTGCTGGTTTTTATCCATACGCTCTTCCTCTTTGGAGATTTTCTGCTCCAATGTGCCCACTCTGCATTTGACATCTTTTATCTCTTCGCATGCAAAGTCCACAGTTTTTCTGATCCCGTCAATCTGTAGTGCAAGGTTATCCATTCTTTCCTTTATTAGTTTTGATAGAGTTTCAACAATATCCACGCTATCTCCCTTTGAATGCATCGCTTTCTTTGGCGCCGGAGACTGGCTGGGTGAGACGGGTAGAGGTGGAAACTCGTCCATTACGTCCTCAGTTATTGGGAGAGGTAGTGAAAGAGCCGTATAGTCATGGCAGTTGTCAAGCAGTGGGTTCACTGACCCGGTTGTTTGGCTAGCATTAGCCTTTAGCAGTAGCTTCGTCTTGGAGGTAGACGAGGGTCTTTTATTGTCACGCTGTGACATTTTATCTCTTAATTGATCAAAATCAGTCCTTTTCTGGCTTAAATACCGTAAAAGCTTCTAAGGTCTGAGTTGACACAGTGTTGCTACCGTATTATAAGGTTACATTTGCTAAGCTCGGCAGTAAGCGTGTACTTACTCGGCCATCTTGGAACGCCCCCCCGACCAGGTTTTCACTGTGGGAGAACACACGGGGTGTCACTGTCACTACCCGATCCGTACCGGAAACCCGATCGGTACCCCGCATGCGCGAAAGGTTTCTACTTCCGGTCATAGCGTTTTACGATAGTTAAAGGTCAGAGTATCTGTTAAGATGTTAAGAATAACAAGTATATCTTAAAATGTTTGCAATAATGAAGCATTTCAGTACAATGTAGACAAAAACAAAAAATAAAAAGATAGTTACGGATCAGGACTCCCCGATCCTTACTGCGCATGTGTAAAGTCTGACCGTACAAATCGAGTCTACCCGATCCGTACCGCGCATGTGCAGATGTTTTCTTCTTCTTCTGTTCGTTTAATGGCAGTGTACTCCCCAGTGTACGAGGATACCGCCACCTGCTGACCGAGCGAATAAACCCTATTATAAACTGAATTAGCGTCATTACAAACGTGTGTTAAATTTGATTTAGCGATAGTCGAGTGTGTTTATGCTTGTCTGTGAGGAGAGGATTGTTGGAATAGTGATGATTATGATGTGCGCTATCACTGTCAATTGTCAGTAAACACTTCATCTGGCTGCTGAATCTACACGTGAGATATTACAAAGTCTGCATTATTAACTCTGTAATTAGGCGCCATTCTCCTTATTTTACGGTGCTGTTGCTCAATCGGGGGACACTCTCTGTTGAGGAGAAAAGCATGAATTTCTTTGTATACCGATTATTCATTGTTTAAATGTCCCGGGCAGTCGAAAAGGAGGCAGAGCTGTTGAGAAATGCTAGGAGCTAACTGGGCGCTAACCGTATCATTCAAATATATTGGATGTCGCAATGTTGGCAGAGAGGAAGTGACGTAAGATTCGCGCATGCGGGGTACCGATCGGGTTTCCGGTACGGATCGGGTAGTGACACGGGGTTTCTCACGGAGTTCAGCCATTTTGAGCACTCAGCTTGTGTGCTGATGATGTTCTAGTATTACATGTTGAATATTAAATGCACTAAAATTAGATGATGGAATAAGTTAATGTTGATCTTAAAGGTCATGAATCTACTTTATTTTGTTACATTTGATGCTCGAGCGGCACTGGATAGATGTCTGTGTGTATTCTTACTGTGCTGATACGTTACCACATACTGTAAAACTACAGCCTGTGGGTTTTTGTATATTCTTTTCATAATTTTATTCTGTACATTGAGTGTAAATAATATATTGCTTCATTGCTATGCAGTGTAAAGCAATGCTCCTTTAATTCAGTTAAAGGGCAATACTGTAAAAAAAAATCTACCATAGTTTATGGTTTATTTCTGATTTCTGATAGAAATGTGCACATTGATGATAGAATAAGCTGATTGTGACTTAAAGATTGCATTCATGATTAAGATGCACTGTATAGACTATAGTTAGAAATTAGAATTAATGTTTTGTGCTTGTTTTGTTATAGCACTTACATTATTTACACATGGCCATGTATATCATTAGAGTGTGAACTGAATTAGTAATAGTCCTGTTGTTTACAGGCTAGGTTTTTTTATGGGATCGTGAGACCTGGATCTCTTCCTGACGAGGAAGATGGCGAACCTTTCCCTTTGAACCGAACCACAGCCATTCTGAGTTGGCCCAGAAGGGCAGGTTGCTCTTCTCTCACGAACAATTGCAACAGTGCGGTAGGACGAAATCGCACCAATCACAAACTTTTGACCTATTGGATTTGACTTGACTGAACACTGACTATTAAGCCGGCAAGACTGACATATCTGAGCTGAGATAGGATTCTGACTGTTATTATTATTGCTGTCACTGTATTTTATTTTATGTTTTCATTCCTGTTCATGAAATGCTGTTAAATTGTTGCTAAATAGTTTAATACAATTCATAGCAACTTTACCTGTGGCTCCAGTCATTCTTCTCCACGCAACTCACTTTATCCCTCCTACGAATCTAGCTATTGGCCCATTCTCTCCATCTTACTTTAATTTCCCCTACCCTATCCTGTACTTGGCTACAGAAACCTCAAGGCCACTGGATGTTTGAAATTGCTACATGATGATGTGTTTCCCTCTTTATGCACTGAAGCTGGCACGTTCCCTGAGTTTTTCCAGCAAGATGGTGCACCACCACATTATGGGTGCCAGGTCTGAGCATTCCTAGATGAACAGTTTCCTGGAAAGTGGATTGGTCATGTCATGGGCCAGTTGAATGGCCCCCAAGATCTCCCGATCTGACCCCCTTAGACTTTTATCTTTGGGGTCATCTGAAGGCAATTGTCTATGGTGTGAAGATACGAGATGTGCAGCACCTGAAACTATGGATACTGGATGCCTGTGCTGACATTTCTCCTGCGGTGTTGCTATCAGTGTGTGAAGAGTGGGAGAAGAGGGTTGCATTGACAATCCAACACAATGGGCAGCACATTAACCACTAACCCTCCTATGCAGGGAAAGACACATACACCGGTGGCGAGGCGGCCGCCGATCGACCGGTGGTGGCTAACGTGGAGCTCAATCGTGGATAAGGGAAACCGAAGGCAGGAGAAGCAGGCTGCTGCCGGTCCGAGCGTGAGGTGAACTGAATTTCAGGTAAGAAGTTACGAACTGCACTCTATTTGGGTCAGATATAAACCGAGTTTAGGTGTAGTTTATTTTCGTTGTGCTGACAGTTACAATAACTCGTTCTGCGTGCTAGCTAGCACGACAGCTGTGTGCACCTAAGTTACTGATGTTGAACTTTATGACAGCCTCCCCTGTCATTCTCTCGCCTGTTGAAACTTCAATCATGAAACTGATCAATGATCGGCTTTTCTCTCGTTTGTTCATTGCGCTAAACAACAGCAGCACGGTTAAGCTTGATCAGCTGTTGTTAGAATTCATTTAATTTTAATTTCTAGTATCAGCTGATGTTTGCTGGAGCCACAGCTGTAAAAAAGGGCTGGTCGAAACCAGGAGATGTCCTTACTGAATCATCAGAGCTGAACTGGTGATGGAGAAACAGGTTTACCTTTTAGGTGACATGAATGAGTTGAAGGAAAGTTATCAACTGTTTCTGAGAGACAAATAACACCAAGCTCCTTTTTTTGTGTAGCTGACAGCTGGTAACTGTGCAGGGGCGGATCTAGCAAAGCTTTTGCCAGGGGGCCAGGTAGGGCATTAACAGGGAGAGGGGGACACAAAGATATACTTTTCTTTCTTGCTCTCATATAAAATATTTACCTTTTATTAAATAGTTATCTGAATCTTACAACCAAAGTTTGTATAATAATACACAAGATTGGCTGTAGACCATTGTTAATCATTCAGAACACTGTGTAAAAATAACAAAAAACAAAAAGTGAATGCAAAAGTGCATAAATATTTATTTTACGTGTTTGATGTGTGTGGCAGGGCGTGGTCTGCAGTGCCGCTGCAGGGGAGGTGGACCCACGGGCGTAAAGTCTGTGCTCTCTCGGCTGGTTTTTTTTTGGTGTGTGTTGGGCTGTGAGTTGAAAAGCTACAGCCGGCTGTGTGGGTACACCAACCATGTGTGAAAAGTGGTCCATAACGTAATGCTTCAAAGCGTGTTCATGCAAACATTGTTGGGTCTGCCGTGGTACAATGGGACTTCTGCTCATGAACCTCTGTGCACAGCGTCTGCAAATCGGGGCTGTACGAAGTCACCTCATCTTTACACAAAACTGTAAGCTGTCATCTGTGAGGCGCGAGCGGTGTTTGTTTTTACCATAGTTCATGGTGGAGAATGGCTGCTCTGCTGAGTTTTGCTCTCTGTAGCCGTATGAATGGCAAACTACACTGATTAGCAGCAGCATAGGCAGACTTAAAAATTTTTCTGAAATTTTCGCTTTCTAGTATTTATTTAATATTTCTTTATGTTATAAAAATGACTTTGAATCCTGATAAAAATTCAAAATCATGGGTTAAAAATGAAAACAAGAGAACTAAGAATGTATTAATATTTGTTGACAGAAAAACAGAAACTGTATATGTGCAACCAAAGTGCCGTTTTAATTCAGATGAAAAAAAAGGGATTTATTCATTCATTGTCCATTCAGGATCTTAAAAATGTGATAATAATAATGAAATAATACAAATAATGTAATAATAAGAATGATGTAATAATAATTAATGTAAATCTAAATAATATTGTCCTTCAGAGAAATAGTTTGTAGTCCTGAAGATGGAGAAGTTTACTCCCGCAGAGCGACTGGGACTGTCTGTGGTCATGATGGTTGAACCTCCAACGACTTTCCCAGCTTAGCCTCAGAGTGCTGCTGCTACTGTAGCAGCCACTCTTCTCCTCTGTACTCGTCAGGACTTGCATTGTCACATCTGGGGAACCCAGGCCCTGCTGGAGAGGAGAGCCTAGTCTGGATGCTGACCTGCTGCCTGTAATTATTAGCCTTTTTCAGGCTCTTGTTACGTTCTGGTCCCGGCAAGTAAATAAACGTAACAAATAGTTTGCCCCACTCACTTCCCACCCACGCACAAACCCCAACAACGACACCTTTTTCAAGTATTTAAGCAGCCATTTATTTTCATCGGCAGTGAGCAATGCCAAAACAATAAACAAAACTCCCTATAAAACAATCCCTACTCTTCCCTACACCAAAATAAAAAGAAGCCAAAACAAAAGACAAGTCACTTAACTAACTATCTAACGAAAAACAGGAGAAAACTTGTTCAACAAAAGAAAACGGCTTCTCATGGCTACTAGGCTGCGACAATGAAAGTTATACAGCAAAGGAACAAAAAGTGACCGCCACTTGTTAACTTATTTACAATTATTTACATGGCAAGGCTAGAGGTACACGTGAATACTCCAGCCTGCACTACAATGACACAACACACAACTCCCTGCTCATGGCAAAAAAAACACACGCGGTTCTCAATGGATGAGGGGATGGCACGGCGGGTGCCCCTTGGAGACCATCTGGGCGGGCTACCGGAAGACGGAAAACTGTGAGCAGGAACCGAAAACACCACTTTGTGTGTCAACACAAACTCATCAGCCCGTATAGCAGCAGCGGCGAGAGTCGTAACCTTCTGTTCATTTAAGTAGGTTACCACAGTGTCTGGTAGTTGGTTTTTAAACTCTTCCAACGTCACCAACTCACCCAGGTCATTCAAGGTTTTTACTGCTGTAGCATGACACCACTTATCAAACAGAGTTTTCTTTTCTCTGGCACACTCCACATAGGTCTGGTTGGCGGATTTTTTCCCATTCCTAAATCTCTGCCTGTAAGCCTCTGGCACAAGCTCGTAAGCACGCAGGACAGCAGCCTTCACCATATCATAGTCAAAACTGTCCTCCAGAGAAAGAGCGGTGCACACCTCTTGAGCTTTCCCCACCAATCTACATTGGAGTAGAAGAGACCACACATCTTTTGGCCAGTGCAGCGCACCTGCGATACGCTCAAACACTGTGAAATACGAATCCACCTCAGTTTCCCGAAACGCCGGCACCATTTTGATGTGTTTACTCGCATCAAAGCCACCACCTGGCATCAAGGCCGGTGGCTGCGGAGATGGCGACTGCGGGGATAATGACTCCGGGGAGGGTGCCTGCGGGGATGGTGACTGGATGGTGAGCCCTGATCCTCAAGTGCATAGCTTCCACCTCCAACTGCTGTTTCTTTAGCTCCACCTCCTTAATGCGCAGCGTTACCCGCAGCTCCTCCGCAGAAGGGCTAGGTGGAGAAGGGAGATTTTTCAGTGGGGCAAAAACACCAGCAACAGACACACACACAGCCTGCACTACAATGACACAACACACAACTGACCGAGTCAACGGGGTTCCAAAAAGCACTCCCAGGTGACTGTCATCCGGACGTTAAGTACTGGAGGTGGTCCATCAATTATCCAGTCCGAAGATATGTAGAGACTCCACCCAGATACCTAGCAGCCACGCCCAGGTGTCCACCTCCTAGGAGAGAAAAAAGGGAAAATACCGCCAGCCATCCTCCGGTGGGAGGCACAACACCAACAAACACATCACTGGGTCATAACAGTTTCCCCCACCCAAAAAAAATCAAACATCCAACCCCACACAAAGATGTTTGATTTACGACCTAGAGAGGGCATCAGCCATAACATTCTCTAAGCTCTTATATATCGGATCTCAATGTTGAAATCCTGTAGGAGTAAGGACCAACGCATGAGGCGCTGGTTGCTGTTTTAGAAATTTTCTAGAAAAGAAACAGACTGGGTGGTCAATGCCATTTTCATCCTCCTGCACGAGCACTGCACCCGCCCCCAAAACACTGGCGTCCACCTCTGAATCCTTGGCCCCTCAGGAACCGCCCAGGGACACCAAAAGTCTCCAGATTGCGCTTTCGCTCCTCTGCCCACGTCAGTCTGAGCCCATTATCAGATGAGATGTTGTCAAAGAAAGACTTTGCTTTGTCATAGTAGCACTTTGGACCAAAATGATCCTCCCCCGAACTCAGCTGCAACCCCACCTTTTCTCTTCCCTCAGAATTCCCATCTTTTAGATTCAGCCCCTCCTGTAACTTCTTCTCAAGCGCCTCCTTAATGAATTGCGCGTTGGAGGAATCAAAATCAAAGTCTGTGTCAAATTTAAGGGGTGGGAGATGGAGCATTAGCCACCATCAGCTGGCCTCTTCTGCGGTTCCTGTGCCGTCGAGGTCCTTGTCTTTTTCTAGCAGGTGGCCTGGTTTCAGCATTTTGCTGCTGACTGTCCTGAAAAGTGACTCTACTTGGGTCTGATTGCATGGTGGCTTCAGTGACCCTTGTGGTTTGAATATTTGTTCTTCTCGTCCCCTTGGGCTGCCTCCTATTCTGCTGCTGCTGTTGCTGGGATCCACTCGCACCTCTCCTCTGCCTAAATGTCTTTACACTGACGGTTTGAACAGCCTTTGATGTGGCACGATCGAAACCACTGTTATTTGTAAGTGGTATATCAACTACTTCTGGCGACGGAAAAACTGTGCCGCCAGCTAGATCGTTTCCCAAGATGATGTCAATACCTGCAACCGGTAACTGGGGTCGCACCCCAAGCTTAACCTCACCAGACAAAAACTGAGATGAAAGCTGCACCAAGTATAAAGGAACCCGTATTACACACATCCTAACTCCCCAGGCTAACACATCCGCCCCACAACAGGATTGAGCTGAAAACGGTAAGACCCCCTCACGAATGAGCGACTGTTTCGCACCAGTGTCTCGCAAAATACTGACAGGAGTCCGCCGATCTTCTCCTATCAAGGAAACAAAGCCGTTTGACACAAACGGCTTAAACTCCTTATCTACTTTATCATTTTCGGGTGCCATCACCTCCCCCCAGGTAGGAGAGTTTGTCTGTAGAAGGATTATTGGGGAAGGAGATGTACCCTCCCTGGTCATTTCTTTTCTCTTCAGAGCAGGGCAAACCGCAATAAGGTGTAAGGCAGAAACACCAGCAACAGCCCCCAGCTCAACCTCCCCCGCAGGACCCGGCTCACCAAACAACCCCTTGTCCGTCAACTGGACACACAGGAACTCCCTAAGCTCTTTCTTCTTCGCAGGACGCCTGTCTTTTTCAGGCTCTTCTCCACAGGACGCCTGTCTTTTTCAGGCTCTTCTCCACAGGACGCCTGTCTTTTTCAGGCTCTTCTCCACAAGACGCCTGTCTTTTTCAGGCTCTTCTCCACAGGACGCCTGTCTTTTTCAGGCTCTTCTCCACAGGACGCCTGTCTTTTTCAGGGACAATCTTCACCCACAAATTCATAAAGTCCTTGTGAAGGGTCAGTTTCTCAATGATTGTTCGCCCATGGTACCTGTGGAAGATTACAGTTGTCATTAATTTTCATTAATTGTGTAAACTCACAGAAAATAAAACATTGATGCACTTCAAACCCATTTAAAAGTACCCACCTGGCTTCAGGTGCAGCATCCCCTGCCATTCTAGAGGCAGCAATTAGAAATCTTTCAGTGAAGGTTCCTGTTTTCAGGGTGACGGCTGCTCCAAGTTTGTCAGCCAGCTGGTGCAGGTGTTGAGCCGTGCTATTCCTCACTGCAACACAGCGATGGCTGAGCAAGGACAATATTAGACACACAACTCAGTGAACATGATCTCTCTTTCATGTCTTCTAATAAAATCACTACAGCTTCTTCTCTCCTCTTACGTCAGTCCTGTGTTAAACAGAGCGCTCAGAATCCGTCCATGGCTGCAATTTTCCACCATGGCATCAAGCGCCAGATTGACCTCCTGATGTAGAAAGTTGTTGTTGGTCATTGCAAGCTTCAGCAATAGAGCTCGGCCTGTTGTTTCAACTTCTGGGTCCATTGTTCTCTGGAGCTGAATGTAGAGCTCATTGATGGCATGTATGGCCTCAAAGGCTATTGCTGAGCGTTGGTTTTTCACCTAAAATGTGAGTGAAAATCATCAGTTGAGGCTGTAGTATGCACTTGAAGGGAAACTAGCTGCATGAAACGCATATAAGAAACATAAAGTGTGCAATACCTCCTCAATGAGGACCAGACACACTTCATGTAGTTTAGTCTTCAGGATGTCCGAGTGGTGCTTTGCCAGAGACTGAATAGTTTGCAAGCCGTGTCTTTTCTTAATCCTGTATTTACACAACACAACATTGAACACGACTTCAGGAACACCACAAATAACACAGCCACATTATGCAGCACTGTTTCTGTGCAGTATTTAATGTCTCCTTACTACGTTTCTTACCAGTCGTCTGAAGACAGCAGACTAAAGCTGTGGGACAGGCTCTCTACAGGTGTAGCTACAGGCGGGAGTTTGACCCTGCTCTCTCTTGGATTATTCTGACTGCACTGACTGTCTGCTTTCTTGTCTGATAATCAACGAGGTTAGTAAAAAGAAACTGTCATTTCTTCTAATTCGAAGCATGATGCAGTGATTAATTGTTCATTAAAATCTTTTTAAAAAATCTCTTAATTTAAAGTTTGATTATTCAGCATCTTCTACAGTTACTGAGGAAAACCACTTACCGTCTATAGGGACGACTTTTGCACGGCGCAGCAGCGTCCCAGGCCGAGGTCCTCGTTTTTGCGGTATGGGAACTGTTGGAGGTTTTGGAGTCAAAGGCTTTACTGCAGTAAATGTTTTGGTTGGTACTGTGTGTCCAGGTGAGGTTACAATCCCATCCTGGAAATGCTGCAGTTTTTCCAAAATAGGCCCAAATTTGTCTTTTGCTGTCAAGACTCTTATTCCACGAATGACCTTCGTGTCTGTTTAGACAAAAAAATAACTAAATAACTACAAATTGACATCTTACAAAAACAACAATAAACATTTTTCTTCCTGATTTTTTTTTTTCTTCAAAAAAGCATATAAAATGAATGGACAGCAAGAATGTGTAATTTAGCATTAAAATAGATAATCTACAGTGTCAAATTTTAAAATCTAAACTAACTGATTAACAGCAGGTGTAACCACTAAAGAAAAGCATCACCTTTGAACCGACCTGCTCCTGAATGTTTAGCAGAGAAAACAGGCAATTGCGATGGACAAGCTGCTCGAGGGAGGTGGAGGAACTGGAGTGAGCGGTGTCATCTCAACAGGACTAACAATGAAAGGAATGGCCCTCAGATCACTTGGTGTGTGTGTGTCTGCAGAGCTGAGGCTACTCAGACTTCTTTCAGGGTCCTCCTGATTCCAAAAGGGGTCATCCAAACAGTTCCAGCTTCCCTGGACTATCTCTGGAGAGCCTGCGCATTGCTCAGGTAAAGGTGGGAGTTGCACAGCATAATCTCTGGGTCTCTGTGCGATATGCAATGTGTCTGCCTGTTGAAAGAACACATTTGTCTTACTGCTCTGAGCTTTGTGAAAGTCCAGGATCCTGGACTCTGTGGTGAAGCGCTGACAGTTGCTCTGTCTACAGTGACTTACACAAAAATTACACTGTGCAAAGCAGCAAAATATAACACATCTCTCAGAAACATTTACATTTGATCAGCAGAGAAGTCAAGAATGAGTATGTTTAGTTACTTACATCTCCACCTGTGCGTCCCCTTGTCCGTCAACTGGACACACAGGAACTCCCTAAGCTCTTTCTTCTTCGCAGGACGCCTGTCTTTTTCAGGCTCTTCTCCACAAGACGCCTGTCTTTTTCAGGCTCTTCTCCACAGGACGCCTGTCTTTTTCAGGCTCTTCTCCACAGGACGCCTGTCTTTTTCAGGCTCTTCTCCACAGGACGCCTGTCTTTTTCAGGGACAATCTTCACCCACAAATTCATAAAGTCCTTGTGAAGGGTCAGTTTCTCAATGATTGTTCGCCCATGGTACCTGTGGAAGATTACAGTTGTCATTAATTTTCATTAATTGTGTAAACTCACAGAAAATAAAACATTGATGCACTTCAAACCCATTTAAAAGTACCCACCTGGCTTCAGGTGCAGCATCCCCTGCCATTCTAGAGGCAGCAATTAGAAATCTTTCAGTGAAGGTTCCTGTTTTCAGGGTGACGGCTGCTCCAAGTTTGTCAGCCAGCTGGTGCAGGTGTTGAGCCGTGCTATTCCTCACTGCAACACAGCGATGGCTGAGCAAGGACAATATTAGACACACAACTCAGTGAACATGATCTCTCTTTCATGTCTTCTAATAAAATCACTACAGCTTCTTCTCTCCTCTTACGTCAGTCCTGTGTTAAACAGAGCGCTCAGAATCCGTCCATGGCTGCAATTTTCCACCATGGCATCAAGCGCCAGATTGACCTCCTGATGTAGAAAGTTGTTGTTGGTCATTGCAAGCTTCAGCAATAGAGCTCGGCCTGTTGTTTCAACTTCTGGGTCCATTGTTCTCTGGAGCTGAATGTAGAGCTCATTGATGGCATGTATGGCCTCAAAGGCTATTGCTGAGCGTTGGTTTTTCACCTAAAATGTGAGTGAAAATCATCAGTTGAGGCTGTAGTATGCACTTGAAGGGAAACTAGCTGCATGAAACGCATATAAGAAACATAAAGTGTGCAATACCTCCTCAATGAGGACCAGACACACTTCATGTAGTTTAGTCTTCAGGATGTCCGAGTGGTGCTTTGCCAGAGACTGAATAGTTTGCAAGCCGTGTCTTTTCTTAATCCTGTATTTACACAACACAACATTGAACACGACTTCAGGAACACCACAAATAACACAGCCACATTATGCAGCACTGTTTCTGTGCAGTATTTAATGTCTCCTTACTACGTTTCTTACCAGTCGTCTGAAGACAGCAGACTAAAGCTGTGGGACAGGCTCTCTACAGGTGTAGCTACAGGCGGGAGTTTGACCCTGCTCTCTCTTGGATTATTCTGACTGCACTGACTGTCTGCTTTCTTGTCTGATAATCAACGAGGTTAGTAAAAAGAAACTGTCATTTCTTCTAATTCGAAGCATGATGCAGTGATTAATTGTTCATTAAAATCTTTTTAAAAAATCTCTTAATTTAAAGTTTGATTATTCAGCATCTTCTACAGTTACTGAGGAAAACCACTTACCGTCTATAGGGACGACTTTTGCACGGCGCAGCAGCGTCCCAGGCCGAGGTCCTCGTTTTTGCGGTATGGGAACTGTTGGAGGTTTTGGAGTCAAAGGCTTTACTGCAGTAAATGTTTTGGTTGGTACTGTGTGTCCAGGTGAGGTTACAATCCCATCCTGGAAATGCTGCAGTTTTTCCAAAATAGGCCCAAATTTGTCTTTTGCTGTCAAGACTCTTATTCCACGAATGACCTTCGTGTCTGTTTAGACAAAAAAATAACTAAATAACTACAAATTGACATCTTACAAAAACAACAATAAACATTTTTCTTCCTGATTTTTTTTTTTTTTCAAAAAAGCATATAAAATGAATGGACAGCAAGAATGTGTAATTTAGCATTAAAATAGATAATCTACAGTGTCAAATTTTAAAATCTAAACTAACTGATTAACAGCAGGTGTAACCACTAAAGAAAAGCATCACCTTTGAACCGACCTGCTCCTGAATGTTTAGCAGAGAAAACAGGCAATTGCGATGGACAAGCTGCTCGAGGAGGTGGAGGAACTGGAGTGAGCGGTGTCATCTCAACAGGACTAACAATGAAAGGAATGGCCCTCAGATCACTTGGTGTGTGTGTGTCTGCAGAGCTGAGGCTACTCAGACTTCTTTCAGGGTCCTCCTGATTCCAAAAGGGGTCATCCAAACAGTTCCAGCTTCCCTGGACTATCTCTGGAGAGCTTGCGCATTGCTCAGGTAAAGGTGGGAGTTGCACAGCATAATCTCTGGGTCTCTGTGCGATATGCAATGTGTCTGCCTGTTGAAAGAACACATTTGTCTTACTGCTCTGAGCTTTGTGAAAGTCCAGGATCCTGGACTCTGTGGTGAAGCGCTGACAGTTGCTCTGTCTACAGTGACTTACACAAAAATTACACTGTGCAAAGCAGCAAAATATAACACATCTCTCAGAAACATTTACATTTGATCAGCAGAGAAGTCAAGAATGAGTATGTTTAGTTACTTACATCTCCACCTGTGCGCTTTCTCTGAATCACATCTTCAAAGCGATGGAAAAAGTTATCTGATGTCTTTTTAGACATGCCTGAGATAAAAAGTGAACAAATTGTTTAGAAATAGAAAGTTAGTGAGTGCTGCTCAGTGTGTGAGTGGCAAGTTCTAACTGAGCTGCTCAGTAAATAACTGTTATGATGTGGAACTCACAGAGCATTTTTTGAAAATATTCATATATATACACTATTTTGTGTTTACAAAAATATCAGACATGTCTAAATCAAAGGCAGCTTATGATCTCTAATTATGATCTTTAATCAACAAATTTAAATAGACGTCCTAATCACAGCTTCTAAAACTAGACAACACTATACTGATAAATTCATATAAAACAGCAAAAAGGAGATAAAAGCACTGTCATAAATAGAGAAATAAGTACAGTAAATAAATAAATACAGTTTTTAAAAAATATAGAAAAAAAACATGTGTCATTTGTTACAACGACAACAAAATAGCAGCTTGGACAAAGCTGTTTCTTCAAGCTTCGCCTGCATTTAGGGGCTGCAAACCTCTGTCCCACAGGAAGAAGCTGAAATCCTCCAATAAGGGGTGGGAGTCATTTAAAGTAGAGTAACTCATCCTCTACAACTGCCTAGTATTCAAGGACTCTATGTTAAGATGCTCTAACATGGTACAGTACCTTCAGAAACGCCCCAAATTTCTTACATACTGAAAATTAAATCTCTTCTCAGGAACCTTTTCTCCATTCAGTAGAAGTAGATCTAGTATTCATTTTAAAGTTCTAATGAAGACAGCAGACTAAAGCTGTGGGACAGGCTCTCTACAGGTGTAGCTACAGGCGGGAGTTTGACCCTGCTCTCTCTTGGATTATTCTGACTGCACTGACTGTCTGCTTTCTTGTCTGATAATCAACGAGGTTAGTAAAAAGAAACTGTCATTTCTTCTAATTCGAAGCATGATGCAGTGATTAATTGTTCATTAAAATCTTTTTAAAAAATCTCTTAATTTAAAGTTTGATTATTCAGCATCTTCTACAGTTACTGAGGAAAACCACTTACTGTCTATAGGGACGACTTTTGCACGGGGCAGCAGCGTCCCAGGCCGAGGTCCTCGTTTTTGCGGTATGGGAACTGTTGGAGGTTTTGGAGTCAAAATAGGCCCAAATTTGTCTTTTGCTGTCAAGACTCTTATTCCACGAATGAACTTCGTGTCTGTTTAGACAAAAAATAACTAAATAACTACAAATTGACATCTTACAAAAACAACAATAAACATTTTTCTTCCTGATTTTTTTTTCTTCAAAAAAGCATATAAAATGAATGGACAGCAAGAATGTGTAATTTAGCATTAAAATAGATAATCTACAGTGTCAAATTTTAAAATCTAAACTAACTGATTAACAGCAGGTGTAACCACTAAAGAAAAGCATCACCTTTGAACCGCAATTGCGATGGACAAGCTGCTCGAGGAGGTGGAGGAACTGGAGTGAGCGGTGTCATCTCAACAGGACTAACAATGAAAGGAATGGCCCTCAGATCACTTGGTGTGTGTGTGTCTGCAGAGCTGAGGCTACTCAGACTTCTTTCAGGGTCCTCCTGATTCCAAAAGGGGTCATCCAAACAGTTCCAGCTTCTCTGGACTCTCTGTGGAGAGCCTGCGCATTGCTCAGGTAAAGGTGGGAGTTGCACAGCATAATCTCTGGGTCTCTGTGCGATATGCAATGTGTCTGCCTGTTGAAAGAACACATTTGTCTTACTGCTCTGAGCTTTGTGAAAGTCCAGGATCCTGGACTCTGTGGTGAAGCGCTGACAGTTGCTCTGTCTACAGTGACTTACACAAAAATTACACTGTGCAAAGCAGCAAAATATAACACATCTCTCAGAAACATTTACATTTGATCAGCAGAGAAGTCAAGAATGAGTATGTTTAGTTACTTACATCTCCACCTGTGCGCTTTCTCTGAATCAAATCTTCAAAGCGATGGAAAAAGTTATTTGATGTCTTTTCAGACATGCCTGAGATAAAAAGTGAACAAATTGTTTAGAAATAGAAAGTTAGTGAGTGCTGCTCAGTGTGTGAGTGGCAAGTTCTAACTGAGCTGCTCAGTAAATAACTGTTATGATGTGGAACTCACAGAGCATTTTTTGAAAATATTCATATATATACACTATTTTGTGTTTACATGGCAACGGGAGGAAACAACCCGGCAAAATAACACATGAAAGCGAGATAAATTTATATTGGCATGTGTATTCAGAGTGTTACCACTATTCTAGGATTTCTATTGTCAGAATAATATTTGTGACTTTAGACCTTTATTTAAACTGTAGACTTGCTTGAACTTAAGAAAGTAGAAGGTTGGTTTGTTATGCTTCAAGGTTGGATTTTATTAATGAAAACATTAAAGGGAAAAATGTTAACAAGCAAACAAACCTTACTAAAAATGTTCATGTTATTCATTGCATTATACAACATAGTGAAGAAAGCTGCAAGCTTGACTAAAATTCAAGTATTAGAGAGCTCCATTAGCATCTAGTCTGGCTTCACTCTACAAGCCAGGACAGGTTTGCGTGACTGGAGGCTCAGACTGTGTATGCAACCCATAAAACTGGATGGAGCATTGTTTGACATATAATATTAATTCAGCAGTGGAGTTCTCTGCCAGGGCATGACTGACATTTATGAACATCGCTGTGAGGCATTTTATCACTCTTGGAGCCATATAGAAAATATTGCAGCTCCTCTCCCTGTCAGATAATGGCACTAATTTCACCAGCATGGTTTAAACCTCTGTGACTGCTGAAGGGCAAGAATTACTGGTTCTTTGTGCGTCTTAATCCTTACCAAATAATGAGAAAAAGTCTGTCATTTTTCACGGCTTATAATTCAAAAGGTGGGCTTTTTCAAACCCCACATTAAAACAAATGTTTCTTTTTTTGGCATGTATTCATTTATTTATTTATTTTTGATGCATCATTCCAAAGTAGTTATGCAATATAGAAAAACATCTGCAATGAGGTAACCAAGAAGGTCACCAAGGGACAGTCGCCATGGCATTTTGTCCTGATTGTGTCAAGAGCGTGGCTGTAAGCATAAAGGAAGAAAAATTCCATCCATCCATTCGCTTCCGCTTATCCTTTTCAGGGTCGCGGGGGTCACTGGAGCCTATCCCAGCTGTCATAGGGCAAGAGGCAGGGTACACCCTGGACAGGTCGCCAGTCTATCGCAGGGCTAACACATAGGGACAGACAACCATTCGCACTCACATTCATTTGCACATTCACACCTAGTGACAATTTGGATTATCCAATTAGAGGCTTGTTGCTACCTAGTTAGCGATGCTACACACCTGTTACTGTGTATTTTTCAATGATTCAGCACTCCTTGGATTTTTAGACAGTAATGAGATCATGTGCACACTCCACAGAGGTCCAGAGTCCAAATGTGACCTCTAGCACCAAACGCTTGCTGCAGCTGTTGGTGTCAGAGGTGACGCACAAGGTATCAGGTTTTCTGTGTGATTACTTTTTCATATAGGACCAAGTATGTTTGGATAGCGTTTTGCCCTTGAAAACTGCCGTTGAATATTAGACATTGTTGTCTAATGTTATAAATGTATTGATGTGAAAGGTGTAAGTGTGACAAATATGGAATAAGATAGGAAATGAGAAAGGAGGCAAATACTTGTTGACAGGGCTATAGTCTGTAAATGGTCTTCTTTTGGCTATAGTAGATCTTTTACTTGTTCCTTTTTTAATTGTTTGTTAAAATAGTTTTTTCGATCATATTGAGTATAGAGGAATGCAACTGTGAGCTTTAGCAATTATCCCGCTTCAACAGGACCGTGATCCCGATGTGTGAGACAGCAGGGTGCTGCCACTGGTGTTGTAATGTGTGATTTAGTTCCTCCTAACATTTCAGTTTTCTTCCAGTATCTATCCTCTGTGATTACTGGCTCTTTAGACAGATTTAATAGAAGTGTGTGAGCTATTGGCTCAGTATAAAGGGTCAGTAGTGTTTTCATGTCACCTATCCATCCTCCATTTAGTCACCCAAAGCATGTAGTAAATACTGCTCACTTTTATTCACCTTCTCTTAAATCCAGAAAAATTCCCACTTGTTAACGTTGAGTGTGTGTGTGTGTGTGTGTGTGTGTGTGTGTGTGTGTGTGTGTGTGCGTGTGTGCATGTGCGTGTGTGTGTGTGCGTGTGTGTGTGTGTGTGCCAGTTGCAGCCTCCAAGTTGAACACCATCACCAAATCCAACCTGGGTCAGTGTGTCAGCAAGTACGACCTGCTGGTCTGGTTTGAGATCAGCGAGCTGGAGCCCACTGGAGAGTGAGTATCCACCTGGAGTGTTATATTCACGCACAAGCTTTAAAGGAACCATAAAAATGATCTCCAGGAAGAATATTATAAGTTGGGATGTTGTGTCACCTCCTCCCTCCATGCACAGGTACATCCCAGCCATCGTGGATCACAGTGGAGGCCTGCCCTGTCATGGTACCTACCTGCTGCACCAGGTACAGGATTGGTGCACATGTTGTTTCCTTATTACTCACACAGTGGTAACTGCTTCCTTTGTACACAGTTGAATATCTTCTTTTAAAGCGTAATGTTGCTCTAGCTGTGCTCACTGTGATCCTGAGCTCCTGTTATGTTTGCTGCAGGGGATCCAGCGGAGGATCACAGTGACCCTCATCCACGAGAAAGGCAGCGAGCTCCATTGGAAAGATGTTCGTGAGCTGGTTGTAGGTGAGCAGCCTGCCTTTAGGGTCTAGTCGTGCTATACCTCTGTGTAGAAAACAAAACCCCAAAGCACCGAAACAATGTTTTATAGTGTTTGTGTGCTTTTGATAGAGGAAGACAGGACAGAACATCATTAAAGGGATTTGACTTTGTGAGATCACCCTGAAAACGCACCACTCGGTTCACTCTGAGATATTTTCAGTCTGGAAAGATGAATCTGTCGGGCTTCAGGCTGCTTCTCACTTTAAGCAGTTCATGCTGTAGCTGATGGATCAAAAATGACATTTGATATTTTAGACATTCAGCTGCTGACTCTGAAGCCAACAGGCTCTTGAGTGTGGATGATTGTGTTGGTACTGGATGCTGTGATCAAACAGCTGTTCTGATCTGTCTTCATTCATGCCTGTTGTTATTAAGCCTCCTAAGCTCCAAACCAGTAAAAGCAATCTTTGGAGGCAACACCCTTTTTAGTACTTTGCTGTATTTGTTTGTGATTGTGTGACACTGAACCACAGTGCTATGTATATCCTCTGTAACACTCAGACGTTTCCAGATCAGTGTTTCCCCCTCAGCTGTTTCTCACTATAGAGTCTTTCCTCTGTAACAATGAGGCACCAGCAGAGCATATCTGGCTCCCAGTCTGTGGCTGATAGTGCCCCCTGCTGTTAATAACAGGAACAGTGTAACCTTGTATGGAGCTCATAGTGATGGTCTGAAGATTGCTGCTGCAAGGCAGTAATTTGTATCGATGTGTGCTGTCTATTCTGAGCATATGCAGTTATGTGAGCTCTCAGGTTTTATGTATCAGGACATAATTAAAAACAATCAGGTCCTTAGTAGGTCTTAATATGAGGTAAATATAAAACATGAAGTGTTTGTGAGGTTCATCTGCAGCACCTTTGTCTTTGTGAAATGTTTGCTGATTCAAAATTTTCCCTCCTAAACAGGAAGGAGTTTGTGGAGGCCTATGTGAATCATGCCTTCAACACATCAGTGGAGAATCTGTTCCAGGAGTTCAAGCGAGGCTTCTTCCTGGTGTGTGAGCAGGATTTGGTGAGGCTGTTTCGACCAGAGGAGCTGCAGGGAGTGCTGGTCGGCCAGGACGTGCATGACTGGGAAAAGTTCAAACAGGTACAGTCAGCCAAACAGACACAGGCTGTAGTTTCACAGCTGTCCTGTAGCACAATAACTGTGTACTGCATACTGTCAAAAGCATTCAGTCGGCTGCTTTAACACAAATATGAACTTGTGTCACATCTCAGTCTTAATCCAGACTTTTGTATGATAGTATAATATAATAGTCAGCCCACCCTTCGCAGCTATAACTGCTTCCACTCTTCTGGAAAAGCTTTCCACAAGGTTTAGGTGTGTTTATGGGAATTTTTTGACTATTCTTCCAGAGGTGCATTTGTGGTGTCAGACACTGACGTTGGAGGAGAAGGCCTGGCTCACAGTTGCTGCTCTAATTCATCCCAAAGATGTTCTATCAGGTTGAGGTCAGGACTCTGTGCAGGCTAGTCCAGTTCTTCTACACCAAACTCACTCATCCATGTCTTTATGGACCTTGTATTGTGCACTGGTGCCCAGCCATGTGCACACATGCCCACACTTTACACTTGGCACAGTGCAGTCAGACAAGTACTTCTGGCAACCACCAAACCCTGACACATCCATCGGATTGCCAGTCAGAGAAGTGTGATTCGTCACTCCAGTAAACACATCTCCACTGCTTTAGAGTCCAGTGTTGAGATGCTTAAATCACTCCATCTGACGCTTTGCATTGTGTTTGTCAGTGTAAGGCTGGGATGCAGCTGCTCAGCCATGGAAACCAATGAAGTTTGGACATCTGTAACAACAGCAGACTGCAGATATTGGTGACTTAAGTGCACTATGAGCCTTAGCATCAGCTGACTAGCTGTCATTTCCAATTACTTCCACTTTGTTATAATATCACTAACAGCTGACTATGGAATATTTAATAGCGAGGAAATTTCATGACTGGACTTGTTGCACTGGTGCATCCTATCACATTACCATGCTGGAATTCATTCAGTTCCTGAGAGCGACTCGTCCTTTCACACATGTTTGTAGAAGTAGTCTGCATGCCTAGGTGCTTGATTTAATACACCTGTGTCCATGGAAGTGATTGGAACACATTAATTGAATGATTTGGATGTGTTAGGGAATACTTTTGGCAACATAGTGTATGCCTGACCTTACAAACTCTATGATTATAACAGTCATTTTCACTGTTTTCAGAACACAAGTTATGGTTGGAGATATCATGACCGCCACCCCACCATACAGATGTTTTGGGAGGTATTTGATGAACTAACTGAAGAGCAGAGGAAAGATTTCCTTCGTAAGTACTTGCTGAAGCCTCCATTATGATATGTTACTGAAATCACACTGTATCATATAAAACATTAGATTTTTCTGCACTTTACCAAGATACATTAGAGAGCAGCATTGTTCTGATTAATATACTGTAAAGCTGCTTCTAGCTGGTGGACTGAGCCGCCTCACCTTTCACCTGGCTCACGTCACACACCTGGAGGGACTCGACCTCCACCTGTGTTGCCTCACGCGAGATGATCTAGAGGCTCTGAGTCA